>NW_012130103.1:2566544-2653829 GCF_000143395.1 Atta cephalotes | reverse complement strand
AATTAATTTCAGAAATGATAATTGCGAGCCAATACAGTTGTCGGATTTTCAATGTAATCAATCTGAAATATTACTAATCCCCCCAAATTTCCTAAATTTAATCTTAAAAAACTGTAATAAATTTATTGCGAAAAATATAATTTCTGAAATTAATTCATTTATATGAATATATATAATAGTTCAATATCTTAATTCAGACATTCAGACCATAGTGGCTCTTCGTATTTAAAATTAAATATTTTTCGATACGTGATTTTTAGAAATGCAAATATAGAATTCGTTATTAAGTATCTGTTTGAGATTGTATTCACAGACGGTCCGGAAATAAGTTCTTCCGATTCGACATCGGGATAAATATATACTACGTACGTATAAGAGGATGACGCAAAATTGCATCCTGTCTAAGAATACATGGTCTTAAAAACAGCTAGCTTCCAGAAGAACACAGTTCAGAATTCATACTGCTCAACAGTAATTTACGAAGGACAGTAATTTCAGACATTTATATCTAAGATTATTTCCTCAGGGATGTCAGACGGTTCTAAAAATATTCTTTTAGCATGTTTTAAAATTGATCCTATTACCGTAACATTGTTATGTATCTAAAATTGTATGTACACATTATGCTATATTTTCAAGCAGTCTCTCAATTTAGATTGAAATGATAAAATCGTCGACAGAGCGACATAAAATAAGGGATAAATAATAATGTAAATATAATGATGTAATCTGCCATGTCCCGTCTCTAACAATTTCCGCCGCTCACGGTGACTGGGTGAATTTCGGCGCAGGTGAATCGATCGTTAAACCGCGGCGAAGCGCCAGCGGAGGACAATGAACCACCAACGACGAAACGTACCTGCGTGTAACACCAGTTCTCGGCCACGGGGGTGTTCACTTCCGGCGGTGGCGGGCTCGGAACGCGGCTCACCGCCATACTACTGCTGCTGTGCAGGTTCGAGCTGACCCGCGACGTCTGAGGCGCACAGTCGCTCACCGCAAGTCTGTAACAGGAAAGAAAAAAAGAGACATTACAGTCTGGTAGGAGTTAATTCGGGTGGATACACCGAGCGATAGCTTCGAGTCATCCCGCCGCGTTGTACGCAGTAAGTACTGAAGTACGCACGCGGCCCGTCGTCGTTAATTGTGCGCGCGTGTTCGTGTTACGTCACGGGGGTCGTCGACCCCTCTTCATATTTCTGGACGTATGCCGGGACAGAGGAGCTTATTGGATCGGCCCGTAATGCACGGGCGACGGGGACCTGCGTTCGACACTCGGCAAAGCGGTATTGCAATGTGACTATAATTGAATCCCGCGAATCCCGCGGATTCAACCCGAACGATATCGGAAAATTAATTCCCGGGACACTGTCGAGCATTCGACACTATTTCGATGGAAAAATTAGCAATAATAAAAAGGATTATTGATGTTAATAAGAAATAAAAATATAATGAAAGAGTATATAAGAGTCAATTACAAAATTATATTATATATTAAAAAATCGAAATATTACAAAGTAATGTACTATATTCTAATCAATTATAATTGAATTACGCTATAACAGACCATAATCTAACAGTGTTGATAGATAAGAAATACATCATAAATAATGTTCTCATAACATGCATTTATGATATATTTCTTTTCTCTATTCTCTATTAGATTATGGTAACATCTTTGTATTTAGTAAACATCTGAAGAGGATCTAATTTAAAGAAACATGTAGCGTAATTCAATTATAATTGATTAGAATATAGTATATTATTTTGTAATATTTGGATAGAAAAATTTATAAGAAATGTACAATTTTTATTAAATTTGCGAAATTAGAAATAAGAGAGCTAAAGTTTCTTGGAAGCAAGAAAATGTTATTGTGGGAGCGGAAGTCATTAATAACCCAAATGAAAATAAAAAAAAGATCATACATCCAGCAGAACAAATCAAATTGATGTTAAAATGAATCATAATGATTAAAAAATGATCATTTCGCAGCTATTTTGATGTCATAATGATCTGTCTGCACGAAAAAAAAAATAATTCTGCTACAAACACAGAAGGCTTGTAAAATTTGTCAAATTCGTTTGTTTTATAGAAAACACATTTGACAAATATTTGATATTTGTTGCACATAATTTAGCAAGTACATTTAGCAAAAAAAAATAAAGTATATTGTTACACCTGCAAATAATTTTGCAATCCCTACATTTACAAATAGAATTTGTTGTCATGTAATAGGATTACATGGGATTAGCGTATCATATAATTCAACAATTTTTTTCTCTCTGTGTGTTACATGTTTTTTTTTTTCAGTATCATTCTGTTTGCTATATTTGTTAAATATGCGTAACAAAGGCATTACTTTGACGAAGGGGATTCGTCTCACGATAACGAATCCCCTTCGCGCGACTCGACTGTTGTTCATTGAATTATTACGAATCTGTTAAAATCGAGTTCTCTGGAGAAAAAGTCATCGAGAGCTAGAGAAAGACGAGAGAAGGACAGAAAGAGAAACGCAGGGCGAGAAGGAAGAGCAAGGATGAAGGAGGAAGGTACGTAGGACACGCGATAGTGCTCACGTGCGGTGCCAAGTACGGAACTCGCTTGGAAGGCGAGCCAAGTACGTTAGCCTCGCAGGTTCATCGGACGCTATCGGGCGACCCGACCAACCAGGAAACGGGAACTGAATCGAATGAACTCTTGGCGAGTCCACCTGGCTCTCGCGATGCGAAGAGATTCACGCTTCTGTCGCGTCGAAAGCACCTTTTCACGAGGTGAGCTCGCCAGAGTGACAAATAATAAAAATAATAATGAAGAATAATGACTACCAAAGTACATTGAGAAACCCATTTAGTTGAATGAATTAATTAATTTCTTGTTTGAATATGGGCAAACAAATCACAAAACCAAATGCTTTGCTTCAACAAAATTTTATTGCATCAACCAAGGATTTATTTGCTCATCCAAACAAGAAATTAATTAATTGATTCAATTAAATAGGTTTCTCTGTTCTCAGTGTATGATAAAATTCTTATTGTTTATTGTCGCCAGATAAAGAGAATATCTCAGCATTTGTGCAATCTAAAGTAAATGATACAGGCAGTTTAGAATCGATATTTCCTCAATTAAGGATTTTCATTAATTTATGATGGGTTAATTTATGATTAAATTTAATCATAAATTCATGGATTTCGTTCCATGATAAAACATCAGATTAAGCCTAATCACAAGTTAACCAGAAATAATGAAAAATCGATCCTTAAAATAGGAGAGTCTACAAAAGTATTGATCATAATTACGATCATAATACGATAAGGAGATGACAAAAACTGTGAAATGCCAAATGAAATGAGCTTATTCGAAAGAAAAGATTGCTTTACTAAATAGAGGTATGCGAATAGTTCGAATTCGTTTCATTGCCGAATCTGAAAGATCGAAAAGTTCAAAATTTCGAATCGATCGCTTATTTTATTTGCTTAATTTATGCACGATTCTCCCCTCTCCTTTGCGACCAATCATGAATCAATTCTCGTGCATGCGCGTGCGCTTATTTATGTACCGCATCGCGTTGGTTATCATTGGACTCTAATTGGCTGCATTGAAAGGACAAAGCCGCTCAGTGATTCTTTATTACAATTGATTTATTTAATATATTTAAATCTAGCGAAGAATTAAAAGCAAGAAATAATCATATTAAAGAAGCACTATCTGAATGGTTCAGACTTCTGAATGCAGTTAGTTATAGAATTGTCAGAAATAAAACGTTTATTTATTCTTTTTTTTTTAGAAGGTGTCTTTTTAAAATATTTTTATCATATTATTTATTTTTTATAATATTTCTTTATATATCTTGCAAATTGAAGATAATTTATTTTTTGTTTATTAAAAAAAATCTGAAACGTTATTGAAAATACTTTTAAATTATCTTATATAAATCTTTTTTTAAATTAGCTTATATAAATCCGAGAAAATTTAATTAAAATTTCATTCGTTTCGAAAAATTTCAATTCGATTCGATTCGATTTCACAAATGCTTGATTTCACACCTTTAATATTAAAAGTGTAAAAGGATTAGGATTAGTGAGTCTTAGTTTCTGAGAAGTTTGTTATTAAAGTTGGTTCTCCGACTGTAGATTAAATACAAGAACTTTGGTTCGTAAGCAGTGAAGCTGTAAGCGGCGTGGCTGTCAATGAAATAAAAAGTCTTGCACTCTAGAAAATGCGGTGAATCCCACACTGAACAAACAATTCTGCTTCCTGCTTTAATTGAAAATTCGGGAAACGTATGACGAATCGAGTGAAGGCGCATCCGGCATTACCGTATTATTATATCGTCAGAATTCCCCGGTTTTTTCTCTCGCACGGCGTACTTTCGTGCGGTGAATTTCTCCGATTTCGCGAGAAAGAGAGAAGGAGAGAATCGCGTCGAGACTCGACTTTTCGAGCGAATCGCGTTCTCCGTTCGGTCATTCGTGCGTTCGGCGCGCCGTAACTTTCACTTCCAACGTTGCAGTTACTCCCACGTTGCTTTTGCACTAGATATTACCGAAGGCATCGCCAGATCGAGCGAGGGGAGAGTCGTTATTCAGGACAAAAAGACAGTAAGAGGAGGGGAGAGGGGGGGTGAGGGGAAGAGAGAGAGAGAGAGAGAGAAAGAGAGAGAGAGAGACAAACAATTTTATCGTAACTCCGTCGCTCCGTTTTGTGAGAAAGCGTTCGTGGCTTGTTGTTAGAAAGTATAAGCGGAACAGCGAGATGTTTCGCCAATAAGAGGAAATGTTAGACGCGCAGATGTCATTCACGGAATATATAAATCCATTATTTTAATTTAAAAAAAAGTAAACTACTACAAATAAAAACTGTTATTCTAAATTGGATAAACGAATTACGATACCTAAATAAATAAATAACAGATGTAAATTAGAAGTGAGAGACATCAGGCAAAAACGCCATATATTTGGATATTGCATTATCGTTAGATAAATTATCTTCCTGAAAAGATTATTTTTTTCAATACTACTTTAACACAAAAGATTGAAGGCAGACAAAGGCAGGATTCTTTTTTTTCCTGTCACTTTGGTTATCGCTTTAGGGATTCGAGTTTAGAGGGATGTAAACGAGCCCTAGATCAATATCTCTTTGTCATACCTTGTTCAAGCTTCGGTCTTAATCTTAGTCTTAAAAGTTAGCGACAAAGAATATCATAAGATCGTTTATGCTTCCCCATAGTCTTAACCATAGTCTTAATCTTAGTCTCAAGAAAGTTCCTATTTTTTAACTATAGTCCTTAAGATTAAATTAGAACTAATTCCAAGACTAAGATTAAGATCGTAACATAAACCAGGCATCAGAACGATCGGGATATTCGATTTAGTTTATGTAGGCATGGGTCAGACTTCGAGAGTTCAAGGGAAAGTAGAACGAGCCCCAGCACAAGAGCTGGTGAAAACGAGGAAGTTGGGTGAAAACCGTCCATAGTACGTCGAAATCACGTAATTACAGTGCCTGCGAGTGCGACACCGCGGGTAACTTCTTGCCAAATAATCGTCGTGATTTACGCCATCTCTCTCTCTCTCTCTCTCTCTCTCTCAAATATCCTGCTCACTCTCAGCTGTTTATTAAATGTCGTAGCGTCTCGCATTTTTCATTTCCGCGAGAAAGCAACCCTTCAGGTCGTTTTCCTATGCTCTCTCTCTGGCGTTCTTAATTTAATCCCTGTCCGTACTTTGTCTTTGTGTATCTTGACGCATTTTGTCTGCCGTCTGTTGCGTCATCGCGTTTGCGTTTTCACTTTCCACTAAAAAACACGCATTATCTTTCGCATGTCTCTCTCTCTCTCTCTCTCTCTCTCTCTTCCTCTTCTGTTCCTGCAGCATAATTATTTATAATTAAATTATATTCTATTATATATGCTTTCGATCCAACGTAAATATGTATTCTTTAATTCAATGTTCCAATATTTAATCCAATGATTTAAGTTTTTTGAGAGAATGCCATCTTAAAGCGTGTAATAAATTAAATCTCTCTCTCTTTCTATTTATTTCGCGCAAATATCCCCGAACGACATTGTTTTTCAGTTGCCGATGATTTTATGTTTCTCCGATAATATATGATTGAACGAGCTCCGTCATGTAATTATTGATAAGGATGACACGAAGGTTGGCGTGATACCGCATCAACCGATGAGGTTGCGTTTTCGACAAAAATGCATGCTGCTTTTCTGCATGCAAACGCGTAAGTCCGGATCTACAATAGGTGATTTATGCCCGTATTCATAATCAGACCTTATACTTAAGGCTTCCTTAAATGTATCTTTAGATGCTTAGTAATGAAATGCCAATGAAATAATTCGTAGAGCATGTGAAGATAAATTTAAGGAAGTCTTAAATATAAGACCTGACTATGAATAGTACGGGCATTAAGCCTTAAGTCGTAAGAAATTGATCAATTGCAGTCGAATGAGAGGAGAATAATTGATTGTGATTCGTCCATTCCTTCTGGCTTAAAGCTTAAAAATCTAGTAGATCCAGGCTAACGCAGTCTGAGAGAATCTGATGTTTCAAGAGCAAGAAATTCAAGAAATTTTGAATCAAGATCAAAACAAGAAATTGGAAATTGGTTTCAAAACAAGACAAGAAATTTTTATCAAGATTTTTTGACATTAAGTTAAGAAATTTCTTGAAATTTCTTAAATTTCCTTGACAGCTTTTATTTTTAATATTTTATTATTTTAATATTTTATTATTTTATTTCTGATTTGAAAAAAGTTTTGAATATGTTACGTTTCAATATTTTTGTATTTATTGATATTTATAACAGGTTATATAATATAGAAATGTATATTCATTTTCATTAAATAACAAAATAGCATATGAGCAGAGTGTAAATCGATTAATGAAAAAGTGAAGTCCCTGATTTAACCAAATTAAATTATGCTCATATTAATCTTTACATTTATGTAAAGAAATATATATAAAATCAATATTGCGAAATTATTTGCAAAAGTATATTATGTATAAACATTTACGTATTTCTACTAATAGTATCAATTAAATCAGGAATGATTAAAATATATAGTAATAATAATAATAATTATATCTAATAATCTCAGGAATCTAATAATCTGAAATAGTTACATTTGGCAGTAATCTTCATGATATTAAAAATGATAATTTGAGAAATATTTTTATTAATAGATTTATGCATAATAGAATAGTATAAGAACACTTTTAAACCATGAATTTAAATATAGTAAACTACGAGACGAATCGACATTCAACAATTTATACTTATGTTTTCTTATTATCTCTTACGCGACGAAGTCAAAGAGCCACAAAGGCTCTGCTTAAAAAATCAAGAAATTCAAGATTCTTGAATTCAAGACAAGAAGTGCAATGTCAAGAAATGGTCAAAACAAGAAAAACGAAATTTCTTATCTTGAAAATCAAGACAAGAAAGAAATCTTGTCTTGATAAAATACTAGAGAATCTGTGAATTCTCTACTTTTCTTGTTCTCATTTGTCACAAACGAATATAGATCGTTTTGATCCCACGTCGTTACACTTATCTCTTATGGTCTTTTTTCCGACTCAGCATGCCGCATAATTAGGCGCATTTATATATCTCCATATCTGATTCATCCGGTCGTTTCGTAAGAAACCGGCAGGCGAACAGGTAACGTTCCTTCGCTGACGCGACACGCGTAATGCTCGCAGAAAAAAAAAGCGATAGAAAAAGGAAGTCTCAGTGTCAAGATCGGAAGGTCGCGGAGGCGACTGAGTGCAACGCGGCGCGAGGCTAAAAATATCTGCCGCCTTACAATTATCACGATTACGCGTATAGCTCGCCGATGCATCAGTGTATAACACGATAACGATTGTTCGCGATAGAAGCAACGAGAAATTACGAGAACAGTCTCGCTTCGGCGTTTCTGAATTGCAATTGGATGAATAATTCATATGAAAAATAGAAACTATTAATTTTGTAAAAATTTCCGGCTATTTATCATTCAGATGTCTATTTCGAAAAGTACCGAATGAAATTGAGTAGTCGATATGAAAAAGCAGATTATATCCAAAAATATAAAAAATTTAGAATCCCTGAATTCTTTAATTGATTCCTTAATTCCTTGATTATAAATTAAACGGTTTATAAATGTGTTAAAATGCAAACCCTATAAAATCAAGATAGAAAAGTGGATTTAATTATAAAAGAAGTTACCCCCAGAGAAATGCCCTTTACTGTTGCAAGTGCAATATCCATTGATCACATTTAATAACAATGGCAAACACTTTGTTGTCAAAATCAGTTAAAAAATTTTTTGCAACTGCAAAATCTATAGTGCATTCTATTCTATTAAATAAAAATTGTATTTCTCATCATATTACACATTTTCTTAGAACAACGAATTTTTCTTAGTTTAAAAAAAAAAGATAGCCTTATTGATAATTTAATGAGAAAAATTATACATGTTTTTCATTCTCGCAAAATAATGAAAAGTATAATGACTTTTGTACGACAAACAGCTAGATATAGCGTGTTCGTTTTATTGCAATAAAATAAAACGATTAATAAGAGTGTTTTTTTAATTTCCACAGAATTACAATACAAAAAAAATATATAATTTATAATTTTTTTTATATTATTATTAGAAATATAACAAAACATAAAGCTATAATTAATTATTAGTCTAAGTATATCATTATGATACTTAAGTCCTTCATGATTAATAAAAACTAATAAAATATTTTTTTGCTTATTCTGTTGTTCTGCCATTATAACATCATTTTAGACAACATGTATTGTTCCCAAGGTAAAGACGAATACAGCTCATAGCAAAAAAAAATTAATTTTTTATTACTCCTGACATATATAAGTACCTGTAACAAATAGATTATTATTATTATTATTATTATTATTATCACATACAGACTCAAGCCACACTGCGTTGATCATTGTAGATATTTTAATATTTTTATTTTCATTTTTTATTTAAATTTTGTTTTTAAATTCGTGAGTATATTAAACATTGACTTTTAAGCATCTTCTAATAATGATTGCTCAGAATTCAACAGTTAGGACTTATAGATATCACAGTGACATACCTAGACTACAATAATTAATTATGATTTTATAGATTGAGTTATCGTTATCGTAATGATTAGTTTTGATATTCTTAATTATCAATATATAATACAAAAAAAATTGTTTCTTGAAAAACTTTACGAGGGCTTCAAAAAAATGTCCTTATTAAGTCTCCTCCTTTACGTGACATTATTGATAAATATGTTTATGCAACTGGAGAGACAGATACTTTAATATACTCCAACATCAAGAGAATTGAATTTCGGTTTGCCGAACGTTTCTTCTGCAGAGACACGTGGTTGTATACTAGGACCTTGATGTATTGACAACGATAATATACAGCCTTGACGCTGTTACACAGCTCATTTGACATTCCCCACCATTACGTGCCGCATCGCTTTTCCTCCAATTCTATGCACATACAGTGTTATTATTTCACTCCTTATACCTTCTCTCTTCCTGTTATTCTATTTTATTATACATCTTGCCTTCCTAACGAACCATGCAATAATAAAGTAGCTATTAATGGAATTGATAACAATTATCAGGAGCAAACCGATAATTTTTATTAAAAAAAAAAACAAAAATAATAAAAAGCGCATTCTTCATCTCTTTGAAGATCTCGTCTTTTTTTTTCTTGATTACCGTAGTCCTGCAGAAAGAAAGGTACCATGCCAAAACCTAAGAAACACTCTGAGGATGCTTTATCTCACGGAAATTCATCAAGAGGGGAAAAAAAGAAGAAGATCCAAGGGAGGTCGAGGAGACGAAGCGGAGTCGAAGAAACCGCACGTCGTTGGTCGATTTTCGCAGGAAAGTCAGTAGACAAAACGCCGCGGAGAAGAGGGGCGGAGTCAAGGTTGACGCTGCCCGGCGTAAGTCGGAGTGTGTGATAAGACAAAGGCTGACTCTCTTCAAGGGCGCCGCGGGCGAGCGAGCGAGCGAGCGCGTGCACACCAAGTGCCCCGCGACTCGCCTTCGCGTTTTGCACGCGCCGACTTGTCGTTCTGCCGAGGACAGGCTCGTTCACTCGCGAGGAAGATGCGCCGGCGACGGGATGGACAGCCGGTTGTTGGTTGTCGGTTCAGCCTCGCGGGAACCAGTCCGGCTGAGCCCCGGAGCGCACCGTGGTAAACAACAACCAGACGGAGCAAGAATCACGGATGCCGTAATACGCGGGGAGAGGAGGGGACAGCGGTTGCAACGACGGTTGTAGTCGGTTGCATCGACCACGGTGTGTGTGTGTGTGTGTGTGTGTGTGTGTGTGTCCAAGGAGGTGATAAGGAATCTATGTATATATCCTGTGACGTGTTCGCGTTGAGGATCGAATATCTTTGCTGATACGGTCGACACAACGCAAATATGAACACACGCGATACTTTATAGTTATCGCTATCCTTCGACTCTCAAGATTAAATGCCTCGAACGATGAGGTTTTGTCGAAGATTTAAATGTAAATTCAAGTGAAATATATGTATGCTGAGAAAAGTGTTTGGGTATAGTTGTGATTATATAATTACATGGTAAAATAGTTGTTGTTATTGTGATTTAATTTATTAGTCGTTATTAATATGATAGCAGTAATAATTACAAAAATGGAGTTAACGATAATAACTTTAGCATACAATTATAGTCGGCAAGTACCAAATACTTTTCTCTAAATGTATAAATCTTATAAATAAACAAGAAATTATTTAGCATCTTCTTTTGCTACACACAAGTGAAAAATTTTTATTAATTTAATGCAAGATAATATATTAAAAAATAACATTATAATACTTCGACATTATGGAAGATTTTTTTAAAATGGACAAGTACTTGTACTTGTCGATCTTGAAATACTGTTGTAAATTAAAGTTGCATTAGTAATAACACAAATTGACAAGCAATTTAATATTATTAACGCTAATAAGCATCATTAAAATACTGTAAACAATTTATTGCGAAAAATATTACCTCAGTCAAGAGTCAAACCTGGATCTCCTGAATTCCGTGTGAATGTAATATTTTTCGTCTGATAAAATAAAATAGCTCGTCAATATTACTAGTCAAACTTCAGTCTAGCATTGTGTTTTCAGATTGATAAATAATCGCTCGACTTGCTTGAATTACAAATTGTATAAAATCACAAAAATATATATATTATTAATAATAATAAATATATATTACTAAAAATTCGTTTTGATAGAAACTATGCTTTTCATTCATTTGTGTTTAACATTTTATCGATCGATTTTCATTTAATAAAATTTTTTCAATAAAATTAACATTATAAAAATTGACACGTACTTCATTTTTTATTCATTTATCTTACAATTTGTTTGAACTATATTATTTTTATGTTATTTTTCATTTATTAAAAAAACTATTATTTTAACACTAAGAAACATTAAATATAAATCAATATAAAAACTTTCAAAACAAATTTTATTAAGTATCAATTTAACAAGAATTATTCAAATAACGATCACGTAAATTAATACTCGAGTGTTAATTCAATACAAAAATTTTAACAAGGACCACTTTTGACACAAGTAAAAAATGTTTTTTATTAAAAAACATTTTTTACTTGTGTCAAAAAAACATTCAATATTTAACCAATATCTACATAGTGCCACAATGGTTGCTCGCGTTTAATACGCGGCTTATCTGTTCGTTAGACTTTCAAAATATTCGTGACACGCAATAATAAGTATCGAATGGAATATTGGAAATTTTTGCTTTCGATATCTCGCTCGAATAATTGCGCAATAAATCGAAATGCAAATCGCTCCATTTTCGCGGCTCCTATACTATATTAAATTATCAAACTCCTAAATGTGCGTCACACAACTAAACTGTTATTCAGATGGGAATTACTAAGAAAGTGACGGAGAAGTGCGTTATTATCTGTCAGTCTCGCAGTAAATTTCCTTCCTTTGTTCATGCATTCCTGCATGATGCATAGCGACTAACGTCATAAGGCACTTACGACAAAATTAAATTAATAAAACAGTTCTTCTGGGCAAAATGGGGAAAACCTGAGAAGAGGAACAGGAAAAGAGAGGGACAATTAGTCACAACTCATTATTGTGAATATTATAATAATAATAAGAAGAAGCAGAAAGAGTTTTGCTGAAGAATATTTAGTTAAAAATTTAGCTTTGAAAAAAATTTTGTTAAACCATCCAAATAATTTTATAGGAATTTCCAGCATGATAAGCAATGCTGCAAAAAGTTTTTACATTCTGGCAATCAGTTTAAACGTCCCACATAATAATTTTAATGCTCCAATAAAATTATTTTTAGATATTTCTAACCAAATTTTTCAATTCTTTAGCAAAATCGTTCTTTTCGTCTAATGTATATTAATAGAGTTTTAAAGCAAGTTAATGCACAAGCTAAGCACTTATCTTCCGAACTCTTATTTTTTGTTTTTGAGACTTTACTCGTACTAGGCACTGTTCTCGACGTGCTGCATCGCCACGTATTGCATTCGTTTGCGGTGTACCGATTCAAGGTTCACAGTTACGATAAGAGGCGTGTACGAAGTTCTCCCCGGACACAAAGAGCACATGATGACGAATGTCGTCTCGCACGAACGAAATAAAGAGCGACAAAGTCAAAATATTCGACATTTACGTGCAAATTACGTATTTTTCTCTAACTGAGATGATATTTTTCGCAATAAATTCTTTAGGTACAGTATTGAAAAAAATGCTCATTAGAGCATCAGTATTATTAAGTGGTTTATCAATTTAATTTGTGATATTATTCTGGTTTAGGATTGTATATCAAAATCAACGTGCAGTTTTTTTTAACTGAAAATTGTAAGCCTCATGCAAAAATATTATTAGGCACTAAACCTCACTTTGATCAGATATAGACTTTTTCGTTTATTTGTGATGAACATTTCTCAGTTGAGTTTCATTTACTATTTTTAATTTCTTTGTTGTATATCAAACAAGTAAATTAGATAATTGCAAAACAAGTTGATTTATGGTATAACATCATGGAATATGCAATTACATGCTGCGATGAACGAATATTTTCTCGATATAATGGCTGTTAACGGTGGTATAACAATCATTAACGATAATTCGCAGCGCACTTCAATGCAAATCAATTTCCCAATTGGAATTCAAGTTGCGATGCTTTTATCACGTAGATTTTGGAATTCAGACTGCGATGTTTTTATTGTACAGAAAATAATGAAAATATCGGCAAATTGTTACGATATTCATTAATGTGGTTAAATAATTCGCATAAATTGTTGAATGAAGTGGCTCTTTCATCGTAGCAATGTAGCACGTACTTAAATATTTATATATTTTGAACTAATAATATTAAATGAAAATATAATATCGATAACATTAATTTTTTAATAAAGAAATATAGAACGTATTCATAGATACAAAATATTCTTTGTATAAATTAATCTTCTTTAATAAAATTGCACATTAGCTACATAACTAGATCGTTAAATGTCATGATTTAAGAGAAGGTTTAAATGCACTTTTCAAAATGTCGCTAATTAATTTTGCAAACTATATTCGATCATATTAAAAAGTGTATCGCAATAGCTCGTCAGTATTTTTAGCGTAATAAAATTTAAAAATATCTAAATTTTCATCGTAAAATTGATTTGTACAAACATCACGATGATCATTGAACCGTTGTCAATAACTGGGAGAAAATAGAATTCGTAATTTTGTATTTCAGAATACGATATTTTGCAATCAACTCAGTTTCAATATTTTACATATAAATATTGTTTATATATATATATATGTGTAATTACATACATTATAAGAACATATTATTTTATGTTTCAATTTCATTAAACAATCAAAACGAATATTATTAGATTTGTATAATTTTCTGAAACATCTACTTTAAAAACGAATTTTTAAAGAAAAAGGTAATTTAATTTGTTGTTTATTTATATTTAAATTTATATTTAAATCTATGATAATTAAATATAAAGAAGAAAAGAATAAAATTAAAAGTACCGTATAGTATGAGTACTGTTCTCAGGTTTCCTTCAGTGATATTAGAATTAAAAAGAAAAGATAATATTATAATATAAGACACTGTGCTTCTGAACAGATTAAGAATAGTGTTTCTGAATAGATAAATCTCTTTCAAAATTAATGATTTATTTATAACAAATCCGAGTAGACTGAAATATTTTGTTATAATTCTAGATGCATTTTATTTACAAATTTTTATAAATATTCTATAAGCAAACTTTATGAGACAAGAGAAACTGAACGTCAACAGAAACTAAAGTTTCTCCTTCACAGATTTCTTTGCCTTTGACGAATGTCTGTCCTTCTTAACGCGGCTATAGGATTAAGATGAGAAATGCTTTCGTGAACGAAGGCACGGATCTCCTTCTGGCACGGACGTTCGTCTTTCTAGGGCCGAAGGTTGCTTTTCTTTGGGATCTACACAAGGGGAGAGAAGCTCCCCGGGACTCGACTCGTTTCTAACAGGGGCCAGTGCCCCGGTACGTGGGATATACCGGACGACCTTGGGCCTCACGGCCAATTTGCGAGGTCCATTCCCTGCAGATGCGCCCTTACGGCCGTCTTATTAGCCATGAAGGATACCCGAGCCACGAAGGAATACCCTTGATTATGTCCTTTAAATATCTCGGAAAAAGCAATCGTGACTTTGCATACATTAAACAAAGGTTTTGTTTAGTCTGTGTAAAGCCATGACCTGTTTAATATTTAACAATCGGATCCCATCCACATATGTTTAACTTCAACTAAGTTTAATCGTTCATCATCTGTCCTTTTCTCTGTCTCTCTCTCCTATTCTGTTTCTCTGTCCCTAAACTATAACATAGGCTATATAAATTTCACACAATATTATTTCTTCGTTTTATGATATTTAATAATAATTAATGATATTTGCGGACGTATTATATGTACAGCCGTAGCTCTCTTATCATTTCGATTGTATCTTAGCCACACTGTTTGCATCTTTTAAAAATATTCCTAACAAAATTTATAGATTTCAAGATTAGACTCGAGATTAGATAAAGAATCTGATACATTCATGATGCATAAGAATAATTTCTTATATACGATTCATCAATTTCTTTTGTCTTCTGAATGTAAAAAACGTTGAAACAGATTAATTATATCTACAAATGAAAAGATTGAATGTACAACAGAAAAGTTTGATCGTTAAATATTACAGGCACAATGGATAATTTGGATCATTAACAGGCTCGTTATTTGTTTCAAAATACATAGAGTTTAAATATCTGTAAAATTAACATCTCGTTTTCGATATAAATAATAGAATTCCGGTTTAGAATTTCTGAGATGTCAAAGCTTTCGAAATATTAGCTTTAGAAATATCAGATTCCCTCCCTCTCCTCTCCCCTCAAAAAGAAATATCTTATTCATGAAAAGATTTTATAAATTTTATAAATTTTTTATTCAATCATAAAATATTAACAATCAATTGTGATTAAAATACAAAAGTTATTGTAATCGTGTAGTTAAAATATAATTAAAATTTCATCTTTTCAGATTTTTTCCTTTTGCTTTCATTTTAAAGGGGAACTGCTTGTATGAGACGTGGGTATTTAAATTTTAAAATTGAGAAGGAAAGAACTTTATCAATTATCAATAATCTGAAAACAAAGTATGAATTTCACAGAGGTATAAGTATAAAAATCTTATAGCCAATTTGGCCTTCAATTGCCATATATCGTCATTGTTTGCTTGTCGTTTGGTTGCTCAGCGATAACTTCGATAAGCTTTCGTATATCAGTTGCTTACGTAGCCTTTTTGCGTCGTTGACGTCTTCCCCTTTCTCTTTCCAATCAACTTAACCCTTTCATAATACATTCTGTTTATTATATTTAATGTCTGAATAAAAAGATAAATTGTTTTGAAAATAATTTACTTAATATATTTAAATATGAAACATTCTCAAGTGAGTCATTCAAAGCAATTAAGGCAAATCGTGATCTATAGATATTCAGACGTAAAAATATAGTCGCATAGCATCCGATTACGTCAATAAATTTTATTGGCCGTGAATAAGCGAGTGAGAAGAAACAAGTCTCGCCACAATAAAATATTACAGTTAATCATAAGACCTACATATTAAAATCAACATTTTAAATAATTGCAAAGAAATTACATAATTAATAATATGCGCATTTAATTAAAAAGGAACATCTTTACAAAGAAATAAACAAGTAAAATGAAGAGATAAAATTTTAGAAAAAATTTTTGCATAGAAAACTAATCTCCTGTACCTAATTTAATTTTCTTATTGCTAGAAAACTACTAATTCCTTGTGTGTCATCTAAAAGGAATACGCAGATAGGAATCGACATGGGCCAAGAAAAGCGAAAGCGAGGGATAGGATGATTTTCAAGGGGACCTTCCGTCTGGTTTCTTTATAATGGGAATCGGGAAGGAGAGAATGGGAGTTTTGAATTCCAAGGGGTCCTTCGTCGTCCATTACGGAAGAGGGGAAGCAAACCCTCAAGGGGGACGTACGGCCCTGTACCCTTGAAGCCGAAGGTTGCCACCGAGGCGAGGGACAACCTTCCTTCCTTCTCTCCCTCCGCCATGCTTTACCACCACCTCTACCACCACCATCACCACCTCCATCACCATCACCACCACCACCACCACCACCACCACCACCACCATCACCACCACCACCGCCATCATCGTAGTATTCTCCTCTTCTTCCTCTTTCATATACTTGGCTTTATTTCATCGAGTCCCGGACATCGATTGGCCTCGGCTACCGTCTGCATGCGTGTGCGTACATGTGCGTGTGTTACGGCTATAATAATATTCAAATAATTCCTCGAAACGTAAATCACGTACGAAAACTAGCGGCATCGAGATATCATCAGTGGGAAGAAAAAAAAATAAGATCAAAAGATTTATATTGGCATCTGGAATAATCATGTTATCCTCGTCGAACTTCAGACATTTATAATAGAATCCTTGAAAGCCGCCGAGGAGAACAAGCGAAATGAATGAAAAGTTAAAAATTTTCAAATAAATATGCTTCTGAAATAAAATCGCATAGTGACGGTCGTTGTATCCTCGCGACATCGATTTACCGAAACTCTTGATATCTGCATTGCTAAACGATTTGTCAATAAAGCCTTCGACTAAATTTAATACACACTCGATCAGAAGTGGAACGTCGTCGCGCGCTAATTGAAGTGACATGATCGAACAGAGAGCCGTAATCGATGTTATTCGAAATATGGGCAGGTGTTTTAATCTACGACGGTGTCATTGCGAGACGAGCAGTGTGGCTAAATAATCACGTGCTGGTGCAACGTGGGTGATAGTGTGCGACGAACGAACACTTACGCGCAATGCGCGCACCAGCTGTTCGCCAGGCACAAAGATATACTCAAAGCCATTCCCAGCTTTTGCATTCGCTGGCTGACGAGAAAATATTGTGACGCAAACGATAACATTACCGCAATGCAAGGCCATAGCTTTTCCGATTCGTCGTTCAACGTGACGCGAAGACTCCAGATCGTTTCTTCCTGCGAATATATGCTCTCACGTCGATTGTTACGTGACCGTGTTACGTGATTATGTAAAAAAATGGGAGTAATTAACTATTCATATATATATATATATATATATATATATATATCAGCGATCGCGTTCAAAGCTGAGTAATCCATACCGAAGAACTATCGAAGCAAGTGATTGAAGATTTAATCGTGTTCAAGTTTGTTTGCTCGATCGAGTAATAAGCTTTATTTTAAATGTGTGATGAAAATGAGCGAATTTTAATGCCTTAATAATTTCTTGTGTGAATTAATATGTACACTGAGAAAAATGATCTATAATAATTCTGATGGAAAATGGACGAATCAGAATTTTTTGGTTAAATCTACTAGAATTCTAGTTGAGATAATTAGAATTCTGATTGATATAATTATTCTGGTAAAAATGAGAATTCTAGTAGATTTTACCAGAATTATTGTATCAACCAAAATTCCGGTTATCTTAACTAGAATTCTAATAAATTTAACCAGAAAACTCTAACTTGTTCATTTTCAACCAGAAATTTTTTCAGTGTATTATATCTGATTCTGCAAACGCGTCGAAATCTGATTTGGTATTAAAACGCCATCATGAGCAGACTAATAATCATTAAATTAACAAATGTTTTATTAAAATAACAAGCAATTTAATATTTTTGTATGCTATGATAAATCTTTTGTAAGAGTATTAATAATCAGCTGTTAAGAGAGTTGAGAATCTTAAAATCTCCAAATAATTTATTGCGAAAAATATATAGAAATTCTCGCATTTAATTTATCATTGATCCAAATTCACATTTTTCTAAATATAATAATATGTATATAAATAATTAAAATAAACTATCTTTTCGTAATTTATATATATATATATATATATAATCATTTCAAATCTAAATCGAACGTCCAAAACTACTTTTGTATTAAATGTATAAATATTTTGAAACGCGAGTAAAATAAAAATTAGAAAGTGTGAAAGTAATAAATTATAAAAGTATATAAATAACTATCTATAATGTAAATCGCAAATTAGAAAATTTTAATCAAATTTATAACACATAATTGTAGAAAGTATAAAATGTTGAAATGAAAATTCATATTAATAGAATAGTGAAAAGAATTTGTATTATAAAATTAGAGTTCTAAATTCTTTAATATTAAGTTGAACTCGAAATACTTTTTCGTCGGCTCGTCAATTTTAAATGATCGATTTTAAGTGGACGAGAAACTTGATTGAGCACCGTATTGGAGGGGACAAGCGACCCGCGCTAATTGCGCTCAATAAAGTACGTTACGCAGGCAATCCTGGACGTTGGAATATTTCCCGCATTAATTCCTCACTATCCAACCTGATGCTTTTTAATAAACGCGAAAACGTTATCTGACCGATAAGGCAAATCCTTGGGATAAATTTATCATTAATGGCATTGGCGACCGAGCAGTGAGGAATTAGAGATAAGCTGCGAAATGATTGATGGATACGTCCGCTATAGTTCTCCGCGAATTACAGGTAACCACGGCCTTGCCGCAGTCTGTTTCGCCGTGAATGATTTTCCTTTCATGACGTTAAAGGCGCATCAATGCGTTTCCTTCGACGAGATTCAGCGCTTCGACCATCGGCAAAATACAACGAATAGTAATCCTATGCAAATCACACCTTTCCTTGGAAGATTGTCCCTCGCATATGGCTAGGCTTTTTATTACTGGCCAAGTGTCCACGTTATGTACACGTACGAATGAAAGAAAATAAAATGGTTGTCCTCTCCCCTGTATAAAAGTGCCGTAACTGTAACTGAGGGAATGCCAGGAGTCATTTCCGTGATGTGGCAGTCAAGAATCGTCGAGGAATTAAGTACTCGATAGAAACGGTATAGAAGAACCTGATTAAAAGGCACCTGTACGGCCAGTCGTAAATCTCCGGTGCGATAGGCGAGAAGGTCACGACAGGAGCTGCGGGCGCAAGTAATTCTACAAGGAGATACGGAAATGCGCACAGGTAGCCGACGCAACAATATAAAAGACGAAGAGGTGCTACAAGACAAACAGTGGCTGAATGATAAGCTGCATGAGATACCTCGAAACAGGGTATGGCACTTCCAAAGTTAGCTTTTATCTAATACTTATTACTGTCCACAGTTAACATTGAGTGCAATTAGATATTAGGAGATATTTTAATTTAAAAGTAGTCACTCGAAATGATTTTTACGATTTCTCTCTAACGAGAAAGTGAAATTTACAATCAGTTTTCCTTATATGTCATAGTCAAAATATAATAATCATAGTTAAAAATACTTTTTATTTATGTCAAAACTGATTCTTGTTAACATTTTGGTATTGAATTTTTAACATATTCGAATATTAATTTAACGTAATATAGTTATCTTATTTAAATATTTTGTATTAAAGTAATGTTCAACATTTCTTTGTGTTAAAATAACATGATTTATGAATAAACAACATAAAAAATATTGTAAATTCGTAAATTTTAAGATAAATGAATAACATATGTTACTTTAACATAAATGTTAAATTTATTGAATGTATTTATGCTTTCATAATCTGCTTACAAATTGTGTCAGCGTTATATTTTTGTATTATTTCCTAACATATATGTATATTTATCTCGTATTAACTTTTTGGATGAAGACACGTAAAATGTATTAAATTTAACATAAATTTTCCATCTGTCTAGGTGACTATTCTCAGGTTAATACGCCATTTTAGTCGATGTTAAAACGATCTAACGAAAATATTTTTTATCAGTCAAAAGTTTATAACAAATACTTTTATAAATACTTTTATAAAATACTTTTATAAAATAAAACTACTTTTATAATACATCGTCAGATAATAACATAAACGTTTCCGAAAGTGAGGAAATTTACTTTCTGAGTTCGAAGTAATCGCTGACGAGCGTGAAACTTGAAATCTAATTAAAGCTGTGCAAATTCTCTATTATGTTCCGGTGGATTTTAATAAAATACTGCAGATTCACACCTTAGTTTTAAGTTTCAAATTATGCGACATTTTCAAACGCGATTTATTGTAGGCTAACAAAATAGTGTGTGTATGTGTGTGTGTGTGTGTGTGTGTGTGTGTGTGTGTGTGTGTGTGTGTGTGAAATCTACAAACTTTATGTAATTTATTTTAACAAGTTGCCCGCCTGGCAAACTTTATACGTCTTAACTTATATAGCAAAATTTGCATTATAAGCATGTATAATGTAATATTATGTAATATGGTTAAATAAGATTGTATCCTCATGAATAGAGGATAAATTGCGTACTTTTTATTTAACGTTGAACTATTGTTGTGTAAGTTATTTTGATCTCACAAATCAAGGTTGATAAAATTTCACATTTTTTGGGGATAAAGTCAATGCCAGGCAATAGAAAAAAGGTATTTTTCAGAACACAAACTAGCAAAAACTAGTCTTTTCTATTAAAAGCAATAAAATAAATAGAAAACTTTGTTATCGATATTCTAATTTATATATTTTAGTCTCACTATTCTAGTTTAGCAGTCAATCCAGTAAATGTGTTTTTCAATTTAAGCTTTATCCCATAAAATCCGTAACAGATTAGGAATCGGCGAAACAAATAAATTAGTTCATTACAAGATATTGAATGGTAAACTCGATTATGAATTAGATATATATTGATAAAAATTTTTAATTTTACTGCAATTATATTTTTCTCGTGAAATTAAAAATTATTATAAAATTAGTAATGTTGTTTATATATACACACACATATATTATTTTTAAAGTTCTTGATTAAAAATGTTTTGTTATTTTTGGTTTGTTTTTCTTTAAAATCAATTAGTGCGATTAAAGTCAAGAATTTACTAATTAAAACAAAAACACCTTTCTAAGCATAAAGTACATTTAAATGTATATACATAAATATATTTTTTTAATATTAATTATATATATTAAAAATTTTTATCATTTTTGTCAGTTTATTCCATTGAATAAATTTTTATCGCTTCTAATTTTTATAAATGCTAAAAATAATTTAAACTATGTAAAAACTTCTTCATTACCTCATACATTAAATGAATGAAGTATCACTTTTAAAATAGCAGATTGTAGCCCAGAAGATGTTTAAATTTATTGTTGAAATATATACACAAAAAAAAACAAACATAAACTCGTAATATTGAATTCATTGAGTGAATTTTTGTAGAACGTAGAATATAATAAAAGGAAAATATAAGTCATCATAAATCACTGTTTCTCATGTGACTGACAATTTTGTAAAGCTGATAATTAAGAAAGAACTTGATTAATATGTTTTTGAAGGAAATTGTGTACATACTTTCCCTGTTTCTAAAATAACCAATTCATTTTCATGATCCAAAATCAGTCACGTATTAATTGACATTTATATTTTTTACAAATATTTAAAAAAAATGTTGATAACATCAACGACCAAAATAATTGAAATACTAAAAAGTCAGGCGTTGTCAATGTATTAACAAAGTTATTATTCCTCATTCTCTTTAAAATTCTATAACTTTTCCCCAATTTCCAGACAAAATTTTATGATTTTTCCTGACCTCAATAATATTTTGAAATTTTTTGTATTTTTATCCTAATTTGGCAATCATTAAATATTTTGTTGAGAGATCAAATTAACATAACAATATAAATTACTATTGATGTTGTTGACATTGCTTATATGCTTAATTGATAATATTCCAAAATTATGTAGGTGTAATAAACTTCTTTAAAGAATTTAAATTTTCCAGAAAGTTTTACAAAATTCTCTGACATTCCCTGATAATTTTCTAATTTCTTTGATTTTTTTCCTTTTGTGGCAACTTTAATCGATAAAAAGTTTTACTATCGAGATAATTAACTTTGTAAGCGTAAAAGCGATTAATTCTTGCATTCACGGAAGAACGTAGCAGTGTCAAGGACATTCGTTGCGGATCTAAAAATACAAAGTTCTGAAATCGTGATCGATGTAAGAGAAACGGGAAGAGAAGCGATGCAACATTCGTCTACACGTCCCGTGATTCATCGTCTTTGAATAGAGCCTCATGGAAGTGCGCAGAAAACAGGAAGCAATGACTAACGGTAACGATGTGATCCTATTGACGAAACTGGAAATACTGATTTCCGCGATGTACACGATGGCATGCAATTATAAACACGTCGATACGCACCACGAGAAATTGACGAGGACGCGTTCGCGTAACGGTCAACACAATTTACACAATCGCGTGTTTATTCCAAACTGTAAACTCGTGAACGAAAATATTAAACAGACCCTATGACTTTCAACTTCGTGAGTAATTCCTAACTCATATCGGCCATGGTTCGATAAGAGTAGATAACGAAAATGTAATGGCAGCAAAGCTTCTTTGTTTCATCACGACGGAGAGATGTATCGAGGGCACATTGTGTTTGTACGTGTATTTCCAAAATTTCATTTCTCTTTTTCCAGTAAAATTTATCATTGTTTAAAAAGTATACCAAAATAACGCTATTAATAAAAGTCACAGCGAGAAATGCATCACGAGCGAAAGGTCAGACGAGAGCGAAATGTTATTTCCATTTCATCAAAATCAACATTTGAATGCAATATTTTTTAGCGCGCAGTTTTTTGTATATTTAATCTTAATTACATTACTTACAAACACATTGTGTGTGCCGTTTCATATTAAAATCTCAATTTGTTTTATTTGGGCAATAAAAAATGTTTTTTTATCGTTTCAAAAGTTTGCTCAAAGTATAAAATTGATCAAATATAAAAATATATGATATAAAAGCGTAGTATATATTTTATATATAATAAAAGTAGATTTTTCTGATATATCTGGTATTGAGAAAGAGCTTTTGATGAAAGTGACAAATATTGATTAAATATTTAGGCCGGAATTCACAATCCATTCTTACATTTAAGATCTTAAGTACAATATCATCTTAAGGAACCACATAAATCAATCACACAGTTGTATTAGCATCTTAAAACAATTTTGAAATAAGAACGGATTATGAATATACCGATTTTAAAAACTGAACCGTTTTCTGGGGAACAACATTCCGCTTTCGTTCGGCGATGTTCGCGTGACGAGTCCTCGCGAGCCCAACAACGAACGACTAAATGAAGGAATAAACGAACGAACGAACGAAGGGAAGGCAAGACAGACAACGGGGAACGTTTGAACGTTTCTACATTCGAATTCCATCGAGTCGCGCTCTCGGCGTTCACGGTCGGACGTGTCTATATGAAAGCAGGGAGAATCGCCGAGCCGTGACGAAGCCCACATCAGGCAGCCTCAGGAAGGTCGGTGTCTAATGTAAAAAGGTGTATTCACCTTGATTCGCGCTCCTTCGCTCGCGACTTGACCAAGAACTTTCCAGTCGGCCGGCGCGAACGCGAATCGCCACTGGACGGACAAAAGAATGAACGGACGACTAATGGCTATCGCGATACTCGGCCGCTATGCTCATCGAAGGGACGGACGTGGGTCGTTGAACCGGTGTGTCGCGTCTTCTAGACGTCGTCGAGGCGTATTCTAGATCTTCGCGGATACCTGTATCTCGCGAGGGGATCCCGGGAATTGACCGAGTTTCGAGTATCGAGACTTGACCCTTTCAAAAGCCACCCTACCTAATTCTCGCCCCTTCGCGGCTAGAATTCAATCTACATTTTTTTCAAAGTATCTTTCGCCCTTTTTTTCTTACGTCTTTGACTAATTTAGTATATTTGTATGTTACATATATTTTTGCATTAATTTTAATTTCTAAATTTAATTTTTTAATTTTGTGTTATTTTTACTGTTATCAATGTATGGTTCTACTACTTATTATTGTTCACAAATGTATTATCTTAGCGCTCTTGAAAGAACTTAAATTCTAGAGCGATCAATAAATGACGATATCTATCTATCTATCTTTCAATTCGACGTGTCTTTCATTCCCACCACGTGTTCCCTCTTCAAGGGAAACTTTCTCACACGCGTCTAGGATTCCGGAAGGCCTGGGAAATGCGGTCTTGTCGCGGATTTTTGTGCCGTTGTGTGCCGGCAAAAAAGGGGAGAGAAATCTGGGAGGAAGGAGCGTTCTCGTCGGCGTCGCGTGCTCGGTGACGCTACCCGGCACGGCGCGGATCGATGCGACGATTACTCCTCGCGCGTACCGGTCAAACGGACCCCTGTGCCCCTCCCCCTCCCCTCACCCCCTCCCCCACCCCCTCCCCCACCCCCTTTCCAGTCCCCCTGTCGGTTTTAGCCCCGGACGGACGAAGACCCACCCTAGCTCCGACAACGGCGAGCCGTACGATTGTACGTACCGCGCCAGCGCCATCCTGACATGAGACAATCCGGGCCCGGCGGGTGTCGACAGCAAGGTATCCAGATCTGCAAGCGGCGACTTGTCGTTGACACTATATCCCACTACTGGACACATGCGCGCGAACAATTCTTCGTCCTTGAACGAAGCGCGAGCTCGTCATAACTTCCGGCTGAATCGCGAAAGAGAGTGCCCTTTCTCTCTCTTTCGTTTTTTTTTCGTTTCTCTCTTTCTTTCTATCTCTATCTCTCTCTTTCTCTCTAATTCTCGTTCAACCGGCGCCGACTCAATCGAGTCTATACGAAGCACGGCTATCTCGTTCTCGCGTTAACACGATCGACAACGAATAATTACCCGCTTATTGCTTGAAAATTGCTCCGGAGTCCTTCCTCTCCGCGGTATCCGGTCACTGTCACCACCGCATTTTTACTGGCGTCCATCCGCCAGAACAACGGCCGACGAAGAGAACGACGGCAAGAGGTTTCTCGGAGATGAGCAGCGGCGCGATGATGTGCGGACCGACGACGCTCGTGGAATCAATTCGGAGCGGAGAAAAGAGTTGGTTTCTTTCTGTCTCTCTTCCTCC
Organism: Atta cephalotes; assembly: GCF_000143395.1. Lineage (NCBI taxonomy): Eukaryota > Metazoa > Arthropoda > Insecta > Hymenoptera > Formicidae > Atta > Atta cephalotes. Next base: position 2,628,316 of record NW_012130103.1, on the reverse strand, counting down.
GTCTTTCTGGCTCAGCCAATCACCAACTTGCGCTTCGATCCCTCGTTCTCGTTTATCTCGTCGTTTCTCCTCGCCCCGTCCGTCGGATGCCGTGCGCGCGTGCAACTGCGTGCGTATTGAGCGCCTCCTCTCTTCCTCTCTTGTCTCGGGTTACCGTCGAATCGCTCTCTCGAGGTACTCTCTCTCTCTCTCTCTCTCTCCGCGGATCCGCGACTCTAACTCCGATCCACGGCGTTGGCTCGACTGAGAGCAACTGAGAGGAACTACTGAACGCCCGCTGGTCCCTACTCCGAAACGCGCCGTCTCGGCCGCGCTCGGCTTCGCTCGGCCGTGCTCGGCCGTCTCCGCGACCTCGTGTAGTGTCGAAGAATGACGATCGTCGACGATCGTCCCCCACTCCGTTCATCGCGCGCAGCCAAGGCTCCACCTCCCTAGCCTCTCTCGCCCTTTCTCTCTCTTCGCCAACCCTGCAGGAAATTCTGCCCCCCGAGCGTTCAGCGTGTGCGCGGTGCTGATTGCCGCACCAAAATTGTATTAAACACCGTTTCCTGGACTTCAATCACGGATCTCGTCCCTCTTCATCCCCCGCAGTTTTCCGATTCGCTAATTCGGGGATCAATCCTGTTCTCTCGTCTGTCTCTCGTGAAAATGAAGATTTAGAAATTTTTAATATTTTAGAAAAGTCATTTGTTGACGAGAACGTAATAGTATGATTCTCCTTTGTCTCAAAAGCCAAATGAGTGAAATCATCCAGTAGAAAAGAAGACGTTTCTGATAACATTATAAATAAATGACAATGGAAGAACGAGGCCTTGAAACGCACCCTCCACTCCATTTTCGACAAAGGCACACTCGGTTGAGGATTAAGGGGGAAACACGAGGCTAAGCCCTGTTCTTCAGAGGGGATATATCATACGTTTCCAAAAGGGATGCGAGAAAGGGAGGTCCCTTACAACTATTCATGTAACGTTAGCGTGTGGCAATCCTACTCGAATGGAAAACATTTCTCGTTTCAAAAGATTGAATGCTTTGCTCCACGATGCGAAAAATCGACCTGAATAACGACGGCATTTCGTTTTTCTGATTATCGAAAATAATTTCTCGAAACCAAGATGAAAGTCAAACGTTTTTATTACTACACAGAATTTTCTCTTAGAATTTACCCTAAACGTCATAGTGGGATAATGTGGTATTTCGAAGAATTTTATATGATTCTCTCTGATTTTAAATGTATCACAATAAAATATAAAAATGTTTGATTAAATTAAAAATGTATAAATGTAAAAATGACTAAAATATATAACAAAATTTCAATAATTTTTAAATACATTAAGTAATTTATGATTTTTTATGATTGTTTTAAATAAAATATACGTCAAGTAATAATAAACATATAAGATGTCTTATAAAATGTCTTAAGTTTTACAATACAGCATGTATTGTAAAATATATTTTCAATCTGACAGATGCCTTTAAAAAAATGAAGAGCAAGTTGTATCGAGATGAAAGTTAATTTATAATACATTAATGAAAATAGACATTAATCAATGTTTACTGAAATTTTAGAAAGAAGAATTCCCAGATATTTTATTCCAAATTCCACGTAAGATTAGACAATTTTTTTAATGCAACTTTAAAATAAATTGGAGTGCAAGTAATACAACAAACTATTTATTGTAAATTAATAGAAAATAGAAATTTCCCAATTGTCATTTTCTACAATTAAAACTGTGAACTTTATAAAAAAGATTCACTACAGTATAATATCAATGAGCTACTCTTTTCTGCTGAGTATTGTTTCGCGATGTCACCTTGATTTTTTTTTTTTATAAAAATTCGCGAAACACGCAAGAATGTACGTAAACATTCGCGGATGCTATACTTATTGCGAACTAACTGTCAACATTTTGCATTATCAAGAAAAAAAATAATCAAAAAAGAATAATACTTTCAGAAAGAGACAAAATAAATAAAATTCCAAGAATTTCTTTGAATATTGATATTGTAAAATTCTACAAAACATTCCTAATTTTCAGGCTAAAAATAATGAAAACTCCCCTGAAAACTCAGGTTTTCCAATTTTATAGTTAGTAGGCTAAACTTGGATAAGATGGCTATCTTTAAAATGCAAAAAAAAACTTTAATTTTTATTATTTTTAATAGTGTAGTTGGCGGAAAAAATACATATAAAAAATACAATATAATACGATTAAAGATAACAAAAATTAAAGTATGTCTTTTGCATTGTAAAGATGGCCATTCTAAGTTTATCTTAATCGCTTATTATAATTTTTCTATACAGTATGATAATGATTAATTATACCTGATGATTATTAGTTATTTTCAGTTACTTTTAAAAATATTTTGTATTATAATAATTCACAATTTATTTTGAAATTTTTATTATGTAGTTTATAAAATGTCTTTGTATATTTCGTATATTTCAAAAATTCCTACTATTATCGATATTTGATAGGTTCAAATCAAATTGTTCCAAGCTTTTAGCTGACTTTCACCATCAAACATGATGAAAGAGTAACGAATTTCGAATCTAATTGCATCTATTGTAAACATCAAACGATGTTTTATGATGGGTATTAATCTCAGAAAAAAATTCAAGTTAAAACATAGTTTTGGAGATACAAGAAATCAAAATGGTCAAATTATCAATATTCAAGCCCAATTAAACACAAAAAGAAAATTAATATTTCTTTGATAATAATAGGATTTTAATTAAAATTAATCAAAATAGTTTTCTAACCCTTCTAATTCTACTGCTTAACTTTTTAAAAGGGTAAAACTATCTCCAAAAAAATTTTTGCTAAATTTCTCGGAAACGAATGCAAATAAGAAAAAATGTTTAAGATAAAGTTTGTTTATCTTGAAATTCTTAAGAAATTCTTCCAAACATATTTTATCACATCTGCATTCGTTTTTAAGAAATTCGGCAAAAGCAAAAGAGCGAGGAATTGATGTTCCAAAATACACATAAAATCCGCATACATACACGCGATAGGCATCGCGCGGCGGCTTTCGGCAACACCGGAAACTGAGAAAGCACGCTCGTCTCTGTTCGTCCAAGTTACGCGAAAGAGGTCACGAAAATGTTTTACGAGCCCGTTTAAGGTGCCTTCCTCTCGGAGGGGTCGGCGTCAATGGGACCGTGACGTCGTGCCGGAATCACGCACGACGGTCGTGACATTGTGAGAACGATGGTGATACCGGGAGAGAAAACCGGAATACATTTCGGACAAAACGCGTTCGACGGTTTACCGCACCGCGGCGAAACATCCGGTATGTGTACAGCGAAAGAGTTATGCCAATCCGAGAGAAAATATGATATCCGGAAATTAATCGCTATTTTCTCTCTCTCTTTTTCCTCTTCCTCTTTTTTTCCCCGAATTTTAGATTCTAAAAAAATCTCGATAAAGTGAGAATCAAAAAGATAATTTAAAAATAACAAAAACAAGCAATTATCTTTTCTAATTAGAAAAATGAAAGTGTTTGTCTCTCAATAAATGTTGTGTAATAAAGAACATAAACATGAGACTTTATTGAAATTTATCAGAATAAAAATGTGTAACGGGAGAAAGAGAGAGAGAGAGAGAGAGAGAGAAAGCAGATAATAAAAAGCATATTATTCAAAAAAGAAAAAATAATTATTAAAAAATACTATTTTTAAGTAATAAAGTTATTTTACTCGAAAAAACATTCTTTGATATACACATTTTCTAATAAAAATTATTACCTACGGTTCACGGAAAAAAATATTTGGTTGGATTAATTGGAATTCTGGTTGAAAATAGATAGCTCAGAATTTTCTAGTTAAATCTAATTAAAAATCTAATTGAGATAATCGGAACCATAATTGATATAATTCGTCTATTTTCGATCAGATATTTTTCAGTATTGAATTACAGTTTAATGAACTAAGCAATCCTGAGAAAAATACTTGGTATAATCATTCATTTTATTCACATATTCACGATTAACAAAAAATTAAATAGTTAGAACAGTATAATTTCTAAATGAAAAAGAAAAAAGTATTAGTCACAAATCAAATGTATCTTTAATGGTAAATTCGATCACTCGCACTATACTGGATCAGTACATATTAAAAGTCGTTTTATATAAAATATCTCAATACAATGATACAATATAATTAACTTCGACAATAAAATGATATATATTTAATATATAATGATATATATTTCATTAAATAACGTGACATATCATTAGTAGATAGTTAATTGTTTAAAATATTTATATACTTTTGCACTTACAATTTTAAAGTAAAAAACCTTTAGCATTGATCTAACGTTCACTGTTAGAAATGTTCTTAAATTTCATTAAATTTTAAGTTACACAATTTAAACTTAATTTCATGACATTACATTAATTTTAATGTATTTATAATTAAAAAGTATATTTGTGTACATATATACAAAATTTAATGTATTTTTCATTTATAAAATTTATAAAATTTAATTTAACTTTTCCTAAAATATTATTAAATACACATAAAATTTTATTCAAAGTACATTAAATTTCATAAATTTAATGTACACGTTTATTACATTTAAGTAACTATTACTGTAACTTAATTTTCAATTAAATCATTTATTATTTTTAATTTCGTTCATAACCACGAGTTTCATTTACATGTAAAAGAAGCTCGTGGTTACATTTCTAATAGTGCAAAAAAGTGACCGCTACTAGTGAACGTGGGAGTTCGAAAGAAAGGATGCAGGAAATATCGTTACGTTTTCGAATTTGAGTTGGAGAAGTTGATATTAATAAGCGTGACCTCGCTCGGGGCGAGAGACTCCCCTTGACCCCCTTGAAAAACGACCCTGAGGCTCGTTCGCCCCACGAAGAGAGCACACGAGAGTCGGCGTTTTATATACCCTCTAATGGCTCGCTACCATTTCCATTTCTTTTATTCGCGTGCATTACGTTTTCCCGCTATTTGTGCTGTTATTATTGCTAAAGACTTTCCGTCAGCCCCTGCGTTAATGTATGGGTTCCCGATATATTATAGGTTTCTCGATATGTACAGACCGTTTTTACTGGAACTCCCGCCTATGCCTTTTCTCACAGCCCTCTCAGGTTTCGCCCACGTTCGATCTTATTTATTATCCTCCTTAAAGAAACTTGGAATTAATAAGGTCCCTTGAACATGCGCATGTTTTGAAAACCAACTTTGACAATCGCTTTAACTCATAAATTCATATTTCACCGAATGAGAGATATTCCCGGACAGTGTAATTGGACGACGACGTTTACGTGTATCTCCTGTCCGGAAAGTTCGGAGCAATTTCTGTCGTGGATAAGTAAAATTGAGAACGTGCTATGTAATACAGGTATAGTTACGACTGCCTCATTGCCGGCTGCCTTATTGAGCGCGCGAAACTTCTCTGAATGTATGGAGAATTGCGTGAATGTAAGTTGGCCGCAATCGCACGTGGATAATCCAGTGACTAAGGGCCGCCGTTCGTAGCACGTTCATTTAACGCTTAAATACGAGAAAGCGGGAGAAAGAGAGAGAGAGAGAGAGAGAGGAGAGACTTTCATCCTGCACGATTACTTCAAATGCGATCTTCATATTCGTGAATATACGAGTAAAGTCGAGTTTAAAATTTCAGCTATACATCGTGATGCAATTTTCATTACAAATACATCGAAGAAATGTACGCGCATAATAAACAGAAGCTGAATAAAATTGAATAAAAATTTAATTAAAGAGAATAAAGAAATATAAGATTTATAAACTTAATCAGACAAGAAATATATGCGTACATACATACACACAAATAGATATATACGGGTGCATCAAGGAAGATATTTAATAATTCAATTAGCAAATAAGTTGTTTTGTAAACTATTCCGCGAGTCGAGGGATTTAACTCGCCCGAGGGATTTTTCTATGCTGCTACACGAGGGACACACACTTGATACAGAAAAGAGTAACTTTCTCGTGGTGGGTGAGTCGAATTAATTTGCACGATTACGTCAGGGAGTGCCCGTCGCTACTCTCCGCTGCCAATGCGTGTAACAATTCAGCGAATTTTTTTGCAACGTAGAAATAACACAGCTGCATCGAGCGTTATCGAGAAAAAAAAAGGGTATAGCAATTGATACGGGTGAAATCGTACTATCGAAGAGGAGGCATCAATTAAAAAAAAAAAAAAACAAGAGAAAGAAATTAAAACAGTGACGCGCAGCGGAGATGGAAATGAAAATGAAAACGACGAATAACGAACGAAGATAGGTATAACGCAGATGAGCGAAATAAAATTTGTACAGAAAGGAGAGATAAGCGTCTGGTCGATTATGCGACTCGCAAGTTTCGGGGCGTTGTTCCAGTTCGGGGGCACTAATATCGTATATAGAAAGCGTACCGGGAGGAGAGCGCGAAAGCACGATAGAGCTCTCCGCGGAGGGTGGAGGGTGGAGGCGAGACCATGGCGAAGAGCGGGCCTCGGAAAGGCGGAGAACAACGATGACGATAGGATCGGGGAGGGAGGGGGTGGGAGAGACGAGGGAGAAAAGAGAAGAGCGGCTGCTCGTAATGCCGCGAGAGGTGATTGCGTTAGAACGAGCGAGGCGGAGAGAGAGAGAGAGAGAGAAAGGAGGAAGGGAGAGAGAGAGAGGCGCAACCAGCAGCAGCAGCAGCAGCAGCAGCAGCGGCGGCGGCGGCGGAGGGTTCAGACGAGGTCAGGTCACGGGACGAGAGAGCCGAGCCGCTCGCTCGGTCGATAGAACGAAGCTACCACCTATGCCACGCGGCGGTGGCGACGACGGCGGCGACTGCGATGGTGGTAGTATCACACCATGTCGAGCACTCACCATGGCTAATGAGAGCGAGCGTACACTTCCACTACTTATATTACTACCACTACTAACTCTATATACTCCAGTGTACCATTCTACGCTCCGACGAGCTCTCGATGCGATTTCTCGACGCGCCGGGAGAGCCTGGAGCAACGTTCTCATGTCGGATGTCGACATGTCGAATGACGCCTGATTAATGCGGCCGGCCTGTGATCGACGTGAAATATACGCGCAGACGGGAGAGATTAAAAGACAAATTAAGATATATCGCTGACGCATTATGGTAAGAATACGTTTGTAGAAGGCGCGTTTTATTCAGGGAGCGCCGAACGCATGAATTGGGAACGTATTGTGCGGCTGCACTGATGTTAACGCGAATATCTAGATGTTCTACAACTTTGGTATTCATGATTCCGACTTGTACGACTTATCTTTTGCATAACTGAGACCGGTATAATATTGGATAAGATGCACTTGCGAATAATGAATAATGATTTTATATTTGTCAAAACGTCAGAGCGTATCTCGCGCTAAAGCGTTGATGTATATATATTTGAAAATTATTACTCAATTATTTCATACGTGCTAATACACGTTTAAAGCTGTTACTCATTACAGATGATATCATTAATTTACAAGATTTCTGTGTCGACATCTGAATGATGTAGTCTTATGTATTTTTAACTATTGAAAAAATATAAATCTAGAAAAGTTCCATTAATATATTTTGAGAACTCAAGGATTTTATTATCGGAAAAATTATTTAATAATTTACGACCTGTTTCTTTTATTCTATGGAATAAAATGCATAAGAATCGTCATTTGGTGTTGAAAAACAGAAATCTTGTGATAAATCAATGTGATTTTTTGACAATAAAATATTGTCGATATTATTTTAATATATCATCTAAAATTGTATATAAATAATAAAAAAGATATCATATCATCATATTTATTTTGACATATTTTAGAAAAATATTTAAATTTCTTGCAGCTATACAGGATTTCTAATAAAAAACTGAGTCGAAGTCCTCTACCATTTTGCAATTTTTGCAATATTTTTTTTAGTTATCCATATAATAAACATCTAAAATCGACGTATAAGACAACTTAAAGTTATCTTTAAGAGTTCTTTAAGAAACATCTTCAAGATATTTCACAAAGAACACTGAAAAATATCTTAAAATTGTCTTATACATCGATTTTATCCGTTTATTCAACAATTTTTTTTCTTCCGAAATTAATATCTCATTAATTATTGTAAAAATTGCAAAATGGGAGATGACTTTTTGACTAAGTTTTTTTATTAGCAATAGCAATGTATGATTAGTGGGCGTTATTTCAGATACACCTGTATATTACATAAGTTATATGAATTTGCGTTATTACATAAGAAATTGAAAATGAAGATACAAAAATTCAAAGTGACTTATTCTTTTACAATATTTAAAAATCTTACAAAAAATACTTGTTACTTGTTGAGAAACAAAACAAATGTCGATCAAAATTTAATATTCAGTGTATATTATCACTTCCGGCAATGAAAACGTTCTTTTACATACAAATATATATATATATATATATATATATACACATACATATATATCCTATGCGTCTTCAATTTACTACTTTATCATAAACTGATGATTCGAGAGGATAAATTATTAATACTTTTGTGCGGCCTGTCGGATGTAAATAGACATTTGTAAATGCATATGTTCCTCACGGCCGTCGATTAAATGCCAAGCGAGGCGGCTAAAAAGAGAGATCCAATGTAGTCGACAAAGCCGCGAATGTCAAAGTTATCATTATTTAGGTCATTTTATGCATTTCCGCGAGAGGCTCGGAAGTTTTCTTCTCTTTCCTTTTCTTTTTTTCCTTTTATCGCTCATCGTTCAGGAACACGCGCCAGCGCCTGAAGACATCTACACCTTCAGGGTACATGTGATTTCTATTAAGGAAAATAACCGTGGGACATGCGGCTCGTGTATGACCTCCAGTACGAAGCCTGGCGCTTGCGCTTCCTCGTCTGGACTTTTCCACGAAATAACTCCGAAGATGACGTCCTCTAGCCATTGATTACAGTGTTGTGAACTCGACACTATAATGTGTAGCAAACCACGAATTATATACTTCCCGAACTCTCGTAAATTCTCTGCAAACGACGGAAATCAATTATTACTCTGTATAACAATGAGATGAAAAGAGAATTTATTATGTCCGTGTCTCGTAACTTTCCTATCTTTGAAAGCGGAATAATTCACACGAATCAATATTGAAGGCTGGCCTTATAACAGTAGAACATTTAGTGTCAATTTATTTTTGGAAACTCACAAGTCGCGAAAGGTTAAAGTGTTAACGATTCTCAAGGAACACTCGCGGTGTCGACGAGGTGAATCGACACAAGAGTTGGCCTCGCTCCAAGAGAGAGACGCGGGCATAGGTGGAAAGCGGGCAGGAAAATCTTTTCTGAAGATTTTACGGAAACACGACGAGAGAGTTCCGAGCTCGCGGCGAATAAACGATCGACGCGAATTAAAGCTCGTGTCACACTACGCATTGTGAATTGGCTTCAAATTGAATTGGATTCAAATTGCAGACTGCGAATCATTGAGTACGAATTACGAATCGTTGACTAGCGAATTAGATCGACGATTCGCAATTTACGATCCGAATCCAATCCCGCATAGAAAAAGATTACTTTAAATTTAACAAATTTTATTAAAACTAAATATTTTCTTACAAAGAAAATATTTAGTTTTATTTCATAGAATAATATTTGGTGTAATGAAAGAAAATGTTATTTTATCGAAAAATATTGCTCCATATAATTGTTTTTTTTTTTACCAAACAATATAACTTTAATGCAATCAATCTAAAAAAAATTTGTATTAAAATAACGTTTTATTTAAAATTAAATGGTTTCAATGAAATAAATGTAAGTCAAACAAATAAAAATGTCGAGTGTAAAAAAGTCCTTTTCTCTATGTATATGCATTGGGAAGAATTAAGAATTGCAAATTAGAGATTAAAATTCGACCAGTCAAATAATTTTAATCTTAATTCATTTCTGATGTTAATCGATTTACTCATCATCGTAATTCATGCCGCGAGTATACATTATCGAACAATTTAACTAATACGATTTTCGTTGAGAACAGCTCAAAAAATAAGCTAAAACGTTCAGCTATTTTCATCTGTAATTTAAGTTAATAATAATTGTGAATTTTAATTCATGCACATCAATTACAGGGAAATCATGCTTCCCCTGGTTCATAAATCGAAATCAAATCGATATCGATTGATTTTTCGGATCATTTGATTTGATACATTTTCTATTGGACTTCGAAGATAAACATTTTATCAAAGCTGTATCGATAAAACGTCGATCTTCTTTTGAATAGAAAATCTAGTAAATATCAAATCAAACAGTCCTAAAAATCAATCGACTTCAAATCGAATTATGAACTCGGGTCTACCGGGTTTGCCTTATTTGTTCTATTATTTTAATCTATCGAGATATTTTAACCTTCTATGTATTATTCATTCATTTCGTTTTGATTGGTTAAATTCTACTCTCTAATTCTAGTTCTCCAATGTATGAGTCACTCTGGGCTATATTCAGATTCCTACCCGAGTGCCACTCAGGTATCATTTTAACCTTGTTATTCATCGAAAGGATAAAATGATAAAGGAAGGTTATCGATACTGACATATATCACTTTGTTTTTAGACCATATTTCTTAAAGGTTGTCCATCTTTCAGTAAAAAACTTTAGCTGTCTTATTCTATTACTCTTTTATGCTTTTATTCCTTTATTCTTTTGTTTATCCAGTAGATAAATTATCACATAATTTATTCAAAGATGAAACAACCGATCTTAAATAATGTAGCCGCTTGAAATTTGCTGCCTTTGTTTTAACAGTACATTTAAACATATTACATTTATATCAGTATTAATAAAACGCAATAGTTAGTTTTCAATAAGGAACGATCTCTTTAGGCCTATGATCTGTATCGATGACTTTCTTCTACTTGAGGAATACTCGGGTGGGAATGTAGTGTTACAGTCATTAAGAATTAGACAGAATAGGTCCCTAAATGTGTCCTTGTGTGATATGAATTTTGAAACATCTATTGTAAATGTGGATTGAATTCGGATTTCGAACTGAGAATTGTCGACCAGCCAATCAGATTGATCAACGATTCATAGTTTGCAAATTGAATCCAACCCGCGTCCATAATGCGTAGTATGACACGAGCTTAACACGACTGAACATGAATCCATATCAAACTTCGTCGATGAAAGAAGGCATGATGAGGACGGACCGCGCACGCCGCGCCGGTCGCTTCACGGTCGGGTAATTGATCGTGGAAATGACTTTTACGATAAAACGGAGTCAAAGTCAAGACGCTGAGATCTGATACGGACCTCGCTCAACTCGGTCAAGGCGGAAGACCGTTAGAACAGCTCGTCGTAGGACGCTCTATACGTGGCAACGAATGTATCGCGCGATATTACGTGAGCGCGGATACTTCGGTGGCGAATTGCGCTTGGATATCGTCATTTCGAGAAAAATATGCGGTCGAAAGTCGCAATGTAGCGCCCGATGGATCCCAACCGCTCGAATTACGATTCGATCGCGATATTGCACTCGCGAGATCCTCGATTTCGCCGTTTCGACATATTCGACGGGCCTCATTCCTCTCAAGAGAGAGCATCCACGTTTCCTATACTCGATCCAGTCTCGACTTTCCCTTAATATAAGTGGCTTAAACGATAGTTGCCGCTGTTTTCCACTTTCTTCATTGTACGGTTGACACGCGTCTCCGTGGCACTCTCACCGGCGATACAAGAGAAATAAATGTGTAGGCGGGTAAATGTGTATGCGACCGCATAAAATCAACGATTCAAGAATGTTTCGCGCCTCTCTTCTATACTCTCTCGTTTCGAGAATACGTCTCGTTAAATCCCCGTGAAATTACATTTTTTTTTATGTTAAGTGTTCGCGGAACACAATACGGAACGTGTCGCGTGCCAAAGAATTCCACTTCCTGATGGCAACACGCGGCGGGCGAGGCGGGACGATATTATTCATATCGATGAAAGAGATTTCTCCGTGTGCTCGATTCCGCCGACAATCGCTGACATTTCTTCTGGGAGGACAGGTGGGAGGGCGCGTTTGAATTGTAATAAAAATGAGGTCGGCACCACTCTTGTGGGCCAAGGCGTCGCACGCGCGTTAGGCGATCTCCGCTTTGAGAAAGACACCATCGAGCGCGACACCGATCGATGTAACCATTTTCCTTTTTTCTTTTTTTTTTATTTTACACAACTTGTACTATCCCTGCTAGAAATTTCGCATTTTTTGAGCAGTTACTAAACTAAGTTATATCTCTCAATTTCTATCTCGTAACTGAAAAGGAAAACCGCTTAGGATCCCAATGTAATGGTTTGGGATGTAATGCTTTGTTTGCAGTTACTGTAAACAAAAGTTGCGTAAAATCTAAATCCATTTACTAAATAGAAACACAACAAATAATGGATATTAAATTTATTAATAAGCAAGCCAACTGTTCATGAATGGACAGAATAAAATTCTATCAAGATCTTGTCCATTTCCTACTCAGTATTGGCACAACTAATGAGAATACAGTAATATTAGACAGTAATTGGAAAAGTTTAAGAAAACTGTATACATTTCTACCAGAGTATGTATTTACTCAATGGAAAACATTCTAAAGACTATCACAGTGTGGATTTAACATCAGGTGTCTATATAATTCTCTCTGTGTGATTGGTGTTAATTCCACAGCGATATTTTTTAGAGTGTACGAATACCGCAAATTGTTTTAACAAATTTATGATTAGTAAAACATATATAATTTGCAAAGACTAATTGTAAAGACTAATTGATTCATCTTTATTTGCGGATTTTTGTTCTCTTTTTAAAGCGACAAGAAATGCAGTACGATATCTACTATAAAATGCATGTTGCGGAAACGTTCGCGAAGAAAAAAACAATGCGGTTAAACGGATTAAACGCGCTTATTATTCGTGCTCTATCGCGAGATGAACGGAAACATGTTTAATAGTTTTACTCGGAATTCACCGAGGAGCTCGGTATAACAAATTAATTAACGGTACTCCCGGGGACTCGTTAACTTAATTACTCTTGCGCGCGAGTTTGAATTCGCTCGACCGTAAAACGCACAGAGGCGAGGCCGGCTGCAAAGAGTTGCGACGAACCTGAGATCGCATCGAACTGGTTCGCTATTCGTATATCGAATCGCAAAAAGACTGGTATATTGCATAGTTTAATTACCGAGATATCTGCCCATCGTGAAGCAGGTGTTGTTTGTCGGTGCGATAATTAATTCGAAATGCAACTTTTGCAGTTTTTATAAAATATACGTCCAAGGGCTGCGGGTGTCAAATTATTTCTCGATCTTGAGTCTCCAAGAGAAGTCCTGCTCTTTCAAACAATAAATTTCATAAGAAATAAAATAAAGTATCCTCTCCAAGATCTCATTTTTATAACTTTTCCTTACTTGAAGTCGAGTTACATTCTTAATCGTATCGATTTAATTATTATTTTAAAACAGTAAATATATATTTATTTTTTTATTACCGATAGGCTTTGTAGCAGCAGATTTGTTGGTGTCTCATCATTTGTGTGTATTACACGGAAAAAAATGTTTAGTCGAATTAACTAGAATTCCGGTGGAAAATAAACGGTCCAGAATTCTTAAGTTTAGTCTACTAGATTTCTGGTTAAATTTATTAAATGTTGGTTATTTCAATTAGAATTTTAATAGATTTAATCTATTAAGAATCAGAAATCTTATTTAACTATAATTCTGGATTCATTTTCCATCAGAATTCGAAGTAATTCAACCAAACATTTTTTTCTGTCTACGTACGTCGCCTCTCGTATTTCTTCTCCTCTTTTAGCTCTATAACTTGGCGCTACGTGCTTGTACATTGTAATAAAGATTATTATTATTATTAGATATATACCATTATTCGCTGATAAATATATCGCAAATGTCCCATACAAGGACAAGTGATATTCAGAACAGTCCCTCAAGCAATTCAGAAACAGTAAAGCTCGCTAAAATGTCCCAAGGAAGAATTCGACGAGGGGTCGACGTATATTTCATAAGAATCTGTCAGGTTCAGATTAGTCGACCATGGCCTTCGACAGTCCCGGGGATGGTCGGTATAGATAGGTTCGCGGAGAGGAGGCTCCGATCGATTTCATCGATTATCGATACCGGGGTTAAGGTCATTCTGCAATCTAAAAGCGATGTAGAACGACGTATGCTCCTCTGCACGCGCTTCTTCTTTCTTCTCACCGCGTGACGACGAGCGCTATCGACCACCCTGCGCTTGGAATAAACTTACCTATCGAATAACGGCTCGACAAATAGCCTGAACCTCAAGACAGTCAGACCTAATGAAATTACTTCTCTGGATTGGATATGAGAATAAAAGGCACCTTGAGGTATTGTGATTGCTTCAAAAGCCGGGATTGGGGAAAGAAGGTCGAGTGCAGACACAATAGATACCTACATTTATTTAACGTATTCGTCTCGCTCGCGAATTTTTTCCTACGAGGCTCTTTCTAAATCAATATCTATTTTTAATATAAAATAAATTTAATATAAAATTAATTTGTTACAATTGTGGCCGGATATATTCCGGTCGCTATAAGATCGCCTTCGAATTTCGAGAGGATCGTCTATTTAATTTAAAGACACAAAGCACGAGCGAGCGTGCGAATTTTTCAAAAGAAAAACCTATAAGTCGTAGGTCCAACTTCTGCCAGCGGTGTTTCCTCGTAACACATCGCCTTGTCGTTTAGCAATTGATCACTGCCGAACTATTATCGATCGCTGAACGACGGCAAGCAGGAAACGTCGGAGGTCGCGTCGAAGTTACGTCTCCGTATAGGCTCGGCCGGGTGTAGAATGGATGGAACAGTGAGAGGCAAAGAGGAACACACGTCGCCATGTACACATATGTGTGCACAAATATGTATACACACAGGATGTCCTCGAGTGCTCGTTTTACCACGTCCTAGACGGCCTCACCGTCGAAAATAACCATTTCGATGGTCGTTATACTACCGCGGCTACGTGCTCGCCCTCGCCCATTGTGCTGCTTCACCGATCCCGGAAGCGGTTGCGGCTTTCTATTCCGTTGTACTTTCCGCAGGTTTTCGACAAAGCCTAACAATCCACACGATCGGCCGAGGTCGGATCACCGCCGTCGCCGCGCCGCCGTCATTATTTGCACACGCTAATCTAATCAAACAGTTAGCCTCCTCGACGACGAGAACGACGCTGACGCGATTGAGCGAGTACGTGAGCTATGCCAATAGCTCGATTTCAAATATCATGCGTTACCGAATGAGTTTCGTGGAAAACCTTATGTAATTCTTTTTCTCTTTCTCTCTCTCTCTCTTTCTCGTTCTAATTAAATATTCATTAGTTTTATTTAGAGTTATTAGGATTATAGAATTATTTAGAATATATTAGGATATCTATAGAATTATTTAAAATATATTAGGCTATTTGCAAAGTTCGTTTCAATTTAAAGAGTAACCGTAAAATCCATAATTTTTTGGCCTTTTTTGATTCCGCTATTTTGAGATTATGTGTCAATCTTAAGATAAGACATGAATCACAAAAAAATTTCAAGTTCGAGGCTCGATTGGTTTAAGAAATATATGGAAAATCGAAATTCATTAAAGTGTTAGCTCATATTTTTTGAAGCAAAAATTTGTATATCAGTCCAATAATTTAAAATTTTATATCCGGAGATTTTGCTGATTGCTGACAACAAATTTTAAGTCAGAATGTCTTGAAGAATATTTGATGCCTGATTTAATATGATAAATTATCTATATATTTTTAAAATATTTTAATTTCTATGAAAAATATTTTATTGTGATTTCTTAGGTGATTATTATAAATATAAAGTAAAAAAAGTGGCTTCAAAAAGAAATAGCTGACCTAATATGTTAAACAAAAAAATTGAAAGGTTAATGTGATTTAAATATGTGATCGGCGATATTAACCATTTATATTGTAATTTATATTATAATTTGAATTAAAATTTTTAATCAGCATATCTCAATATAAATCCAATATTTAAAACAGTATTTTATATCGTTTTAAACCATTTTTTGTGTACATTGAAATGCTGATTAAAAACTTCAAACAATTTTTTTTATAAAAATTATTTAGTTGGCCAACTTTAATAGACCGAGTACTCATCTTCATAAAAATGAGCGTTTTAATTTTCGATTATTATATTGGATCAGACATTTTTTTCTAAAACCGAGATTTAAATTTAGATTTATAATCAGCGATCCAAGAAAAAAACTACAAAATATTTCCATAAAAATTAAAACATTTCTTAAAATATATGATCCAGCATATTTAAATCGGGTATTGTGAATTTTAATATAATGACTGGCGCCATATAAAAATGATTATCTAGGGATTACAATAAAAATTTTATGACACAATAAAATTAATTTAAAAAATCACGTTCACATGGCTCATAAAAATCACATGCACAAGAATTTTTAATGTGTCATACTATATAACTTAACTTTTATATACAAGCCACGTCAATAGAAAACACTAATACGACTGTTGAAGAACATATAGGAACCTCATGACACAATGATAAACTTACTCACCGGTGATCTTCATGTAGCCAATATGTTAAAAATCTGACTTCAAATTCATTGTCAGCAAAACTTGGAATACAAAGTTTTAAATCGGACTGATATAAAAATCTTTCCTTACGCTTTTTCCTGAAATAAATTCGCAAATTTCACCTTCGATTTGATCTGTCTCCCCTTAAACATATGTTGAATATTCTCCATTTTTCAGTATCCATTAACTATTAAATAAGCACGAGAAAGATTAAAATGTTCTTTTACTCCAATTATTTAATTTGGCGTTCCATTTAACATTATTGCTCACTCAATTGGAAACTGATAAGCACATTAAAAACGAAGAATTCAAAGAATGATGTGAGACACACACAAAATTAAATATTATTGAAGAGATAATAATTGCACATAAATTATGAAAGAGTGAAATACAGAATTTTAATTCTCTGCCGTTTCTTATCTTACAAGTACATACATCGCGTGAAATTATTAACTTTAATTGATAATTCACTCGATAAGAATTAAGAATTGTCAAAAAATGCATAAATAAATCTATTTTAAGCAAACTTGACAATTGTTCGTAAACAACAATTATAATTCTTTCTGGTATTTTCGCGTAGCGTTTCAACAAACCACTACATAGGAATTGCCTGTAGCAAATATCTGCTCAAGTGACAATATCCCACCGCACAAATGATAGCGTGGTGACCTTGTCGTGCTGTATCGAGCCAAGTTGGCGTTTACTTATAACATAAACATTACGTAGTACGACAAATCAGCAAAAACAACACACACACACACACACACACACGCGCGCGCGCGCGCGCGCGCGCACGCACGCACATCCATATGTGCACGCACTCTTCAAACTTAATTCTATAATTGCGTAAGTGTAATTCTAAGTGATTGTAATTATAAGAATTGACCAATCATAATTGAATATGAGAAAAATATTCGACTATGGTTGGTTTAACTCTTATAATTACAATCACTTACAACTACGCTTACGCAATTATAGAATCAGTTTTATATTGGCTGTGTTCAGCATTTCAACGAAAGCAGCTTTACAATTGTAAAATTCTGGAATATGACTGGTTTATATATTTAAATCCAAAGAGGAACCAACAATAAGGGCAAAATTAAAGAATTACATTAAAGAATTTTATTAGGAATGTGATTTAATTTTAAGGATTTTGCAAAAGATGGCACTAACGTCAATATTGTCGAAGACATTCCAATGACAGCTATTATTTCTTAATGCTTTAATTACTCCATGATATTTAGTCGTTTACTAACAATGGACGCAGTAAAACGTTGTGTTTATACCATTTAAAAAAGTTCCACTTCCTAAAGAGCATTTTCATACATTGCTTTTGTTTTTTAATCAAAAGAAAATGGCTGAAGGGCATAAAATTCTGATAGAAATTTATAGTGATGTTGCTCCATCAAGATATGTGATTGGCATATTGGTTCTGTCGATTCAAATGTGATGATTTCAATGTTAACAATAAAAATTAACTGCAGAAAAATGATTTGGACAAAAAACCCACTTCAGAATTTCCCAGAGAATAAAATGTTGATCATACAACAGTTATTTAAACGTTTACGTGATATATTGTTTAAACAAATAGTTTTTGAGAGAAAAAACCTTCAAAACTATAAATCACACTCCTAATATATCACGTATATGATACACGGAACCACACGGACGTATTGAAATTATCTTCGTTATAAATATTCGTGACACGTATCATTATTAAATTAAAGTGAATTATCGCATAAGGAAATCCAAATTTTCCAAAGCTTCTGAATATGTCGAATGTTCCGTTCGAAAATCCAGTTCTGAGAATCTGAGAATGATTCATTCTGGACAGACCGCTTAACGTTTTAGACCGAATTAAACGGAATTAATTATAATATTGCTGAGGATGACTACAAAACGAATCGAAATGTTCAAGATTTTGAAATAAAGAAGACAATGTTATGAAGAAATAATTTTTACTTATCGATAACTGTGCGCAAGTCCTTCCGCGCTGACTCTCATTAGCCTTGAAATTTATTTATTATTATTCTTAATATATCAATTGTAAAGCTGCTTTCTCTGCTAAATATTAGTATAAACAATCATTTATTGCAGCGATTATTTAACTTTTACGATTTCGTAAATGTATTGAAACAACAGCTATTTAGCAAAATAAATATTTCACGTGATTTATATTGTTTATCATTTATATGTAAACACCTATATTAAAAAAAAAGCAATTTTGAACCTAATTATTGATATACAATTATATAAAAATCTTCAAATTGACTGAATGGATTAAAAAATCATTTTACGGGATTAAAGTAGAAATTAGGAAATGGTGCAATGGACTTTATATTAAAATCGAAAAAAAATTAAGTAAGATTTTAATAATTTTTTTTTTCAATTTTAATATAGAGATTCATTGCACTACTTCCTAAGTTTGCGTCTATAATCTACTATAATCTACTATAATCCCGTAAAAGGATTTTTTATTCTGTTCAGTCAATTTGGAGATTTGTATACAACTGTAATATCGATAAGTAAGTCACTCTATTTCCAAGAGAATCTTAAGCTGAATATTAATCTTTAACGGGATCACTATTTTATCAGTTTTAAACATATACGATTTACCCGTTTCTCGATGCTTCCGAAACACAATGCTATGGATATGCTATCTTTCCTTTCTTCTTTTTCTTTAATCTGATCATCAGCAACGACCGATCATCAGCACTCGTGCAGCCATTAAGTGTAGAGACAACGCGATTACACAAGAACGTTAAATGAGCATCTCGCGTTAAATGCACGCGCACAGTGAGGAATCGCGTAAGGATTCATGTTAGCAAATAACGACGCTGATATCTTTATGTAACCGCGAGGACGAATGATGTCACGTCTGAGCGTATTCACATAGCTGCGAAATATCGTTGTCTCTACATGCAACGGTACAAATTGTCGCATCTTCTTCTTCCTTGTCCTTGTCGTCGCTTTATCTCACTTGCGCTACGTGCGCCTATAAAGCATTCGCAACTCATCACACAGGAATGAATGTTCCGATAAAGAAATAATGCGACGGATTCGCACGCGGAGTTACGATAAAGTATGCGGAAGAGGCGTCGGCGATAAGCCGACAAGAGATGTCTCACTTTAATCGAGGCATGACGTAAATGACGTTGTGAACAAATTAGGTCGAAGTCTGAAGCACTTCTGATATAAAAACTCAATTTAAAATTGAATTTCACTCTTCGAAACAACTTTAGTTTCGTTAATGTCAATACTTATTGCTGAGGGCAAAATTTAACGTTTAATAATTTCTAATAAACGTTAGTTACTAATAAATAATAATTATTTTATTCGTTTCATTACGAAAATAACATTGCGTTTCGACATGTGAATAGACCGTTTTATCGTCTGATAATCTGAAGATTAAAGTAGATGCTAATTAAAGAACGCAATTGGGGCAGTCTGCATATCAATGCTTAGAATCGCATTGGTTCCTCTTGACTTGGCAAAACGACGAGAACGAAAAGGAAGAAACGGAATATCATCATTCCATATGGAAGCGATAAGGTAAAGACAATCTGCATTTGTTAAAATATACATAATATACATGCATTTACTTACTTGTTGGCATAGTTTGCTTCACCTTGGCGATATCATTTAAAAGGTAAACACGAAGAATACCTGAAATCAAGAGTCAAAGAAGGTACTTTAGTAAGCTATTTATACATCTAATTGTAAGTAAACTACTTATGTAACAGAAAATCGATGAGATAAGACGTGTCGTAAATTCCGCGACTTTTACAATTATACCAAGTTAATAAATATAAATTATAAAATTATAAATCAAATACATAAATAAATTTTGTAAAAAAAAAAAACGGCGGATTTGGAAATAATTACTTAATACTTATGTATTAATACTTATGAAATAATACTTATGTAATTATAAAAAATACAAATACGTATAAAAATTAAATTAAAATATAAATGAATAATTTAAATATCTAAGATTTTCCAAGACTTTCCAACAATAAATGGAAAATATGCGCGTATTTCTATATTTGGTAACGAAATATTGGTGAGAGGACCGATGTGCATATCTTGTCGGAGCAGTTCGTTGGTGCATTAGCTGCGCTTATACTTGTATATGTAAAAGCCTAGGATCGTACAATAATCCGCGATAGTCGACCTTTTGCCGAGCGTTTCACGAGGGTATACATCCACGACGGCGACGGCGGAGTGAAAATCGACTTGTAGCTGGAAGCTACGGCAGAACTTTCAAATCGCCACTCTACCCGGCCTTCACATTTTCACTAGATGATTTTCACTCAATGCGGCCGCCGCTGTGATTCACTTTCCTCCTCGGGTGGGCGTTTACGCCGAGTTTACCGAGCGCAAAAAGGCACAGGAGAGGCGATCACGAATCCCGTCGAGGTATCAGACCTCGCCAACAAATGATATATACCGTATACCATGTTAGATCAAATGAATCCCATTAGTTCTGCGTATCGTGGATTTAATTTGATAATTCTAAATAAGTTAAAATTGACTATTCGAAACTCTCGTGCATCGTAATAATGTAAACACATAAATTACTTAAATCGTAATCTCGAGGAAAGGAATCAGATTACAATCAGCCGAAGGCGTACATAGATTGAGCGGAATATAGCTTGAGAGTTAATTTTCTCACATCTGAGATAGAGGCTCTGCGTTATTTCTTCCACGCACTCATTCGTGCATACAATTGGAATAATTAAACGGAAGCGGATATTAAAGCAAGCAAATAACACACCGCTGCTCATTTGCAATGCCGTATCTCGAGCGATGACTCTATTTGGACGGTAGCTGTGGAATCGATTAGAAAGCATTCTCAGAGAACCATCATGTATTTAACTCGGTCTTTCCATGGCTCCGATCTACACCATTCCCAATTATCGAAGCTTTCACCCTCGCATAGACTGTACGCCTCTAATCGCTCCAAAATCGATACGCTATTATCGCGCTGGGCGACCTCACGATAGACCACCTGGTATTATCGTTCAGATGTTACGGTCCATTTGGTTGATCGCGAATGTTAGAGAGAATCCTGGCTTACACGCTATAGAAAAGGGTAAAGGGAAAAGAAGCGGGAGGTCGAAGGAGAAGGACAAAGTGGCTACGCGTTCGTGAGAAAAAGAGAGAGAGAGAGAGAGAGAGAGAGAGAGATGAACAGACCTGAATACTATCGCATGGTACCGGATGGAGAGAGAATGCCCGATGGGGGGCGATCGGGGGGACGATTTGGACAGTGACGGCCCTGAGCCACTTGCCACAGTAGGTCAGCTCTCTTCACCTCGCTTCGCCTCGTTTTTCGAGCCTCTATTATACACACACAAGGAGGAGAGCTCCATCGAGCTCTTTCAACGATATGCACGATATATGCTTTCGCGCTATGCTCGCCACCCTCTATCATACATATTTACCTGAGTCCGATTTTCCCATCGCGCGTTCGCCATCGAATGGAGATTCTGCCTTTCCTTTATGTAAAATCTTTACAAAGCGGAGATCGCGATTGACATAAGCTCGGTAGAACTCATAGAGCTGATCCATCTCAAGAGCCATGTTTTTCTCTCTTTCACCACCGTGAAAATCCGAAATTATGTTCGCGCGGATCTTTTATGCAGCCAGAGGGTTTAGGTCAAAACTTTATCATTAAAGCCTGGTTGAAATTAAAGGGAGATAGAAAAAAACGCATGTGATACTCTGCTCCATATGCAGGAACTATTTTAGTTCATTTTAAAGATACTACATGTGGTTCCACAGATGTTCCATGTGTAAAGTCCATGTCACACTATCATGAAGAATTGAGGATTACGAATTAGAGAAGGATTGAAATTCGATCAGTCAGACAATTTTAATTTTAATTCATTTCGGTCTAATCCGCTGAATTCTAATGTTTTGCAATTCTCAATCTTCAATACGTAGTGCGACACGAGCACACTGAGAAAAAGGATTTTTACTTTAGGAAATTACCAGTATCTTTAACCGGTGATCGGTAAATACGTTGTATAAATTTTGTTGTTGTGTTTGCTGCTAGTCTGCTGTACCAACCAATTTTTAGTAACAGAAGCAAACTATATAAAATCTAACCTATCTTTTGAATAGACTTTAAGTTCGTTTACATAGAATTCGTAGATGAGCGTGGAATCTTAAGTCGTAGAAAACCGACCAAGCACAGTCAAATGTAGGGAGAATACTTGATTGGAATTGGTCAATTTCTTACGATTTGGGATCTTGCAATCGTCTACGACTTTTATATATATATATATGAGTCTCTTATTTGCTAGCGATGCTATTGATTATTTATTACATTGACGAATTAATTTGCAATCGTAACAAATCGATTGGTTTTTTAAACAAATATCACATGCTTTCCCTTGATTTACTCCTATAACAAAATCATTTCTGTGCGCAGCATTCTTTGTGCGTGACGACAAAGAAAAGCACGCCTTTGACGACCTTTTGACAGACGCGCGGTCCAATTTTTATCGGTGATTTGCCGATAGCTGCTGCGATAACGGGAGAAGTGGGTCGGTACCGAGAGGAGCGCGATGAGTCGGGGGAGTTAAAACGCGACGGCTAGCATAACTCCTCGGTGAATTAGCGGCGGCGAAACGGTGTCATGTCGCAATTTTGTGGAAACAATTTACACCAGTCTGCTTTGCTCGACCTCCCAGGGGAACGTATCATCCTAATGTGATTAAGAAAGGACCGTAATGCCCGCTGGTGACGCAGTATATTACTTTGTCAAATAAAAGCTCGAAAACTTCACGCTGGTAAGGAATAATTAATCGTTCGAGGAATTATTCATCAGAATAACTTCTTTTCAAATCTATTTTTTGTTTCAGTAAAACGAAATTATGCCGAGTAAATTTCCAACTACGGCTACTTTGGATGTGAAATACGATCGTACTGGTATTTTCCCTATATTTTCGTATTCTTAATTCCCTTCGCTGGCGGAATTCGAATTCATAAATCACGCAGGGCACCACCGTGAACACATTTTCTCTAGATGTCATTTGGATCGATAATCCATTCTCGACGTCACGTCGATTCTCTCTTCCCTTAGGAGGAAGTTCATCCGTCCACGACAGGAGAGAGAAAGAGAGAAAGAAAGAGAGAAGAGGACTTATCGTTAACCTCGATCCTTTCTCGTAGCCGCGACGTTTAATACCTACTCCCACTCGTCTAACTGTACCACTAGGTCGACCAGGTGCCATCAACGATCGATTAAATAGATGTCGATTAGGGAACTTTGACTTAGAATCGCGATACACACACAAGAAGCGAGATAAGAATGTAGGAGTCATACAATAGAATATAAGACTAAACTATAAACAAAGAACAAGTGTATTATAGAAATCTATAATAAGAAGATATCTACATACAACGAAACAGAAATCTATTTATAATGTTCCCTTTTTACATTTTTCTAGCCAGTCGCATCAGGATTCTTATAAATCTTACTCATCGTTTTTTTTTTAGTCTAGATGTGTTTCACTACCGCTTCTGTGTATCTCATTATACATTTATTACTTATTTATTTTTATATTTACATTTTTTATTGTACTTCCTGTGACTTGGTATTTATTTTTTCCTCTCCAAAAAAAACTTAACGGAATCCGACTAGTGTTACATCACAATGTCAGGTACATTGATCATTGATTCGATAGGTCACGCTCGTGCAAGTGTTCGAGCAAATTTGTAACGGCGCTACAATGATCGTATCGTCGTTACACCGAAAACGCGCGTCGTTAACATCAGCCACTGACGGTTGAAGAGAGGAGCACGTAAGGCGAGTAAGAGTAGTCAAACTGGTTTGCTATAAATCGTCTCTCGATTACAGGAGTCGCGTATCGATTAAATCAGTATTAAATCTGATCTGTCGTTCGCAAACTAATAATTCGTGGCGCCGCGATAAAAGTTCTTCATGATGATTCTTCACTTCGGGAGAAACCCCATAATTTTTTCTCATCACAAATCGATTTACAGATATCCAGCTGATCCTGAAATCATATTTTTCGGATATTCGATATGAATAAAATAATTCGATTATTCATATCGAATAATTGAATGCAAAGATAAAAATGAAAAATATAATTGAAAAATATAATTACTTATTTCGTAAGATAGAAATGTTTGTAAAGTTAACTTTTTTTTAATTTTCTTGTAATGTAATTATGCAGTCCAGTTTTGAAACAAAAATCATAAAATATAGAACACGTCAAAAAAATACTTTCAATTTTGTTAATTAATAGACTCTTTTATAATTAATATCATTCAGTTTTCTTTTTCAATCTTCATATCATTGTTGAGTACTTCTTTTGCAATCATTTTTAGTTGATCGATCACAACTTGAACTTCTGGAATACTCGTACTCAAATATCATAACTCTACCCCACCCTATCATTCTCTCTATGACTATTTCTGGCTGTTTCCTGAAATTGAAAGTTCAAAGATTCGATATTTCAGAATTCAAGCAGCTGCGAACGACCAGCTGAAGACGATTACGAAAAAGAAGCACTCAACGGATGAATGCAAGGATTGAAAATAAAAAAAGAGCGGTATGTTGATTGGGTCCCAACACTGAAGAAAGAATGTTCAAAAGATTTATTTGACATGTTGTTTATTTTAAATGATTTTTGTTTCAAAGTTTTATGAACTGCACTGTGTACGTCAAATGTTTTTACCTCGCGGCGAGTACACGTTATTTTATTCCCCATGCAAGTAATCCGAGAATTACAAAACGACGTTATACAGTTGGCTTTCTTCAACATTTCGGAAAGAACCGTCTATTAAAAACGGCGGGAGTTCGGGATCCTATATGTAGGTTGTATTTATCCCCGATTCCCTTAGGCGGCATTTAGGGAGCCTTCTGTCTCCGCGGGTGGTATACAGTGGCGAATAATGATGATGATGATGATAATGGTGGCGGAGAGAACAAGGACAAGGAATCTCACTCCCACTCCCTTCATCTTTACCACAAAACGCTCGATTGTATGGATTCGTCTCGGGTCAGCGAGGCAAATGGATGCCGGTGATTGAAGAGAACGGCAGCTGCGAGAGTATGGGTACCGAAATCGACGAACTCCCAAATACCGCGCCACGATAACTCGTTTCGCGGCTTTTCTACGAAAGTGGAGCGGAGCGCGAAGGAGATTACTCCAGAAACTTCTGCCGGAGAGCTCGCGATATCGGCGACGGACGCGCATTAATTCTCGTCGATTCCATTTGCACTCGCTTTGTGGTTTCCGAGGCGCGATTAATTCTCTGACGCACGTTGATCAGAGGGAAAAAGAGTTCTGTGATTTGAAAACTTACGAGATCTTGCCATATTTTATTGAAGCAAAAAGCTTTAAATCGTAAAATGTTTGATGAACTTTTGAACAAGTTAAAAACCAGATTTTATGCCTATAAAGATTCTCGAAGCAGGGAAGAACGAGATGGGGTTCGTGCCTTCGTCCTCGTATCGACGGGATGAACGCGACAGCGAGGGCGGCAACCCAGAGAGTTGCTCTCCCCATCGCAAGGCAGTCGAAAGAATCGCGACGCGTCTCCGAGGGAATAAGAGATCCAGGGGCCCTACACGCGCCCTATGATCATTCTCGTTTCCACTCGTTTCATTGTCCAGAGTGGCATATGGCGTCTGCTTTGTCCGTTGGAGAGAAAGCTCCGCTTCCCAGGCCTCGATGGAACGATAATGAAAATCGATTCCGAAGCCAGCCATGCAAACGCGAGCGCAGTGCGAATTTAAAATTTAACCCCGCCACATTTTCAACCTCGAAGTTTAATATAATTTTAGCAACAGCCCTCTATTTCTGGATAAAATCCATTTAACAATAGCACCGCGTTTCGCATTAACTCTTAACAAAATTTTTTGTGGGTTTTCCATCATCCAGATTAGGTTAACCATAATCCGATGACCCTTTTATACTCTTCGAAATGGTTATAAAGACATTTAAGGGTAAAGGTATTGTTAAAAGTTTGGACAAACACAAAAACGAAAAAGAGATTTAACCTTCCACTGACAAGATGAATTTTTCTCTTCCATCAGGAATAGGAGTTTTTGAGAAATAGAAATAAATTTTTTATTGTTATTGGATTATATACAAATTTGAAAAAGATCGAATATACTTCCCTGATAGAAATGTATGCAGTTTTCCTAAACACCTATTTACTTACTATAAGTAAGTACTATATCTAATATTAATGTATTCTCATTAATTGTGCCAATACTGAGTAGGAAATGGACAAGAACTTGATAGCGTTCATTCTGTCCATTTCATGAGCAGTTGGCTTGCTTATTAATCAATTTAATATCCATTATTTGTTGTGTTTCTATTCAGTAAATGGATTCAGATTTTACGCAACTTTTGTAACTGCAAATAAAGCATATCCTGATTTTTCTAATTAGTTTTCCTAATTAGTTTTCTTTCTCAGTTACTATAGACAGAAGTTGGTATAACTGTTTAATAACTGCTCAAAAAATGCATGAAATTCCTACAAGGGTTATCAGGATTGGCAAAGACTAATTGTTTTTTTTTCCCAAAAATAAATCATTATATTTCTTCTTAAATATGTTTTTAATGCTTCAAATTTAAACAGTATTATGTTAAAAAAAACATGTTTAAAACATATTAAAAACAATTTTAAAAACAAGAAAGCATGTATTAAACTGTTTAAAAACTGTTTTTTTCAACCCTGATACTTACTTATTTTTTTATAAAGTTAAATTTACTAAAATTCACAAACTCGACGGTGCCTTTAAAGACTGCATGGAATTGCCGGCGGAGGATTAAAAGTCGACAAGAAAATAACATATTAATATATGCGAGAAATATGTTTCTATAAAAATAAAAAATTTTAATGGCTCCGTCCAGGCAAACCATCAACTTAAATGGTTAGACGATCGATCGCAATCAACAAACGACTTTTTAAAAGTACAACTTCAATTTTTTTTTCTTTAAGTCGTGAGTGAACAAAGGCGACTCGAGACCCAGGTACTTCCCGAATGTTTTTTTATTAAGGTCAGAAAAGTCGTCCGGTAGAATGAGTTTTCTACTTTGAACTGTTCTCAAGAGTCCGATTTCACACGCAAGAGGGAAAAACGTATAACGATTTAGAAGTTTCACAGAGCGAGAAGGAACTTTTCGAGAGCACGAGCGAGTGGGTAACACAGTGCATGAGCGACGGCGAGAACGGACAGGCTTTTGCAGCGCGCGCAGAGGCTTTCCAACGCGATATTTCTGGTGATAACTATGCCAGGGACTGCCGGGTAAAGTAGCCACTATAATACGGCTCGGTTCGGAGTAAAAGTACATGGGTAACCTCGTAAGCGGGTTCACCGTGTCGCTTTCACTCCCCGTGTGCCATGCCGCAATATTATCTGCCGCTCGAGGACCAAGCAAGCCCAGCGTTCGCAATCCATGCTCCGTAGATCATAGACGAGAAAATTCAGCTATGCGTGGAATACATTAGAAAAACGCGAGCATTCATTCACGGAAAAAAGACTTCACTGATTCAGCAAATCTACAGTCGTAACATACAGACAGTTAATTTTCTATATTAAAATACCAAAGTGACAGCTGAATAACATTAGCAATTTATTAAACCATCAAATCTTCTTAGCTATCGATGTTGAATTCGCGTAGCAAATTATAGGTTTGTTGTACCACCCAATTAATTTTTTTTCCGTGTTGTGTGCAACGATAAAAAAAGGGACACTGAAAAAAAATGCTCTGTCTATACGAACGAAAAATAAAGTGCACTTTAATTATATTAGGTATTTTAATCCCCGTTTTTGATTATCTGTCGACTAGAATAGATTTAACTTCACTGAAAAAAAAGATAGGTTGCTGTAGCAGATGTAATTAATGGTTAAATATGGCATAGCATTTTTAATTGGTTGCAACAGCCAATTTTTGGTTGCTGCAGCCAATTGTTGGTTGTGTTAAGCTTATCCGCAATGTCAGTATAGGATTTCGATTGGCTTACGCAACCAAAAATTGGTTGCTGCAATCAATTAAAAATGCCATATTTAACTATTTAATTTGTTGCAATAATCAATCTTTTCATTCAGTATATAAATGTCTAAAATGTACCTTTATGTTTAAATCTGCTAGAATTTCAATTAATGCAATTTTTTCCAATGTGAAACTAAAATCGGGTATTGTAAAACCAACGTGGCGCTTCAAATCGAAATAGAAAAAGTTTCACACGAGATAAACGCAAATATACGTTGCTCAAATTACTGTCGAGTGTGTAAAAGGTTAACAAATGTAAATCGGAATTTTAAATCCGTAGCCTTCACGAAGCGAAACAAACAAAAGTGATAATAAACGATGTGTTGTAATGTTATGCAACAAGGTGACATGTTCGAGGTCTGAACTTTGGCTGTCACGCAGCTTCTTTCGATAATCCTCTTTTTTTTATTTTCAAATGAATCGTGTTGAGAAACCATTCACACACACGCGCGCGCGCGCGCGCACACACACACACGCACACACACACACACACACAGAGAGAGAGAGAGAGAGAGAGAGAGATAAAAAAAATATAAGTACTATCATGCGATATAAAGTTCATTGGATAAAAAAATTACTTGCGATTTAAAGCCATAGAGATTACGGGAGAAGGTACATGAATTCCCTTGAGAAATTATTTATTAGGATTATTTTTTACATATTGAATAAATCACTCACGTGTTGTATAATTATGTTAACTTAATCAAAGACATAAATCGCGAGAAACCAAAGCGTAGAACAGAATAGTTAAGAGCCGCTATGACGGTGTGTAAACGGCGCTCGTTCCTAAGGCTCTTACGCGCCGGCAGAAAAGTTTCGGAGATAACGAGCGGCGAAACGACTTCGTTACGAGTGCATTGTGTGCGTCGTGTGTGTACGGTGTGTACGAGCGTATTGAAATTGCGCCCACACTTGCACACTCGACCGACCGATCGAGTCGCGCGCATAACGAAAGGCGCGTGGTTTCCGCGTGGTTGCATTCTCCTCTCCTGTAAAGAAGGGAAGTGGGAGAGGGAGAAGGAGGAAATGGAGGCGGAGGAAGGAAAAAAAAGAAAGAGGAAGAGGTGGGCGGAAAAAGAGAAGGAAATAGACTGTCGACCCGGTCCATTAATCGCGGGGAGAAAATCCGGAGGTAGAATAGGACGAAAATCGCATTAATCACAATAATTACTATTATACGCGCGACTCAGCGGGTCAATATTGTCGTCGTGCGCGATTAATGATGACGTTCCATTACTGCCGCTAACTGGACACGCGTAGGGTATACTTGCCGCATTAAAGTAAAATATTGATTCATAAATCACGAGATCGCCCGGCGGTGATGAGCGCGAGAGGTGGATAATTTGTTTATGACGCATATACGCGGTTGACACGTTCGTTCCACGGACACTTGGGCTTCGCTCTTAAGAGCATCCACTCGAGACCTGCATAAACATGCGAAAGTAACGCGAGATCTTCTGGAGCGTACCGTTTCTCTCGCGAGTGGACGACCGTCGGATCGGATTCTCGGCATGGCGCCGTAAAATGCTCCATATTAATATAAAAATGTAGGGCTTTCTTCTCTTATGTGACATGTTTATATTTTACGTAGAAAATGGACCACTTATACAATGGACCACTTATAAAATAAATAATATTTAACGCGAATACAACTAAATGTTGGTTGTTAAATGTATTACAATATTTTGGAGTTAAAATAATATCTTTATGAATGATGTAAGAGAAATTTTTATTTATTTCTTGCTCTTCCGTTTCATTTCGAGCTCAGCATCGGAGAATAGATCCAGCCATGATAAATAAATGAGAATTTAAGCGATTGGATATGTCAACCTTGACCTACGATCACATTGATATACATAGAATGGTATCGCAACGGTTTGTAACGAAATTGTGTTGCGTTATGAAGCTTTTTTACTCGAGTCCACGTTTCTTCTCCTCCACCTCCTCTTCGTGAAGGTGCGATACGGTGCTCGTAAGGAGAACGGAAAGCAAAGCGGAGCATCGTGTTTATGTAGGTAGGTAGGTTGCATGACGAGGTCTCCGAGAGATCTCGCGCGCGAACTCGCCTCGATGATATATACGAAGCGTCCGAGAAAAAAGTGCGAGAATTCGCAAATTGAATCAGAAGTTTATTCAAAACTTCTAATTAATTAACTAATTCAGTCGTATCTGCTTGCAATCGTTCGCTCGCTCGCTCGATCTTGATCTATCATTTTAAATAATGAAATATCATTCTTTTCGCTTGTTTGTGACTTTCGCTTTGACAGAAGTTTATTTTGAAACTCAATTGTAAAGACACGCGCGAGATCAGAAGCGTCATATTTTTGTATATTTCTACTGCCATCGAATTGGTAAAAAACATTGCTTCTTTGACTCCTTCTTTCTACTTCAAGTTCACCCCTTTAAGAGTTTTCTCTACTGCTTTCTGATTTATTTAATTTTAACTTAAAATAAATCAACCATTCGATCAGCCAATCAATCAATTTTATACCTCTTGCGCTTGACATCAAGCAAAAGTATATTTTAACCACAACATCTAATCGCAAACTTGCGAGCAGCAACAGCCTCGACACAGATTGTCGGTGATCGACAAGAAACGTCGTCCAAATGTCTTTTCACACTCTGTATGCTGATGCGGGCGTGTTTCGCGAATCTGTTTCGCGGATTCTGTGCCTCGATATTGGTGTTCGTGCATGCACGCGCGTAAACACTCAAGCGTGTGTGTTTGTCCGCTCGTGGTACGACACCCGAGATGATGACGATGGTACCAGGGCGCTTCACGGGGACACGACGGGGTTATGCTCCCACTTACGACACAACCGGCACGGTTAGCCTAGATCACAGACACACGCCTTCTCTCTCTTTCTCTTTCTCTCTCTCTTCTTCTCTTTCGCCTCGAGAAGTTATAATATTATGGAACGGACCGAAACGCGCAACATGGCCGATGCTGATACGTCGAGGCGCCATTGCGCGTTGTTACGATATTTGGCGATCAATCTTAATCACATCAAGAAACAGACAAGCTTAATTCTAATATTGGCATTGTTATTTTTGATTACCTTCTCGATCACACTAGGGTTTGTGAAACCCTGCAACTTTGTCACGCTATATCTCTGGTCTGAATATTTATTTTTTAGCTCAAAACATGGTTATACTTCGAAATCAAAGATAGATAAATATCATCAAAGAAATGTTATTGGAAAAATTCGCAAAAAATAATGATCACTTTGGAAAAAAATTCTAAAATGTTTAAATTTAATCCGGGTCTTTAAATATTATATCTTATATTATAAAAAAGTTAAAGCAATGCAAAAAGTCGCATAGAGTACGTTGAATTTATGAATGCCATACTAGAATTAAATAAAAAAAGAAAACTATAATTTAGGTCGTTCGATAATTTTGAAAAATTTCGAGTAGAAGGGCTTGTTTATCGTTTAACGTAAAAGCAAAGTCACGTTGATTTCGAAGCTCCTATTATTATAGGATTTATGACTGCAGCGAACACTTGGCCGGTTTAGCATAGAAGTCGGCCAGACATCAATCGCTGTTGAATTCAACCCATGGTTTCCAATATGTCCACAATGCGTGGGAGGGCACTTTGCTCTTCGGGCATGCGTTTGTGTGCAGCCGCAGTCTCTGTTGTGTTAACGTGACCTCGCTGTTGTCGCGTGGTTGAATAGGTCCGTCAATGGCTCGCTTCATTGAATTAAATAGGCCACTCGTGCACGTGCGTAATTATTCCTGTGAGAAAATTATTAAAGGCGAGATCTTCCTCGCAGCGCGAGAGAGAAAAAAAGACCCGCTTTTTGTCGCGTGAGACACAACTCAAGATTGATTACGTTCAATAAATGTGTCGTTAATAAATGTTCGTCTTTTCGAACGTAATATTATATTAAATTATTTGTGATAAATTACGTTTAATCCACGATTGTAGCAACGCATAACTCGCGCACTCCGGGGAATCGGTGAATGTTTGTATCGTTAGTCGTCAATTATCGTGGATACTCGCGATAATGATTACAAGATTGAGAGTACCGGTTTTCATTCGCGTAGGGTGCAGGTACTTTTACGCGCGCTCCGAATTGCAAGTAGAACGTACTTGCAACTTGGAGCCACAATAAGTGGACCGCGACGAAGTCCCGTCTCGTCACAACGAGCCTTTTGTGTTGCGCACACGCGCGCATGCTACCATCGCGAGAGTTCTCAAAGTTAATCGCTCACGGTCGGGAGGACTTCTCGGACTCCCCGAGAACGAAGAGGATCGGAGGATTGCGTGAATGCCACTCCGAGCCATTTCAGATTTCTTAAAAATATGTATGCTGCAACAGATGTTTCATTATTTTATAGAAAGTACTAAAATAGGCTATTAACAGTAGTCAAGTAAACGCACGAAACAAACTTTTCCCAAACGCGTTAAATATCTAAGCTTCAGTTTTTCATTTCCAGTTTCGTTTGAGTAATGAATGCTGCATTTCTGCCAATTTGCAAGTGACTTGCTCTCAATGGATGAATTTTTGGGTTTGTAATCGCTGATAAAGACTCCAAAGTGAGTCGAAATGAAATAAAATGAAGACAACTACCAATATCTAAGGATTATCTACTTCTCTTCGCTTCTACAAATATGACTCTCACAGTATGACTCTCATTAGCCTCATCTGAATTTTTATTATTTTATATTTTAATGTTTAAGATTGAGAGTTCTAACTTATATTTATATATTAATTTAATTGTGTTTAAAAAAATATCTGTATATTATGTAAATGAGACGTAAGGGAGTTATATTAAAATGAAATTATCGCCATATCGTTTAATGGAAGATTGCAGTTGCTGTAACGCTTATTAATGGCTCCTCGACTTCAGCCGACGATGCTCGGTTACTATTACGTTAACAACTAGTTTCGTAATGAAGCACCGAGGAGGTTAAGCGAGATATCTCTGGGAAAGCGGCTGGCATATAGAACTTTCGGCTGTATATTTGTACATGTTACGCTCCAGGGCCAGATTGAAAAATAAATTCACGTCTCCAGCCGAGAGAGGCGAGTATGTCGTTTGTGAATGGATATATTTCGCCATCGTCTCTGCCCCCAAAATTATCACTTTCCATACAGAGAACGGATGTGGCCTCCCCGTGTTTTAAAATCAAATAAATCATCTAAAGCTAAGATCATGCCAAAGTACCAAAGGACGATGACGGCATTGACGATGGCTAATCCCGTGCAACATGTAACGCACACGGCGGCCGAGAAATATCAAAAGTTTCGAAAGAGCGAAAGGACCCGAAGCTGTCGGGCGAAGTGATGAAATCCGAGTGTACTTACGCGAAGGTGACCCAAAAGTGAAACCATTTGTACGTCTTGCCCATCGCGAGATGAAAAAAAAATGTATTCTTTATACATTAGAAGTTCGTTTAAGCAATTAACGTCAACTTTATTCATTCTCGAATACGCGAATAATCTCTATAAATATCGACGATCGTTAACCGTTAGTGAATTGAAGATTGATTCAAACATCAATCTCAATGTAATTGGGAAGTTGAATAAACTTATTGATAAATCAGTAGGCTTGTAGTAAACCCGTGGCTTTAATGTTTCATCCACCTCTCCATTTCCCAGAATCTCCATCTCGGAATCGAATGGCGGTGATCGAGTTTCGCGCACTCATATATACATGCGTATTGAATGCCGGCGTTGAATCGTGCAAACATTCTAATTTCGCCTAGTTCGCTCGCTCGGCTGGTTAGTTACAGTCGCCTACTTGCGTTGGAACGGCAATGGCGATTAACCCAAACCATGCCGACGATATAGGATTACACCCGTTGGCACATTGACTTTCTAAGCGCGCTCGTCCGAATCCGATCTAACGTCGTTTCACATCGCGGAGAAGATAGATTGTGCCAATAAGTCGCCTTGCAGCCTCAAAAAACGCTGATATGCAGATCGGAGGAGGAGAATCGTCGCGCGAATATAATACATATTTATCAGCATTGAAGATCAATCTCGAATTAATTTTTAACTGAACTATTGAGACAATATATGCGGAATTGTAAGATAAATAGTCTTTCGATCAGTATTCACCCACAAAGGGTGTCGCAAAGAGGATGTTAAAAAGGTTTCAATTTCTGTCTAAAAAAGTAACAGGAATAATGCCTTTTATAGATTTTGACCTCCTGAATACTAAAGTTATTAAAAAGTTGGTAGCATTTGGAGAACACTTCGAAAGCACAAACATAGTTTCATCCAAATTTTTCCAAATACTAATTTTTTAATAACTTTATCGTATCCAAGATTTCAAGCTCTACAAAAATACTATTTCTTTTACTTACATCTTTTTGAAATTGATTCTTTTTTAATATCCTCCGAAAAAGGCAATTTTTGCCTAAAATGAAAGGAAATATTATTTGTAGATTTTGACTCCTCTTGGATAAAGTTATTAAAATATTTGTGGCACTTTGAAACATACCTCGAAAATTAAGAGCAAAAATATTGAAATTTGGATAAATACACTATGTGCTCCATTTTCGAAGTATTTCCCAAGCACTATACAAACTTTTTAATAATTTTATCCAAGAGATCAAAATCTTCAAAAAACATTATTTCTTTTCTTACAATTTTTTGAACAGAAATCGGTCTCTTTTTAATCTTTAGAGAAGATAAAAAAGTAAAAAATTTTTTAAATAAATAAAATTTAACGAACTAAAAAAATTTTTATTTCTTAAAGTTGTTAGTATCAAATATCTGATAAAAGATTTATGCTATAGCATTAAAACATGAAATTGAAAGATTGAAAAACACTAAAATAGACAACAGAATCTTACTCTCGAAAATTTGCTTGAATTTCAAGTTCTGTTGTACAAGGATAGACATTTTATGATGAAAATCGTAAAATTGCAATTACTTCTCTCGCGACACGACGTTTAGCGCGACATAATGATGTAACGAGGTTACAGGACAGGAAGTCGCTTATCTTTCGGCAAAGGGGACCGACAAAAAATGAATGTTCTCGATACGACTTTGTAGAACAATTTGCTGTCGAAAAGTCCGCCGTAGTATCGCTAGAAATAAAACACAATATCGCCATTTGTTCACATAGCGGTTTCTAAAGAGACACTGCAGTTACCAACGACGCCGGCGTTAATCGCCAGTCCTTGACATATCGAAGTAAGAACCCGTATCAGAATGCACGCCTCCTCGAATATCGGGAAGCTCTGCTCGAGCCGATCTTCTCTCCGCGTTCATCGAAGCAGAAGCGATTCTTCCTTCACGCTTGCTATTTATAGAAATTTACAAGACGTATCAGTGAAAATTGTTGGGACTCACGTGTTAAAAAGCCTCACTTTTCATGTTTTCAACGAATAAATTATTTCTCGTAAATACTATACATCAAAATCATCGTACATAATTTATATCTTTATAATTTTATGCATTAGTATTTTTCTTTATATGCGGAAAAGAGGAGGGAGAGAGATAATGAGAAAAAGTGGGCTACGTTTAATCATAGAATCGATAAAGTTTTAAAAATTTTCTGGAGCTTTTTGATATAATAAAAAGAAAATAGAAAAGAAAGTATAGAAATTTAAGAAAATTTTAGAAAATTATTTAAAGAAAACCATATCAAAAAATCTAAAAAAAAAATTCAAGAATGTCTAGTTATTAATAACAAATTTATTCTTAATATTTGATCAAATTATGTGAAAAGACTTGGAGAACCTCCTTAACATTATTAGTTTACAGCAATTAATTAAAAATAATTTTATTAATACAACGTTAATAAAACAAATAACATTTAAAGAGCTTACTTCAATTGTGGATTAATCTATAATACATTTTATAAAACCGGAGAATAAATTTATTTTTCCCATCTTTAATTTGAGAGTTCATTTTTTCTGTTTTTATAAAACAGAATATGAATTAATTCAATTAACTCATTGTGATAAACCACTTTATTTAAGTCAAAGCAGTTTTTGTTTTATTAATATTGCTATCCAATTAAAATCGTTTTTAATTAGAATTTATAGAACTAACTATTGTTAGTTTTAATATTTTTTTCTATATATACGAGTATAAAATGAGTATACCTTACATATTGCAGAAAAATGATCGATTGCATGAAATAACATAGTTTTATCCAAAATTTCGAAACACTCGAGTAATATCACAAAACGCTATCATATGTCATCGTAAATTAAAATCCGCGCCCATCATACACTTATACGACTCAGATTGTCAGATTTAACGATTGAGGCGGTTGAGGGTTACGCGTTGGGACTTCCGGGAAGACTTATGTGAAGGGAGAAAGTGAAGAGGATTATATCCATGTACTGGATGGGACGAAGTGAGGAGAAAGAGGATAAAGAAGAGAAGGAGGAGGAGGAGGAGGAGGAGGAGAAGGAGGAGCAAAAGATGACGGAACAAAGAAAGACCGAAAGCGCAGAGGTCGATTCGGTTTGATAGTGGTGGTATTTAATGCCGGGCAGGGTGGAGAACGCGTATATGACGTGGATGAAACAGTCTGGAGAAGGTGTGGAAGAGAGTGAGAGAGAAGCAGCAAGCAAGCAAGTAAACAAGCAAGCAAGCAAGCAAGCAAGCAGGCGCGTGCCACTTAGCTCAACGTAAAACGCGGTCACAGCCTCGGCACGTCCAACACGGCGGTTGTACTCAGCTTCTATCGAAACCGCAGCCCATGGCATTTCGAAAACCTTTTTTCGGCACTCATAAAATGAACAAAAGCATCTCCTCTCACGAGAAAAAAACCAAAGCGTCTTGCGTCTCTTTCCTAGGTAAACGAAATGGCTAGAACGAGAAGATCTGAAAATTAGTTAAATACGTTCGTAGAGCGAAAATAAATAGTATGGCTTTTGTCATACAAAAATAATAAGTATGTAGGGCATCTTCATCATAAGCTTCTACAAGCAAACGGTGACTTTCAGCAGCAGTTTTCTTTAAAATAAAATAATTCAGCAAAACTTCCCGCAAATGTCGTTTTGTTGGCACAAAATTTGACATTTTCAATGCAATAAAAAAATTTGTTGTTTACACTCTAATGTCATATACTAAATCTTAAATCTTACTTAAGTACTTAATTATTATACTTAGAGAGATATGTGCGTCTTAAATTACATGCACGCGGTAACAACATCCATTATAAAACGATGGGAATTGTTATTATTTGTACACCCAATACTAACATCAGCAAGCTATCTGAAGACTCCTCTGTTCAAGAAAGAAATTTTATTGTAGAAAATGTTATTTACACAGCAAAAAAACGCAGCAGAAAACTTTACTGATTCAGCAAATCTACAATCGTAATACACAGACAGTCAATTTTCTATGTTAAAATAGCAAAGTTGACAGCTACATTAGCGATTTGTTAAACCATCAATCTTCTTAGTTATCGATGATGAATTCGCGTAGTAAATTATAGGTTTGCTGTACCACCCAATTAATTTTTTTTCCGTGTAATTTAATTTCTTTGAAGAATAGCTCTCTTTCTAAGGTAACACTCTCGAACTGTAAGATGCCAAACCAGCTCTTCGTCCTCTCTCTACCTTTGAATTATGAAGCAACAATCGATCACTTGAAATTAATCATCGTTCGACGCGAGAGATTATAGACATTAAAATTCATGCGATTAAGCGTGGAATATTAGATAGCTCTGGGAGGATACACTTATTGATGGTTCGAGGAAAAGGGAGACGTGCCTATCACCGCGGTAGAAGTCACGAGCGAACGGTAGGTCTTTTGCGCTGTTTTACGGGCCGGCGAGACGGCGGCTTGCCCCCGAAACCCTCATACCTCGATGCGCCGCCAGAGATATCTCCTTTTCCGCGGTTTTCTCTAATTGAACTAGTTTTCGAACTCAAGACTTTTCGAGACGTATACTCGCGGATAACCGTCCTCTTTCTCTGGGACCCGAGTCGAAATTTTTACCTAAATTTTTCCTACTTTGAACCTCTTACAATCTCAATTAAACCTTATAAACTTATTTTGACGACTTGCACAATCAAATAGGGCCTCTTTTAATATTACTTAATCTACAGCTTCTATTTAGAAAACTTCTTTTAAACCTAAAAATAGGAAATCTTGCAATAACTGCCATTTAGAGGCTCAACGCAGGAACTCCATTCATTAGATTAGAACTTATAAATCTCTAGAGTTTACATATGTCATCTTTAGAGTCTACATATGTCCTAAAACTATGATTTAAAGAAGAAAAATTTCGATTCAAGAATTTTCTTTAATAACGATCGAAAGCGATTTTTAAAGAAGCGGAACAAGCTGCAAATGTCACAATGCGAGCATCGATCCTGGGTGGAAATAGGAATCTCTAGGAATCTCCTTACGTAATTTATTATTGATTTATTACTTATTACGTCGAAGAATCAATGAGTCAATCCTCGTTCTTTAGCCACTTTGACTCCCACAGATTTCTCATCTGAATGTGGAGTGTGTGTCCTTGCGAATCGGCGTGATTTTTCGCGACGCGGCGTCGAAGTGGCGAAAGTGTTCGTCGAAGTGAAAGCGGGGGCCAAAGCATCGCGACTAAGTAGAATATGGCGAAACAGGAACGCCGTGCGACCGACAACGACGGTACAGGAATCGGTAGGGGACAAGAACTCGATAGGGGAGAAAGACGTTGCGATTCCCGGTGTATGTGTGTATAGACTTACGTCGACGTAACGCGTCCGCATAACATCTCCGGGAATTACTTTCTCGCGATTGATTCGACGCCCGCGGTGTCGTAACTAGAAATATAGAAATAACAATCTTGCAGCGCGGACATTAAAGTGTAATCGAGACTCGAAGAGTCTATCGGTAATCTCATACCGCTTTCAATCAAAATCTAATTTTCTCTCTTTAGTCTATTAACTCAGCACATTCATTTTCATTTTAACAATATACTCCAATCTGTACACTGTAGTTCGTTCCCTTTTATATGTAAATATATGTATATATTCCGGACGGGTTCAGAAAAAAATATGTCAACTATAAATA
This sequence comes from Atta cephalotes, assembly GCF_000143395.1. NCBI lineage: Eukaryota > Metazoa > Arthropoda > Insecta > Hymenoptera > Formicidae > Atta > Atta cephalotes. The sequence goes on along the minus strand of NW_012130103.1, from coordinate 2,588,709 downwards.
TAATAACAACTTTAAGTTTTTATCTGTAAAATTAATGTGTAGAATTGATACAGTTATGAAAGTGATACGTTATATATCTTTTTATTATTTCAACTCAAGTAACAGTAGTATTAATTTTTTTTCTTCTTCAAAGATATTCTTATTGAAGGTCCTCCTCTTATTATATTCCAATCAAAGTAATGACAGCTTTAATTCTCTGTTAAAAATTACTATTCTTCGAAAAAAAAACTATTGTACCACAATTGAAGATTAGAATCTAAATTATACAGTCTTGACTAACCACGTGAAATTTTATCAAATTAAAAAGTAAAACCTAAGTGATACTGTTGTTGTTGTTGTTTTGACTCTTACTTAACTCTAATCTAATAATCTAATATGTATCATTCGTATAAAAAATTTGATTGTGTAATAACTGTAATTGGTACTAAAGGCCATAAGTGGCTAATTAGCAAAGTTTATAAAGTAATTTATACAGTTGCAACAACTATAAAATAGTTTATTCAAGTACATACATTAATTGCACAATAAAATTTGTATAATAATTATCTTTATAGTTGCTATCATTGTGTCTTTTTCTGTGTAAAATCTTACACAGAAGTGTAAGTTTTACAGAGTGTAAAAGCTTACGAATTTTTATCGGAATATGTTAATTTTGAAATAGCAACAGTATCAATATTACCATATCTTCGACATCAAGAACGAAGCAAAAAAGTATTTTATTTTGATGTTATTCAACAGATTGATACTTAATCTCCTGATGTAGCAACCCTTGTCTCGATCCAGACTCGATCACGTCCTCGCGAAGTGGAATCGTGCATCGCGATGGACGGATTCCCCCTTCTCGCTCGGCTTTTCATGTATCTTCTCGAAGACGAGACAGCGATGTCCTACATTCGGGACGCGGAGGCTCCCACCGCGTTGGCCTGCCCCTCTTTTCCACCGGTTTCTGGCCACGGTTATATTTAGTCGATATTTCATCCGTTTCACGCCGAAGCCGGTCAAAGCTGATCATTGCGCCAATTCGAGGCGTTAGCGAGCGAGGAATCTCACGAATGCGCCCATCCCCGATCCATGGTCGATTAATTCCACGCTCTCTTGACGCCAAAGAGGATTCGAGTGTAACGTAAACAGACATTAGGGATGAACGATACGCATATCGATGTGCTAAAAATCGTTTGGAAAGTACCCTTTAAATAAAAAAGAAACGATTTTTAGTATACCAACGCACGTTCCATCGCCCTACACTGAGAGAAAAATATATAGTTATATTTTGGAATGGATTGTCCCAAAATATAACTATAAAATTATAGTCATTGAATCATTTTTATGATAATTTAAATTATTTTATGATTATAATAACTATTATTATAGTCATTTTAGGTTGCCAACTATATATATTTGTTGCTAGAACATAGTTATTATTATTATAGCAGTAATAATTATAATTATAGTAAAATATATGTAATTGCAATTACAAATACCAAACATTTTTCTCTCAGTGTAGAAGACATGTCTCTGACAACAAAGAAAGGAATTGATAGTTCAGTTCGTAACTTCGACTACCGAAATTGGAAACTGCGACATTTTTAGAATTCTACCAGCGACGCTTCTTTGTTACAACGAACCATACGTTGTAGTGAATCTACCATAAGCTGTTATAATACAATTCACGTTTCGGTACTACGCTTTTAGTGATGTATATACCCTTAACAATACCGTTAGGCACTAAACGTTACAGACCTTAGGACTGCTTTGTCTAAGACGTCATTCGAGAACCCGTGGCCCGCTTTCGCGGTCTGAATAAAGAAAAATTGACTTTATCTGGCGAGAAGGATCGACGGGCTCCGCGACTCGGGACGAGAATGTATATGCCCCGTATACGTGAGCTCGCGTTCGACACGGTTGGATTTATGCAACTATGTTAAGGATCACGCACGATGGAAGTGCCAGTTCGTCGCGCTTCCATCATGAGGAAGGAAACGTCGTCACCGTTATCGCGGCTCCGTAAAGTGGTACTTACGTTACTTAAATACATTATTAGTTTAAGTGTATATTACCTAGTACATTAAGTGCATTAAATACGTATTACTCGGAGTACACATAAGATTCTACTAGCGCCGTTGTAAATTAGCAACCATTCCGCAGCCTGCAATTAATTTCTATCAGTCATACTCACTTCATTAACCGTTATCAATTATTTATTTGATTAAAATACAATAGAAAAACTATATTAACACAGAAAAAAGCAAAAAAGGCATATTCGATTAAAATAAATATTGATATCAAATAATATTTTTGTGTGAATCTCATAATTTTTAATTTAAGCAAAGTGGACGCCAATTCATTATTTGTCGATCTTGAAATACAATCCTAAACTGAAACTGGAGTACGTAATATCAATTTAATATCATAAATTAAATTGATAAGAAATTTAATGATATTGAGGCTAATGAACGTTTCAAAGCGCCGTAAATAATTGCGAAAAATATCATCTCAGTCAAGACTTGAACTGAAAAAAAAATTATACACATATACAACCGACAACGTTGTACTGTAATGATGCTGTGGCATAAATCCGGGGCGCAATTTCGTAATCTTGGTAGCAGAGCGGTAATTTGCGATGACTGTTCGCCTCTCATCATCTCCCAGTCACGCGGAATCTGTGCCACGTATTAGATACATGCGTAAACCGACGCGAATCAATCGGTCCTCCAAAAATCGCGATAGAGGATAGCGTCAGGGTATTATCGAGGGAAAGGAAAGAAGAAGAAGGGGAGGGGGAGGGGCGAAGTAGGTAGGAGCGAGGTAGGCAGGTTAAAGTAGGTAAATAGCCTGCCGGTGACCCGTCACCTGCGTTCTCGTTCTATAGAGAGCAATGTCTCACTTAGTGGGAGGAAAAACGACGGAAGATAGCGCCCCACCATGAAAGAACGGACGGACGGACGTTCCGACACCGCACCGGTCGTCCCGTTCTCGTTCCGGCAGGAACGAGATCCCCGATCGAGCGTCCGTTGTCCATTATCGTGACGATGATCTAGCGAGGAAGGGAATCGCCGACGCGACAATCTATGCGCATAGATTGACCCCGTCGTCGTTCCTCTCTTGTGGCGAGTGGCACATTTCGCTTCGACCGATACGATCAGCCGTCGTGACTCAGAAATGTATCGCGGTTGCGTATTCCAGCGAAATCAAGAGAGTAATCACATGTAATCGACGATTGCGATAATTGTAACGGTTCAATGATTCACATTTAATTAACATGGTAAATGATTTACTCGGTTAATGATTTACTCGGGACGATTAAACTCTGAGAAATTTAAAACGACTTTTAGATACTTACAATAAAAAAAAAGTCGTATCAGCAACTAGAAATTATAGGACAAATAGAGCTTCAATTATGTATTATAAAAATTCTAAATAAGTTATATGAACTACTCTCTAAATCTGAATCAGTGAATAATCACTAATTACCCAGTGACATACTTGTACTGATAATCAGTGAAGTTCAATTAGAAAAGGAAAAATGTTTGAGTGTTACATAATTAAAATACTGATATTTTCATGTTAATTTCAATCTTCTAATATCATATTTATTGAATTTAAGCACTAAAACAAGATTAATTAGGTCACATAATAAAGATTAGCTAGATTAGGGATCTCACATTTAATTAATTAATTCAATGAATGCCAATACTTGACACTGACATCAGTGACTATCCACTGATTCAGATTTAGAGAGTAAGAAAATACAGAGTAATGATATATACGCCGCACATAAAAACTTAATTTATCAAGTATTATTTACTATGTTTAAAGTAAATAACTATACCAAAAACTTTCTATCATCTATTACGAAGAAAAGAAAATATTAGGAATCCGAAATACTTATTTTTCATGTAATAAATTGATAACAGGTATTTTAATAGGACAATTAGGAGTCAGCGCCGCAATTTGAGTTGTGCTATGTGTTAAGTATATCGCACTATTATTCTAATATAACGAGAAATATCCTATTCTACTAATCTATGTCAAATTCTAATAAAAATCTGAGTCAACTTTAGCAGCAAGTTTAAATTTTCGTTTAAAAATTTATTTTAAATTTATAATAATTTATAAAAATGTGTATTTATATAATACAAAGTTTTATTAAGAAATAAAAATGATAAACAAATATATAAAGTAATAAATAATAATTCTAATCTTTTGCATACATTACGAGTGTTATGATACGAGATACGCGTTTCATGAGATAAATACATGTAATCCATTTATTACATTTAATGCGCTGAATTCAATTTGCATACTTTATGTGACATAAATCTCGTTAAAAATGCCGTAAATTCTAAATAGATAGACTATATAAAACAAGCTGAATAAAGAATAAAAGAATTACTTATTTTGCTATACTCGTCTATTCTTTACTATCCTTCTATACTTATATATCACCAAATAATTATTAAACCTTTTGCATTCCCTACAGTAACATTTTATATAGATTGTTACATGACATATAATTGTGTTACTTATTACATTGATAAATCGACTAAATTAACAATGATTTTAACAGTAAAAAATTGAAATCATACTAACACAATACTAAACATAAAGGCACAGAACAATGATTAAATAAAAATTATCTCTCCTCTTTTCATTTTGTCTTATTTAATATAATAAAATTTTCAAACAAATTATGCAATAATTCAGCTAATTCTTGTCATAAGATTAACATCTGATTTTGACTTTACATAATTATCATAAACGACATATATTAACAAAACTTGTTGTGTATCGATAAAATTTCTTTTCACAAGAGTTAATTGACATCTAATCATTAAGCAAGTTAAAATTTAATGAAGACAAATTTCTAAACTAAATAGTACTTCTTTAAGTGGAATGGCTATTCTGCGTATTGATAACGAGCGAGAAAAGAATTCATTATGACCATAAAAGTGACTATTCAAATTTCATTATTTAATTTTAAAAACGTGATTTATTGATATTAAAATAAGCGTTGATCGTCATAAATTAAGACCTTATTGATACTAACAGCAGATTAATATATTTTACAAGTTGCATGATATATAATAGAATATTTTAACAGAACTCACTTCTTGAAACAACAATAATAACCAATTCAAAGCTAATAAGATTGTTTGCTGGGGAAGACTCCAGAGAGTCGAAACCTTCAGTTAATACTTTGCATAAAGACATCATAAAAAGATAGAATAGAGTTAAGAATAGAGTTAAGTCATCATTTCCACATTGCACACCCTCTCTCGCGCTGACTTTTATTAGTCTTAAATTGATATTGTTATTGGATGATTTATCTCAAATAATATATTGTAAATCCTTAATATTACCAGAGCAATAATATTGTGCAATATCAAATATAATTCAATAACACTAATTACCTTATAAAGATCGTTTAAGTATCGATAGTATTTATGTTTCTTGGATTTTATGATAGAGATTCGATTCACAATAACACATTTGCCTCCTACACTAACTGAAAAACTGTTTTTGTAACTATAATTACATTACTATAATTGCTATAATTATTATGACTATTATAGTGTTAATAATAATAACTATATGTATAGTTCTGTCAACAATGTACATATATAATTGGCAAATGAAAATGACTATAATTATTACAACCAATGATGGCACATAAAAATGACTATATAATTATAATTTAATTACTTTTTATGATAATTTCAACCATTTTTATGATTATGATAATAATCGTAATCGTTTTCGATTGCCAACTATTATACATATATTGGTTGATAGAATTATACATACAGTTATTATTACTAATACAATACTATAGTAGTCATAATCATAATTATAGGCGTAAGTAATTATAATTACAAATACCAAACAGTTTTTCTCTCAGTATATTGAGAAAAAGAACAGCCTCGTGTTCGTTACGTATGATAAGCGGAGAGAAGTAGTTGGTCAAGGGCAGAATGTAATTAAGCGTGATTATGCCATCCGTTCATAAAAGTTCATACCGTAATTTTGTAGAAGACTTAAAGCAGATTAGAATTTCCTAGATGGAGATCGCGAGAACCGGCGGTTCTCCTTAACCGGCTTCTGCGGCAATAAAAGCCTTTTTATCTTGTCGCTACGAAGACATACAGGACATACCTTACATTCATGACCGTCGTAAAATCGGCATAAAACCTCATGCATACGTATGTAAATACACACGTACCCAACTATTCCATGAGCACGAGCGAGATCTCGTTGGCTAGTGCAACGACAACTCTCAGATCGTCAGGATCGTCATGCAGGGCGGACGTCTAGGTCGCTCGATACCACTCACACTATGAAGATCGCGAGCGCGTTTACAGGCAGGTAGGTTAACAGATTAACAGTTTCTATATCTCGAGGGCAGTTTAACAACGGAACCAGGCCAGCGGAGCGTCGATCCGACGCGCCGTGTCGTACTCGCGGCCGAAAAATTAGTCGCATGTTCTTCAACGCGTTTGTACAATAAAAACCGTTCCTCGAAACGGTTACGCATATCCTATCCATTCGCGAAATTCTAGCACGAAAACGCAGCGATTAATTCGCACCTGAATGATCTCGTCTCGCAATAATTATTGGTCATGTTAACACGACCTGTGTCACGAGTGATTTGCAAGTCGAACTTTTGGCGAAATTGTAATGTAAATCTTATCATTGATTTTATAATTCTTGAGAATTAATCTCCTAAAAGGTCCTTCAATTTTTCTTACTTAAACGCTAGATTTATTGTACGATGAAGCGCGTTCCTCAGTTACGTGAATATATTCACAGATATGAATGCATAAATAATTACGTTATTGACATGACAAGCAATGAATTAGCAACGTAAGAAGACACAACTGATGAGATCATAATGACCGTTTCTCTCGACCTTGTACTCGAAAAAATAGCGATATGGATTTAACACCCAATGCTGTCTATATAATTCTCACCATGTTGGTGTTAATTTACACTATGATGGTGTGGATTTAAAACCCCTGATGTTTTATATCAACACCATGGATGTATGGATTTATAAATTACACAGTTAAGTTCACATCGCTATTTTTCAGAATGTGGCTCTTTTGAACGAAAACTCGATAAAGTCAAAAAAACACCTCTCATTGATAAACGCAATTTATTATTTTTTAAGCAAAAAAAAAACAGAATAATTACGTTGATGGTGCGCGCAAGATTTATGGCATTTCATGGACAAGTGAACTCGGAAACGACAATATATGCTACCGGACTTGAATACGAAGCGTCGCATTATTCAAATCGGCGCACAATGGAGAGGTTTTCGCGCGCGGTCGACGCGCTTATGATTAACAAGCGGATCTCCCGTGAGACGGATGAGATTGACGGATGAGATCTTGGTGTTGCGAACTGGAATTTCTGGACTGACGGAATGAAACGCGCGTGGCTTAGGTCAGGGACGAAGCCGCGACGGCGGATCGATTGAAACGATCGGCCAGCCGCTTGCTTGCGCGCGACGCCTTCCTGTCGCACGGCACGTGTCCATGTGCTGTTGTTTACAGCGCAAAAAATAAATTAAAATTAACGATCCGCCCACAACGAGTCCGTCTTGTGAATAATTCGCGAAAGGTCATGAAAATTCGCGAGAAACGAATGTCGTGCCGATACGAGCGAGTGGGTTATTTCCGGATAACGTGATTTTCACGCGGAACTACGGTCGCGCGAAGGAGATCACGTTGGCTGCAATCGTGCTTCATTCCTGGAAGGAATGCTATCGCGGCACGTGTACGCGATACGTGCGCATTTCTGCAATGTGTGTCATAATCTCCGTTTGTCGAGAACATTCCTTTACTGTAATTTGTACCACGTCAAATGCTGAACTTATTAAAACGCACGTATATCAATTTCCACGTATCTCTCATGTCCCTCTATCAAGGTAGATTCAGCAGTAATTTACAACCATATTCTGCAAATATATTTTCGCAAATAATGTACCGAGAGAGTCGGTAAGCAATTGCGATATATAAATCTATTTAACTTACTTAAATTAAATACGGGAACTGAAGTAATACTCGGGAAAACTAAGCGAAGACGATCTTGTTCAAAGAAAATCATGGTGCCTAATAATATTTTTACGTGAATTTGACAATTTCCAATTTATGTCAATTGGTTATTATTTGTCAACATTAAAGTACACTGAGAGAAAAAAATGCAAGTACTATAATTTCACTATAATTTATAGTCATTTTTTTGGGTCAACTATAAATTAATAATTGTTTTATTTATGCACGTTATAGCTACTTTTGAAATATGATCATTATAACTATGACATGCATTAAGTTTTTCCTTATCATGCAAATTAGTTTTTTCTTACCATATCTCTTAATTATTATTACCATGTAAATAGTTAGCGAATGTTAAAAAAAAAAGTTACAGTCACTATAATGACGATTGCATTACATAAAAATGGTTATTTTCATTCACCATTCATATCTTAACAATTTACTACATTAATAGGTCAGATTATCATAATTTATAGTACAATTTTTCCATATTTGAGAAAACTACACACACACACACACACACACACACACACACACACACACACACACACACACACACACACATACATAAGGTTATTATTATTATAACCTTGTACTAATATTACAGTACTAATAATTTTTTAACCATACAATTATAGTCACAAATACCAAATATTTTTCTCTCTGGATACACAATCCTAAATTAAAGCTAGCTGCAGTACATAATATCACGAATTACCATTTTAAAAATTAACTATAAATTTATTGCAAAAAATATCACCCTATCCAAGATTTGAGAACCTCCTTTATGTTTTCTGACGGGCATCTTTATCATCAGGTAAGAAATTTGTCGATATCTTTGGCAGGTAGAGATAAAAATTGAAGATCGACTCTCATTTCTGAAGATTGCTCGGCACATTATATGTTTGCGCGCGAGAGCGAATCGAGATAAACAGCAGGGGCGTTATCTCTCGCCAATGGTTTACGGGCAACGAAAGGCGAAACTGAAAGGAGATGATAAAGTGTATCCAGGCAATTCCCGTATCCAGGTAACGTGAGCGATCGATAGGACGGCGTGTGGGTGCGTTTGTGTGTAACGAGGAAGCGCATTCCCGCGAACGGACGGCGCGCCGGAGTGCAAGTGGAGTAGGTTACGTAGATAAGTCGTTACATACATACATACGTACATATATATATACTTGCGTACGTAATTCGCTCGGCGAATGGTCATGTGGGGCCCGACCGGCCCCTGATGCATCCTTCCTGCGGATTAGCGGACACGCGCCATGGACGCGGAATATCTGAGCCATCGCGTGGTGCTGAGATAGCAATCTGAATCGATACGTAATCTAGGTGGATGAGTAATAGCCTTTTAACGATGGTCTACTTTGATCGGGGTCCTGCATGTGCCAAGGCGGCCAGAAATCATTTTCAAGCTTCATCAATAATCTATCAGATGAGAACTTCTTAATGAACCGCTATTTATTAGACACTCTTCCCTCGAGCGTAAGACACATACTACGTAATCAGTACTTTAATAGTGTTTTGAAGCAAGAAAAGAAGCAATTAGATATTATACGTGAAAAGAAAATGGATAAATTAACGTATATTTGCTCATTAGTAAATAAAATTGTGTTCAAAAAGATAGAAAAAAAAACAGAGAGAGAAAGAAAAAGATCATTTATTGAGCATTCTAGAATAAATCTTCTCTGGAACAAGAACAGAATAAAGAAAAGAAAAATTGCACATAATCATGTTTGAAGACAAAAGGAAATAAAATGGAAAGAGAGAGATTGCTATTTTTAAAGCTTTTAACTCTAAAATGATATCCTTTATCAAGCGCTGAAAACATCACATATAAAGCTTACACCTTTGAAGTAATACGTTAAAAAAACTAGATATTAAAATAATAAAAAAAAAAAGAAAAAAGAAAAGAAGATAAAAATATAAAATGGAAAAGGTTATCGGAATAATTACTTTTAATTATATAATTACTTTTAATTTGCAGTATTATCTTCATATATCTATTGCTATTTTCAAATAAATCCAATCTTGGTGCATTCGGGCGAAACAAAGCGATACTATTAGACGTTCTTTGCAGCTGTTGCAACACTGATTGCAACAGCGGCAGGCATTTTGATCTCTAGAAAAATAGATCGCATGATAAGGATGCGATAAAACATGCGAATTATTAATCATAAATCTCGCTGCAGAACCGCAATGATCTAGTTCTTTATGAATAATTCTGCTTCCATTAAACGCGTTACATTATGAGACAGAAACGCTGAATTTTTTTTTTGATTTCGTTAAAGAGTTCAGGATTAATCGATGTATTTAAATTCGTTTGCTTTTAAATCTGTAGAAACAATCAGAGAGTTATTATTCTTAACCTCATTTATCAAGTTACATAATTTTTGCGTAACTTACCGAGTTTTATTTTGCACGAAAAAGTTTGCTTTATCAGCAAAATTCTTGCATTTAATTCTTAATCACTTTAATCAGTATTACAGTCTAATCATCCTGAACAAAATACGCATAATGTCGAGAAAATCAAAATTATAAATTCCCTCGTTTAATAATCAGTCAGTTAAAGAGAAAACTAATTGTTCTTGTTTCTTAAAGAACACATACAATTATCAAAAATCCCTAATGTGTCGGCTACAACGTGATAAGAACATGAGATGTTCGTGACGATCGCGCGTGACTAATTGCGCTACGCGAGCTCAACCCGGAGCCCCTAATTAAGGATAAACGAGACAAAGAGCGTGTCTCTATACTGTCGGCACGCATTGTCGAAATCTACCGGGGAATCCTAGACGGATCAGACGGAGGGGAAGCTGGGGAAGAAGCCAGCTGCGCGCAAGTCGACCGAAACGAGGCTTCGGATATCAAATTGGCCCCAGTGCCTGTTGATATTAGCATTTATTTATATCTCCTGACCTCAAATATGTGTAACGTGCCGGCCCCTCTCCGACGACGGCACGACGACGGTACGGGCACGCCTCCGTTTTCGAGGTTACGCTGCTCCGCTGCGCGCGCGAGAGTCCGCGTCGTCCGTCGTCTCCCTTCCCCGCCGGCATCCCCGTCGAGCTCCCCCCGTTAAATCCCCGTCGGTGGTGTAACACACAGCGTCTTCTTTGTGACATCACTCGGCCGAGGGCGAGTGTTCCGACAAGCGCTTTACTGTCACCCATGACGATCAAGACGGATACGATCAATGCGGGATGAGCGAATTGAGCATCAGGAATCTCCACCGAGACTCATAAATTTTAGAGAGCATTGCGAAATGATTTTCGCTGAAAACGCTTTTTCATCATCACATTAAATTCACGCGATTGTATATTTACGCTCTCGAGACCATAGACGAAATTTCTAAGCACACTTTCTTGCTCGGTAATACTTCATCTGCATCCCTAATTATTATTTTCAAAACATTAACACAATATCATGACTTATTTCGAGCTATAATTAAATTAACTTTAAATTAATATAATTAACATACATTAACTATATTAACAATGTTAATTATATTAATTTAAAGTTAATTTAATTATATCTTGAAATAAGCTATGACATTAGGTTAATTTTTAAGAAAATATACGAGCATTTTTTTACTCCATTTTATTATTTTCAAACTTTGAGTTTAATTATCTCGAGCAAAAAAAATTATGCATGCCTCAAATTTCAAATTTCACGCAAATGTTTTTATTATCTATTGATGGTAGCGAGCATAATTTGTTTTCTTAACCTAGCAAACCACTCATGGGTCTCTTGCGATTTTTTATATTGCTGTTTTATATTTTTTTAAAGCATTATAATTAATTGAAAATAAAATATTATTTATTTAATTCATATTTATCTGTCTTTGTCTGACTTCGAGATATAAATTTTACACGTTTCTAGCTAAAAAATATGTATTCAGTCCAGAGATATAGCGTGACAAAGTTGCAGCGTTTCACAGACCCTGATGTAATCAAAAATAACAATGGCTTACTAGGGTTAAGTTCTTTGCAGAATTTTAAGGTGCTTATTAGCATTATTACTAAATTGACGATTTAATTTGTGCATTATTTTAATTTCAATTTATAATTGCATTTTAAGTTTGACAATAATTGTCGCACAATTTATATAATTGAAAGATGTATTTAAAATTTACATAAAAATATGATTAAGATTCAGCCTCGATATGCTTGGTAATCCTTTATTTAGACAGTTGGAAAATTTGTATTAAATTTAACACATATACGTATTTCAAACGGCTCACTCAAATTTTTATGTTAATTTTATATGAGATGAATATGTTAGAAAGTAACGCAAATATTATATAAAAGAAGTAACACAGAAGGATAATATATACTGACACAATTTGTAAGCAAACCGTGAAAGTATATCTTTTCAGTAAAATTAATGATGTTAAATTAATGTGTTTAATTCATTTATCTTAGAATTTAAATTTTTAAATGTTATTTATTCACTTTCACTCATAAATTGTGTTGTTTTAATACTAAAAATGTTGAATATCAATTTATTATTTAACGCAAAATATTTAAATAACATTATTTAACACAAAATATTTAAATAATCATGTTAAATTCGAATTGTTAAAAATTCGAATATGTTAAAAATTCAACACAAAATTTTAGCAAAGATTTGAGCAACCATTTCCAACATAAATGTAAAAGGTTTTCTACTGTGTATTTATGTTGTTTTTCTTATGTATTAGGGTCATTAATATGGCACATGTTTTGCTAGCTACGAAGATATTATGCGATAAATTTAAATTATCTCGTTTGTGACTTAAAAAGGAATCTAGGTTAAAGGCTTGATGAATTAAAAAACAGAAAAACAGCTGATTGTTTATCATGTAATATGAAGATCTAACAGAAAGACATAACATCGAAGTATTTTTGAAATTTAACATTAGAAAAATATGTTGTATTCAAGTCGAGATTCTGAAATCATTTGGCAGCTTATCGGCGATAAATTCGCGAGGCAAAAAAATGGTTTCGCCATTGTTGCTGACGAGTGGTAGAGTAAAAGCAGGAAATGTGGAATAGTCTGCTAATATGGAATAATAGCTTATTTTCTAAACAAAGCATTGCAATCTAGCGGCAATCGCGGAAAGTTGTTGCAACTATCAAACATGTCATAACAAGCAATGAGCTCAGTCTGACAAAATGTTTCATCACAATAAACATTTATTTATTTTCGTTGCATCAGAAGTTCGGCAGCTTCTTCTAAAAATTGAAGGTAAGTTGTTGCTTATATTACATAAATGCTTTTAATAATGTTGCATAAGCAATATTATGCAGATAAATTGCGATTTCTAACTTGTTTATTGTTACGAAAAGTCTTTATTTGTTATACGTCATGACGACATGCAGGTAATGTGGAATACATCGAAGATCGAGAATATGAAATAGATTACATATTAGCAATTTATTCGTGATCAGGTAGATTAAGTTATATTAGGTGTAGTAAAAAGAAATCCATTATATTTCTCATTCAATTTCATGCAAAAATAATGGATTTCTTTTTACTACACCTAATATTATGGGATGTATTCCACATTATCAGCTTATTTGCGTTGAAATTATAGATTATTCTTACAGAATTAATTGTATTACGTTGTGTAATAAATATCTTATAAATTTATTGTGTTTTGTACAGATGCCAAGTTCTAAACAGATTCTGGAAAGTCAAGGAAACGTTCTAAACGTGGAGATTTATCAATGGGATAAATGATGAAAGCAGTCAAAGATATTCGATCGGGAAAATATGAGGATATTTAGTAGCAGCAAAGAAATATAATGTATCTAGTATAATGTATCTACTTTATTTAGATATGTAAAGGATGAATTTCTTTCACCCAGGAAAAAAGTAAATACTCCTTTGGATAGAAAACTAATATTGGGATTAGAATTGAAACTTGTTGAATATTGCATCTAAATGGATTCTACTTCTTTGGGATTAAAAAAACGGAATGTAAAACGAATGACATATCAACTTGTCATAAAAAATATTTTATATAATTTATCCATTTTGCAATGAAGAAGCAAGTAAATGTTATTTCAAACTTTTCTACGCCGATATCTGAATTTTGCATTAAGAACACCACGTTATTTCAAGTGCAAGAATAGCTGGATTTACTAAACAAAACGTAAACGTAAACACTTTTTTTTATTTATATGAGGTTGCATATGATAAAATTAATCAACAGCCATAGAATATATAACATGATGAGCTTAGAATCACAGTTGTCCAGTATTAGAAAAAGTCATTAGTTCAAAGGAAAGAAAGAAATCGGTGCAGAGAGAGAAAATCTGATTACTGTAGTTATTTGTATGAACAGTCGGCAATTATATCCCTCTTTTAATAATTTGGCCAAGAAAGAATATGAAATTGGAATTAATAGATAATCCATCGGGTTCAAATATGGACCTGTCATCCATTCAGATGGATTCAAAAAGAAATTTTTACAATGTGCTTTGATCATTTTATAAAACACACAATAATACAGGATTAGTAGCCCCAAGTGCTAGTCTTAGATGGATATACTATAATATATGATAATTCACATACAAAAAAACACAAAAATGATCGAGATGGTAATAAATAATTTTGTTCAGTACGCTTGCCATCACATAATTTGCATATAATGCAACCATTAGACGTAGGATTTATGAAACTTTTGAAAATATATTACGCAAGAAATTGAAAATTTTCTAAAATCTCGAACCTAAGAAGATATTAATAATAATGTAACTGTACATCGTGTAGCTAAATTATTTACTGCTGCATACAACTGCTCCGCAACAATGGAAAGTTCTGTGAATGTATTCAGGGAGATTGGTCTCTATTCACTGAATAGACATATTTTTCAAGATTATAATTTTCCTTTTCAACCTCTAACAATAAATCAAGATACGCAATCATCTGTGAATTCAACTGTTAGCGTATCTGAAGAACCAATACCTGGGGCAGCAATGCTTTTTATCATCCGACATTATTATTATAAACATTATCATTATACATATTAATATTATACATATAATTAATATTACATATATTAATATGTATAAACATTATCATTAAAACAGATATTAACGTTTAAAAATATAACTTTTTGGTTCTTTTTGTGAATGTTTATTTTAGACTGTAATATTTGTACGTCATAATTTAATGATTCAAGATTTACTTTTATTCTTTACTGTACATGCCTGTATCCATTTCACCTACAACTTCAAATCGTGCAGGTTCAACTTGTATTTTAACATCGTCATAAAAAAACATTAACATTATTATAAAAAAATGAAAAATAACAAGAATCAAGTAAAAGCAAAAAAGAAAAGAAATAAATAAAAACAAACCTACTACAAAAGAAGAAAGCTATTTTCTAAGAAGAAAAGCCATGAAACAAATTATAGAAGCGGTACAGACAATGATGTTCATAAAGATGACAGTTTAAGCGATGATGAAGATACATAATATCTATTTTGCAATGGCAGTTTCAAGGATGACAAACATGGAGAAACCTGGGTGTAATACGCAATATATCATCGGTGAGCACACAAAGATTGTGGAGCAACTAATGCAAAGTTTATTTTATATGGCACCATTTCCGATTAAAAAAATAAAAAAGGAATTACTATTTTCTTATTTTAGAGGTTTTCTTTAATATTTTATATGTTGTTTTAAATTAAACACTAAAAAGAAATAACTATATTTTATTTAAAATGTTTGTTTTTTTTTCATATATTTTAAATATTGATTAAACATTTAAAAGAAATAAGAAATAACTATTATTTTTGTGTTTTATACAACAACTTCTATTTTATATTTTATATTCTTTCACACGTCACAAAATAAAGAGAAAAACAAATCTTACTGTAATTCTTATTTTATTAGCCATACTTTAAGATAAAACATAAAGAGTTTCATTATTGTCAGTTTAGATTATAATGTGTTTTTGTACTTTATACGACAAATAAAATTGAATACAATTTTACATGTATTCTTTGTGCAATAATTTTTATTTTTTATAAATCACCATTTTAAGTAATGAAATGCAAATTTATTTATAAAGTCTCATATTTATTTATGTGGACTAATCAAAATAAAATTTTAAATAGTTTATATCTTTACTGTACAAATTGTAACAGATAATAAAAAATAAAATAACACTGTCGCATGGACAATTATATTAAATCCTAAATCATTATATGTATAAACATCATTAAAACAGATTAATGTTTAAAAATATAACTTTTTGATTCTTTTTGTGAATGTTTATTTTAGACTGTGATATTTATTGTACGTCATAATTTAATGATTCAAGATTTTTGTTCTTTATTGAACAAAAATGTGAATTATTTTTAACTATTTTTCTTGATTGGTTTATATAAATAAACAAATCTTCATTTATTGTGTTATTTATTATTGCTTAAATTTCATGTAATATTCCATATTACATTGCATTTTTTAGATCCTCCTCCCCTTCCATTTTCACGCTTTTTACTACTTTTTTGTTAATATTGACGTTGGACTTAAAATTTGGCGATTTTCATTTATTGGATGTTATCGCTGATATATTCCTCAAGAGTTATGTATAAATTTGAAACCTTCATGTGCATTTATATCAGAGTAATGTTATTTTAAAAACGCTATTCCATTATATTCCCTGCTTTTTTCCTATAAAAAAAGTAGACGACACGTGTTGGAACGAGCGATCGATTTGCGATGACCTCGCCGTCGCGAAAGTGGGAACAACGATGCAATTTTTGATCCAAATATTTATAGCGTTCGACCAAAAGCACCGCTACATGTGCACAAATGTGAACGTGCGAATCGTTAAGTAAGTTTCTAGTCATTCACATGCAAATACCCGTGTAATAATAAAATACGATATAGCATTCTAGCGATAAAATTAACTGGATGCGTGACACACGCACCTATTGTGGGGCTGTAAAATTAAAATATTACGACATATTTTTAAGGTGATTAATTTTAGCCAGTTAATCTCTTACAAAGTTGCGTGCGCGAGGACGTAAAACCTTGGCCAAGAGTGCGAAAGCGCGCGTTTAATAAATGGCACATTTCTGTGTCACAGCCATTCTCTGTATTGAAAAAAAAAAATGATTACCATAATTTACAGTTATTTTCACTGCCACTATATATTTTTGACAATACAACTATATAAATATAATTATTATTACTAACATTGTAGCAGTAACAATTACAAAAATGGAGCTCCTGACATAATTATTTTATCATGCAATTATAGCCACAAATATATCAAACAATTTTCTCTCAGTGTGTATTTAATTTTTAATATTCGGATACCTAAAAGATATGAAATCGAAACAATTTATTAAATTTGATTTATCACACGTTTTAATCGACTTTCGGCGGCTTGAGTTTCATATTTATCTTACCTCGATTGATGCTCCGCATTTTCGGAGCCAAGGTTGTAATAATTAAGTTATCGAATGAAAAAAAGATAAAACGACGATAATGTCGCGCAGCGCAAGAAAATATCCTACTGCGAGCCTCCGGTGAGCTCGTGCACGCGTAACGACAGCTTACAACGACCGAGAGATCGTAAAATATAATCAACGCGAAAAGGGTTAAACGGCCAAGACGGATGAACGAGGTGGAGGACTCGACACGTCGCGCGCCTCGCATAATGGCCTGACTAACGCGTGAAGCTAAATGTGCGTGGGGGATCCTTCGTAATGTGGACATCCTTGGCATAAGCATAGAAAGCTAGAAAGCCTCGGCACCGTCTATGATAACCCAAATACGAATAGCCGCGCGCTTGATTATCTGACTTTGTTTAAGGAGAAATCTTTCTTTTTGTGCGTTTTTCAATCGTGCAAAATAAAACGCGTCGCCATGAATCGTTCCGTATATTCAACGCGATGTCCATGTCTCTTATAGAGAGAGTGTAAGGTTATTAAATCGCAATAAATTATTTTCAGTATTTTATGATGATTAGCATTAATATCATTTTACTTGTCAATTTAATTTATGATGGTACTGGGTTGGTGGCAGATAAATTCGTTCGGTAGCTTAAAGTTGTACATACAATATTTTCGTTAAAAATAAAATTTAAATTAAAAAAAAAGCTTTAAAGCTTGAAATCTTTATTTTTTGAAAGGTTACTTTATATATTTTTTGAGTTTATGTGAGTTTGGTCATTTTTACATAGAGAAAATTACGAACTGAAAAAATAAAAAATATTCTTTCTATTTTATAGGCCTGTCACTGTATTCGAAAAAAAATTCGACTATCTTAAAATTCATTTTCAAAAGATGTTCTTACGATTTTTTATTATTACTCATAGATCAAATAAAAAAGCATTCTAACTCTGATTATAACTTAAAAATCATTCCTTAAAAATCATCCTATCGCAATTTAAAAAAAAAATAAATTCTTAAAGCTAAAACTTCATTGAATAATATAATTGCCAATTTAAAAAAAATAGAATATATAAAATTGTTTCATTCTATCTTAAAAAACCGAATGAACTTATTTATCAATCCAATATTATTCAGTTTCAAGACCGAAAATTAAATTGACGCATAGTTTACAAAACTGGATTATATAAATATTTCTAAATTCACACCGAAATATTATGAAGCACGACAATCCAATTCAGACCGAATAAAGCATTTCCTGCTTGTTTGTGTTATTCATCAATCAATATCATCTTGTTGTTTATTATATTCATATCTCCTATATTAATTGTAAAGAAAATATTCTTTTTTTGTCGCATTATAAACGCTTCAAATAAATCTTTTTTTATATATTGACATCAAACCTGATTCTCACTCAGTTATAAAATTATCATACTTGTGCAGTCTAGTGAAGCAAAAGAATAAAAGAAAAAAGAAAACGCGATTTGTGATTCGCAGAAATATTTTTCGTAAATAATTCTGCGCGAATTATCGAGCGAGATGGAGATTTTGATTGAAATAATGATTTTGCAAGACACCGAAGGTTTTTTGAGGGCCAATAAAACAATATATCATGAATCGGCCCGATGTTAGAAAGTCGGTTGGACCTTTTTCAGACCGCGATGCGACGACCGCGACGGAGATGAGGTTGACGAGAGAGTTCGCGTTCACTTTCCCTCGCGAGGCAAACGCGTATCGTCCCCAGCGATCACTAAAGGGTACCATCACCGTACCGGCGAATTCGCTTTCGCAGATCCCGGTTGCGGACAGATGCCGACGATTTGCACGAAGCCGGCATATGGCGGCGGGTCGAGTGACGCGGAATCTTTCTCAATGATAGACGATAAACAAGTAAGTAACTTTCCCCTTTGAATTTAGAGCTCTACAGAAAGTTAAGTTGGAATGTCTAAGATAATCGAGCCAAGAATTATTCGAACATCGACAATGAAAAATTAAACTTAACATACTTCATGTATCCCGAATGGTCCATTCAAACTTTTGTATTAAGTTTACACAAAATGTAAAAAAATTAAGATAAAAAATAAAGTGTAATATTGACATAATTTGTTTTGTAAATTGTAGATTTTTTTCAATAAAATTATCATTTATAAATGTTAAATTAACATATATTTTATTCATTTATTTTGGAAATTGTTTTAAAAACATTATTTTTGTTATTTTTTGTTATTTTTATTTACTCATAAATTGTTATTTTGACACTAAAATATGTTGAATATTAATTTTATACAAAATATTCAACAATATAATTACATTATATTAAATTAATAAATGCAGAAAATTCAACACAGAATTTTAACTTAAAGACTTGAGTGGATCAGTAAATACAAAATGATTTTTATACATTTCTGTGTAATGATATTAACGGACTTGAGAACAATCAAATATTAGGTTGGCACCTAAAAATTTACTTGTTTTATACGATACATCCTATACAAGAATATCAATCGTTTCCAATAGCGCCCAATATATGATAATCAACAATTGGCTAATACTTGATATTCTATTATGGCATGACTAGGTATCATTCATTTCCGCAGTTTTTTGTCTGTTATACTTAATTTGTCGTGCGATAATTATTGAGTCTTTATTATTAATAAATATATCGAAAAATTATTATAGACAAAAAGTTTCGAAAATTAAAACAATTAAAAATTAACATTATAAATTTAATATTGAAAAAAACATGAAGAAAATAACAGTGAAATTAATATTGACAATGTAAGTGAGATTATATTAGATCATAATGAAGAAACTATTTATCACAGAAACTATTTATCACAGAAACCATTATGATAATAAACATAATATTATTCTTATTTCACAATGTTAAACAAAGATAAAATAATTCACTATGTTACACTGCGTCATCTGTGTCTCTTGTTGGAAAGCATTTAAAATAATTGGAATTATATAATTACGGCACTGCATTAAAATCATTATTGGTCAAATATTGACAATAAGATAACTATTAACGGTCCAACATTGTTTATCACGTTTGGCAGTATAGTTACCCATTATTGGGCCAAAATTATCATCCCATAATATTCCCATTAGTGGACTAGTCATGGTTGCCATTATCACATTAATATAGGCCACTTGATAATCAATCTTGGGCCAGTATCGGATTAATAGTAAAATCCTATATGGAACGTAATATCAAGTAATTTAAAAATAGAAATGGATGTAATTTTGGAATATGAGACTCAATAGAAATATTCTGCTCGATTGACAGGCAAGCAAGGCAAAATCGCAACGGCCTACACCAAGCGAGTTTAATCATTCCGGACGAGCAGGATCTATCCGCGAGCCGCACTAAAACGATAATCGATTAAGTAAAGGTCGAGGGAAATTGGCACGAGAAACTGACTGGCAGGACGAAGGTAACGAATGACGAAATCAAGGACATCAGCCCTGTTATTACGTCGAAAGTATTGTTAGGCCAGTGCTTTGAATTATGCGAGAAGATTTATACCTGACGAAATTGGATTTCGCATCGAAATGTTACATCGGATAATGTAACGTTCGATAAAAGCTATTTAGATAGCTTGTGATGATTAATGCAATATCGAGAGATATTAAATAAATAATATTCGGATGATAATTACATTGTCACAAGTAAATTAATTCGATAAGTATCATGATGGTCGTGGCAAATTAAAGCTAACAGAATTATTATTTGCTATCATATAAAATAAAATTCTCTCTTTCTTTCTCTCTTTCTCTCTCTCAAGTATCATAAATTATTATTAAAACCATTTAATTAACTTCATAAATTTTCACGTTTTTCCAAATAGATTCACCTTGCTTCGATGTTTGTCAAAAATATATGTAAAGTCCTCACAACGAGAAAATCAATGTTGATTATTCCATAATTCCACTTACGATAAAATCAAAGTATTCGTGCATGATATAAGTTATATCATGTCCGTGAACATTTGCGTATTACATATTACGAAAGGCACGTCCTTCAGAATTTCCACGCAAGCTTTCCATGAGCAAAACTATGCAAATTTTGAACATACAATGTGATCTTTCTACAGAAATCCTGTACTTTTCTAGGTGTGAGAATAATATTTAAATAAAAATATTTAAGAATCTCTGACAAAAAATGCGAATCAAAATTTTTATCTTTCCAACATTAAAAAAAAAAAAAAAACAACTATCGAAATCCAGTCAAATCCATTTTCAGTTCCTTCTTTTCTATTCTTTTCTATTCTTGCTCCTAAATTTTAATTTGAAAAATGTGAATATTTTCTGTTTTCCTTTTTTTCTTTAATTAACTTAAACTTTTAATAACAATATCTTACAAATCACTCGATTCTAAATCAAGTCCGGATAGTTTTATCGGGGGAAAATTTTTCCGAACTTTCTCAAGTTTTTATCAATTTTTCTGAAGAGAGAAAGAAGCTGAACGATACTTTCCGATATCACTTCATCTCTTGAACATTCCGAACACCCGGTATATGCGCGTATCATACGTCGCACGAAATAGGAAATACGAGCGGTTTGCTGGTGCACTGTCGAAGGCGGGGTTGGTCGTACACAAAGTAGATGTACGCACATGTATACACACATACAAATGTAGTGTAACCCATTTTGGGGGTAGTTCGCTAGAGCCGTTTCCTCTTCCTGCTTCATTCTCTCTCTCTCTCT
>NW_012130103.1:2565451-2566524 GCF_000143395.1 Atta cephalotes | reverse complement strand
ACGTAAGTACGTACGTACGTACTACTATACTACTACTACTACGTAACTAAGTAGTACGTACGTTACGTTACGTTACGGTTACGTCGTCGTACGTCGTCTCTCTCTCTCTCTCTCTCTCTCTCTCTCTCTCTCTCTCTCTCTCTCTCTCTCTCTCTCTCTCTCTCTCGGATCTCTCTTCCCATGCTCTTTCTTTCTCCCCTCCCCCCCTCCTCCCTCTCGCTCTCCCCCTTCCCTCTCGCTTTCTTTCACGTGTACACACCGTACGTTTTCAGAGTTCTGTATCTCTGTGTGCTGCCGCTGAGTATTGAGCGGGGTGAATGCTCTTGCGCAATGCTCGTGCACGTACAGCAACCCCAACTCGACCTCGAACGGGCTCCTTCCTTCGTCTGGGACGACTATCACCCTCTTCCTCCTCCCTTCAACCCCGCGGAAAGAGTCCGTTTCATCGCGATTGATCAATCGAACGCCGACGATATTTGTCCCATCGCACAGAATCAAATCGTTATCGCACGGGCTTTGGACACGTCTGAGGCGCTGTAATCATCAAAATCATGCCGGTACATACCATTACTATCAAAATCAAATATCATGCAGTCATTCTTCCACCCAATTTAGTTATCAGACTATGGAAAATAACCAGCAATCTAGTAATCTGTTCCAATAAGTAAATCGTATGTAATAATTCTTATTATTTTGTACAGACAATCGAAAACTTCACGCAGTGACAAAGATTGAAGCATAATTACGATAGCGTAAGCGAGTAGCTAGCCTTTCAGTTTTAGCTTATACACATCCCTGATTCCCTGCATAATAGCTGATATATAGTGTTTTCCTCTTGATTATCTTATGCTTGCTATTTCTGGACCAACGAGGATATCTAATCGTCGATTAACTTTCTTAGCCTTTATCTCTTTCCATTTTTCCATCTTTTATTTCATTTTTTTTTATCTATTTAATATCCAGATTCTTCTATTGCTACAGAATTTACTACGAGAAAGTCTTCCATCGTGAGAAAGATTCAGAATTAAAACTATTTAAACTTTGCAGAGAGAGAGAGAGAGAGAGAGAGAGAG
>NW_012130103.1:2547460-2565431 GCF_000143395.1 Atta cephalotes | reverse complement strand
AGAGAGAGAGAGAGAGAGAGAGAGAGAGGAGAGGAGAAGAGAGAAAAAGAGACGACAACGAGCCTTGACGAGGGAATTGCTAACCGGTGATCGGCGCGGCGATCACGTTGGAAAAATGATTTCTCGGTCACGCAACATGACACATACATGTAACAAAACGATATGGCTAGGACAAAAGTTTTACATATGTGCGTGTGCGTACATATACATCGGGATGTCTCAATGCTAACATTGTTTTTTGAAACGGCAGATTTTTTTTTTTTTATAAATTCGAAGAATTCAAAGACAACAAAGAATTGAACGACAACACGACAAAATTGCCCATTGTATGTTAGAGTATTTTGTAATGGACAGCAAACGCCATGAGAATAAAAAAGCTACATGACAAAAAATGTGTATTTGTGTTGGAAATGATTTACTCACGTTCTTGTTACTGTTTGTGTTGAATTCTTTAACATATTCGATTGTTAATTTAACATAATATGTTATTCAAAAATTTTATGTTAAATTGATATTCAACATTTCTTAGTGTCAAAATGACACAATTTATGAATAAATGATAAAATAATGTGTTTTAAAACGTAAATTCTTGAATAAATGAATAAAACGTTAATTTAACATATCATATAATAAATGTTAAATCATGTAATAAATATCATATAATAAATATCATAATAAATATCATATAATAAATATTAATTATACTTCCATAGTTTTGTTTACAAATTATGTCAACATTCCCTACTGATCATTTCTTTACACAATATCTGTGTTTTTTAACATAATTCATCTTATATTAAACGAGCACAAAAATTTGAGTGGATCGTTATTTGGGACACGTGAAATTTATTTTATTATATTGAACACGAATTTTTCAACAGTGTAATTAAATTCCTATTAAAAGTAAAACTTTGCAAGTATAAATATAGCTTTAATTAAATTCCTATATTAAAAGATCCGCGTCGATATAACAAAATTGAAATAACATATAATAATTTTCATGAAAATTTCGTCAAGGGAAAGTCAATGTTGATTTTATCGAGGAACATATCGTTTGCACACAAGTGCCATTGGGACGTTCTGTATTATATAAAATAAAATTGATTCTTTCTCTTTCCTCTAGTTAAAGCGCCATTGTTCGAAGCGATGGTTAGTGAAAGACGAGCCCAACCCTTTTCTCCGTCTCTTGACAGTCTCCTCTTCGACCTACGTATGGCCTCGATAATAATAATTATGAAACTTGGCCGCGATAGTGAAAGTATCGCCTCGTACAGGACGTTTCATAATCAAGCGCAAACGAGCAAGTGAGCGAGCGACGTCGAATTCGAGCCGTTCGAGGCGAAAGCAAATCTCTCCCTCCGTTCGTTCATTCGTTCGTGCATCACATCTCGAAGCTATCGAGCGACGGTTTTCTCGGGGAATCGTAGCTCGGAGAAATTAGTTTGTCTTGGCAAAAGTGAAATCAGCGAAACAGTTGCGCGACGGAGTTAGAGAAAGATATGCGATCGATATATGAAAGTAAACTTTTGCAGGTTTCCCGACTTTCGCGTGTCCGAAATTGTTAACAAGAGTTACAAGCTAGATATCAGTCTTAATTAAGAAAAATAAAAGGTTGAATCAACTTTCCTTGAATAATAATGTAATAATAATCAAATCAAATCAATAAGAAATGATAGGCGGCAACTCAACGCTGCTCTACAAATATACTATATATATGTGTGTGTGTGTATGTGTGTGTGTGCGTGTGCGTGTGTGTGTGTGTGTGTGTGTGTGTGTGTGTGTGTGTGTGTACTGTATATATATACAAATATACAAATTATACAAATTCAAATGGAATTATTTAAGCATTAAGATCCAGATCCAGATCCAACTATTATAAGCCTATATTTCCTATTGGTTGTGTTCTCACATCTCCAATAAGATTCTTATTGTTTAGTCAAATCAAAATTTCAATCATAAAGTGAAAATGCGAAATCTTGGATTACTGAGATTTTTAAAATCGTTTGTGAAATCCCTCTTTGATCTCTAAATATTCAAATTAAAATAAGCTTTCCTTCAATAATCAGCAATATCTAGAGAAGAAGTTTTAAATGAATGATTCAGTGAGCATTTCTCTTCGCCCACGAGCTAAGTGTCTATTGAAGAAGAAGGGACGAATTACTTCCGCACCGTAGCTTTTAATAAAACCTCAGAGAAATCTTTCGACTCAATCTAAACGATTATAAATTCGGCGTCACGATATTTGTGTGTTAGACAAACCGGGACAATTTAACAACTTTCACGAATGCAGTTCCACGCCCGTACCTAAAGAATCAACGAAGCCGCTCTCCCAAGCTATTAACCAAAGAGCAACGCGTGGAGTGAAAACCAATTGTTCTCCTTCTTGGAAGCCCAACGCTTTTGTCAGACGCATCGTCATTCGAAATTGAAATACGATATTATTTTGCGGAAATGTTGTTTTCAATTCGCGAAATAGGCTGCGTTCAGCAAAAAACAATTTTGCAATTGTTATAAAATTTTTTTTAATATACATGATTTATGCATTTAGATCCAGGAACTAAGGGCAAGACCAAATTAAAGAATTTTATAACAATTGCAAAGCTGCACAAAGGATAGACAAATCAAATCGAGCTAGTCGAGAAAGTTGATCTAAGGCGTTTTAAATTTCGCGATAAATACAAAATTTTATTAATAATGTTAAATATTAATTTAAATTGTATTAATATTTGATATTGAAGTACATGATATATTTAATTAACAAACTTGTCACAATCAGAGATTTTAGTAGATTTAATTTTATTAATGCATCTGATTTACCGTGACTTTATATAGAAAATGTGACTTTATATAAAAAACGTGTGACTATGTTGATTTAAGGATGTACACATCTAAAAATTATATCAAAAGTATAAAAGTATTTCATAAATTGTTCTATTATTACATCTGAATATTTGTTTATAATTTAAGCACAATTTCTCTTATTTTTCTTATTGATTTAAAAGTTTTTAATTTTTTTTTTTGGTTTGCTTTGATTCTTATATATGAAATCGCGTTTTGTTTATTTGCATATTTGATGAGGAAATAAGAATTAAGTCATTGAGAAATATATTATATATTAAATCAAATTTTATACTGATTAAATAATAATAAATATTTATGTTAAAGTTTATTTGGATCCACTTATTCGATTAAAAATTATTAATTCAAAATTGCAGAAAAATATGATCATTTTGCATATAACCATTATAAGCTAAATCATTTGTTTCGTTTTTTGCAATTGTTTGACTGATATTTTTAGCTGATATTGTATAATCAAAACTATTCCTAAAAAATGTTACAATTTGTATCTCAGAAAGGAAAAAAAAACAAATAATCAGTGCAGATTTAATGCAATTAAAAAGAATAGCTTATTATTAAGACATCTTTTTTTATTTAAAAAATACAAAGGCTTGGATATTCCTGTATGTCCCATGCCATAAATATACTGTTTCTTGTTACATTCCCTAGGCTATTATAAATTTCGAAGTTGGATAGTTCATATATTTTTTTTAATCAAATTAAGTTAAAGTTAATGGCTTATAAAATTAATTTAATTAAATTAAAAGTTGCATGAACAAAAAATTAATTCAGTTAAAGTTATATTAAGATTGAACTAATTAAAATTAAATAAAAAGTTATTTTTTAAAGACATTATTTATTAAATCAGAATATTCTAATTTTTCTTAAAATTACATTATTTTAAATAACAAAACAATCACAATATAGGTCATCAAATAAATTTTATAATTTTTTTGTTAATTATATAAAATAATAAAAATATTTCTTGTACAACAAAAACTAATTTTCAATATTTTTAGATGTATTTTTATATTTTAAAATGTACAAAATTATACACAAAATTTTTATTCTTTCTTTATCGCTGATTAGACATAAAAAAAAAAGATAGAATGACGCAACAGCATTTCTTAAATACAGATCGAACCTCAGCTTTAACCATTATGAGTCACATTCATCATACACAATGAGTGAACTTTATCTGAACTAATTGCATAAAGTTTAAAATTTTACAGAAAAAAATTAATGACTTTTAGGGAGATAAAAAAAAATTTTCAACTTAAAAAAAATTAATAAATTACAAATTAATAAATTACAGTTTAAAAATAATTAAATAAAATTAAAAATTAATTCATTTAAAATTAATCTAACCAAATTAAGTTAAAAGTTTTAACTTTTTAACTTTTTATTTATTAAATATAACTTATTGTTAATTGTAACTTAATTATAACTTATTGTTACTATCTAACCCTACTAAATTTGGTACTATTGAATATTCAACTATATGACTAAAAAAAATAACAGCTAAACTATATACAATGTAGCGCCATCTATCAACACGCGTTTGAAATTAATTTCCTGGCAATATGCAATTTGAGGCGTTGATATGTACATACTTCCCCTATGATTAATGTTATTAAATATTACAAAATTACTACTTCATAAAAAAGAAATTCTAAATTAATGATTTAACAAGAATTTCTCTACATTTATAAATCAACATTCATCAAAGAGGAATGAATTATTCTCGCGACGTAAACAAATTTTACTAACTTACTTATAAATCACTGTGATCGATTTTATAAATGAATTATAAATGGCATTACCTAAGCAATCTTATTAAATAATTTGATAACTATTATGAGAGTAAAAGTTTTATGTTTCTGTTTAAAGATTTACAAAATTATCCTTTCAACAGTTAAAAAACATTTTTATTAAAATATTTTCTTAATTATCTAAAAAAATCATAACTTTACTTATTAATCTTTGTCATCAAAAAGTAATAATGCTTGCTAATTTTTATATAAAATGGTCTTCTATGTTTTCCCAATAGTTAAATGTTGAAAGTGAAAACAGTAGTAGCATAAGAATAATCATATTGCACTATTCAACATAAATAAGTCTGGCAATATCCAAACTTCAACAGAACACGTCTATAATACTATTTCGTGTCCTTCTAATAGTTACATAAAACTAAAATAAGATCAAAATGCCAATAAAACAACAAAGTATGTCAAAGAATTTTAAAGTTACTTTTTGTCATAAATAAAAAAATCAGAGAATATAAAAAATTATCATACAAAAGAAGATTGATATTTTATATATGTTTTGTGTGTGTGTATTGTGTTTCATTAATTACACACACTTGTGCACAGTGTCTTTTCAGATACAGTGTGTAACAATAATATACTATTACACAAAATGGAGTAAATAACGAGATAAAAGTAATAAGCATAAAATTGGTTTAGAATGACAACATATGGACAGCAAACAGCATTCAGAGTTACACTGCTCCATATTGGCAGTCGAAGTGATCTGCATTTCAAAGTAGTTCTCTTTCAAAGAGGAAAAATAACAATTTAAAATACTTACCTAGAAACAGGAAAAAACAGTTTAATAATTGTTGTAACAACTGAACCAGTCACACAGGCTTATTCGACAAACACAATCTGTAACAAATGAATATTTATGTCAGTTATGACATATATATCTGGAATCAAAATTTATATTTGATCCCCAGGTACAAAAATGAGACAAAAAAATTATAAACATGATCGTCGCTCTACTGGTAACTTAATGATAATTATTCTCGTTAAATCAACTATAATTCAGTTTTTTGTCTCATAGAGAAGAAATTGATAATCTAAGAAAAAATATTTCACAAGAGGAACTGAGGAACCTCTCGTTCATAAATTTTAAAGATTCCGTACAAGATTATATTCCGTAAGACTATATTATAAGAACAAGAGACAATTCGGTATGAGACAAAGCGGCATGAATTTAGAAAATGTCCCCACGCTCCGAAGTTCCGACACGAATGTCTTCGCGAATACCTCGCAAGTGACATCGCTGTTTTCCCAGGAAAAACGTGCACGCCGCTACTTCTCCATGACACGGCGCGGCGTTTTGCTCTCTCCCTCTCTTTTCTCTCTTTCTCACTTCCTCTCTACACACAACTTAATCCGAAAGTCAAGGTTGCGCGCGCGCGTGCGACTTACCAGTGTAAGGTCAGAGCGGTCATGCGAGGAACGCGTTGTTTACGTCGTCGATTGACGAAGCCGGGCGCCGTTTAGACTGCAACAGTTTCGCAGATTTCACGAATCCCATTCGCGAATGTCGCGACGACAATCGCGAACACAACGCGACGGCCGGACAGGCCGAGATTTCCTTTCCTTTTCGTCCACGAAAGAGAAATGGAGCTCACGCATCTACGACGAACCGACTAACCGTTGGCGCCGATCGCGACTTTCGAACTGTTGCGATTATCGAAGTCGCAATCGACGTGAATCGGACAACTTCGCAGTGCCGCGCTTCGAGGCGCATAACCTAACATCGCTATTCTGTCCAGATTTCGCCGAAGCACGTCGCAATGAAAACGACATTTCAGAAGTGACTATATTTGCGCGTGGAAGCGGTGTCTTGTTGTTCATTGTGCGATCACATTAAATAACTTCTTTCGTATATCGTTCACTTATCACGTATAAAAATAGTCCTCTAAACACGGACACGTTGGCGCCTTCATTTGACTCGCGTTAATTTCGTGATGCTCCGCAAGTCGCGTGATCGGCGGAACAATTTCATTAGACTGCGCATGCGTGCACTACGTCTCTTGATTACGAATTACGGTTAACGCAATGCTACAAATGCTTTAAAACAATTTTTGATTGGTCAATTTGTAAAATTCTTTTTTCTAATTGGCCAACCAAACGCTTCAAAGCATTTATAGTGACACTTTGACCGCAGCCCACGTGTGACTTATTTTTCACAATGATAATAAAATGCAACATATTCTATTTTTCATAGATATCTTGAATTTGTAACAAGGAAACAATATTTTGGAATGGATTTATAATGTACATAATCTATTTCTATGTGATATCAAAGAAGTTAGTTATTTTTGTATTTTCATTATAATTTCAATAAAGCCATTTTTCATTTACTATAAGTCTGTTTATATAACATTTTTTTCTTGAAATTTAAAAATAAAGTAAATTAAAAAGTTTCAACGAATAAAATTCAAACATAGAAAAATAAATAAAAAGCTAAGGAGATTGGCTGACAAGATTCAATTTAAAAATTTGTAATCATTCAGATTTGTTCATAATTTCATTTTTTAAATATAATAATACATTAAATTATTTATTATGTTGCTACATAAAATAATGAAAGTGTGAAGGCGATTATGAATCAAATAAAACCATTCTCAAATAGCTTGGGTAATCGGACAACTTCCAAATCACGTTGAAAGTACCAGTTCTCGTCCGATCACTGAAGTCAAGCAACGTTGAGCACGATTAGTACTTGGATGGGTGACCGCTTGGGAACACCGTGTGATGTTGTCCCTCAATTTTTTGCTTCTATAAGGAAATTTTATAAAGATCATACTAATAAGATATTAAGAATCAACTGTGACTTCAAGGAATTTTTTGGTTACAATTTTTTTTTTACAATCAATAGAGAGATAATTGACCAATATTCGATATACAAATTAATTTTTTTATTACTAAGTATTTAAATAATTAACTTTTGATGCAATTTAAAATTCACCACATTAAATGATTTATATCTCATCAATAAAAATGCATATTTAAGATGCAATATATATTGTAAAATTTTTTTCCATAATTATCGCTTACACGAATAATCAAATCTGAATAACAAAATTGCAGTTTTAAATTGAACGTGAATATTATTAGGTTCTAAATGCAAGTAGATACATATTAAACATCAGGATAATAATAAATCATAAAATTAATGTCATAAGCATTGTATGAATTAAATCTAAATTTAAATTATACGAATTTTTAAGATTGTCGATCTTTAATATCACATTATTGGTGTTTATATAACTTTTTATGAAATATTTTTTATATAAAATACAATGAACGAAAAATAAAATGCGATAAATTAGTGATATGTAATAAAGAAATTAAAAGTTTAATTCAGTCATTAAACTATTATTTTCCTTATAACTATCATAAAAATTACAACTATTATAAAAATATACTTTTTCTTATGTTCATCAATTATGATCCATGTTGTTCCATAAATTGTTTAAGAAGAGACTTATCAAGAGGTATCGTCAGATGTTCAGCGCCATCAACTGTACGTTTAATTCTTAGCAATTTATGATCAATGAATTCAGTTAACTGTGCCCTTAATGTCAAATCGGAACTAACTAGAAACTGTTCGCGTGCTGCTCGATATAGATCCCTAAATGGCATTCCTAAAATGGCATCATGATCATCAAATTATCATTAAATATAGTTAATATGATATAATAGAATAGTAATTGATTGAATAATAATTACCTGTAAAATTACTACTGCTGTTGCTCAATTGATATTCAACAAGAATCAAATAAATTGCTCGAGCATTTGACGTGAGGGACAGGAAGACATTCTGGAGAGAGGATAACATGAGTCCACTACTTTGCTGAACTAATAAGGAACTTTCATATGATGTTTCCGCTTGATATGGCAATAATGTTGTTGCATCCCACCAATAAAAATTAAACTTGGCGCATTTTACATGGTCCCAAACTAAATCAATAAATTAGCGACATTAACTAGTAATAAATCAACTTCCAAATCAGCATAAATATGATAAATATAACTTACGAAGTGGTGCATTTATATGATCAACAGATGCTAGGATATGAATATTTGGAATGGCTGCTAAACTGGCAAGTATATTTTGAGCTTTATTCGAACGCAGCATTACTCCATCAATATTGTGAATTAATAAATAAAGTCGATCATCCGGATTATCTCCCATAACTGTTTCTATAAGTTCTAAACAATCATTAAGATTTGTTGGACAATTTAAATCTAACAAATCAATTATTATGTTATCAAGTATCTGAAATAACATTTAATATAGAACTTTCGTACATATCTTTTTAATTAATAATAGAGTTAACATACATCTTTTAGTGTTAAACTAGGAAAAAATCCATTTATAACTAATGTTGGATAATCTTCTATAATCTCATTATGAAAATCATTTATCAAATTTCTTTTTGAACCTACTCCATGAAGTAGCAGACTGTAACCTTCTCTAAAATATAATACAAATTTTAAAATAACATTTCGTTATAAAATATTCAATTATATTTAATACTTACTCCAATATGAATTGCCACATAGGAAAAAACGATGTACAATTTTCTGTCAATGAACAAATACGATTTTTGTGTATCGTAGAAATATGATTTTGATTTATTAATAACTTTCCTAGTGATTCTTTTGTGAGACGAGTGTTCTTAAGTCTTTCTAATGTACGATCAGATGTAATTATTTTTTCTGATTGAGATTCAAAATATTCGTCAGTTTGTATGTGCTTTAAATATTTAAAAAAAAATTCATCAATAAACTATATATATATATATATATTATAATTAAAATATTTACATATAATTTGCTATTTAAGACCATCTTGTTAATCCCAACTTACATAATCTTTATAAGCAACAGTTTTACATCCTTTTCCTGTTTTCCTAGGTGTACTTCGTACCTCACGTTTCAATAAAGGTTTCACTTTTTGTATAACTTTCCTTCTAATATTATTTTCTTGATTTACATCAGAATTGTCACTACTCTCACTTTTATCAGAAGTTTCAGAAGATTCTAAACTGGCTTCATCATTTGAAGGTATATATTCGCTGTCTTCTGACACGCTCTCATTGCCACTTGAAGTTACACTGGGCAAATATCGTTTTCGAGATACTAAGTTATTAGAAAAAAAAGAAATTAAAAGATGCAAATATGTTTTTTACAATTTGTAATAAAGTATGTATTTATGAAATAGGATACTTTTGATATCCTTCTTGGTCGTTTGATTGTCAGGGTTTATGATAACTTTGTCAAGAATGACTTTTAAGATTGGAAGTGTTTTAAAACTTTTTGGAGTCTCAGGTGTACGGCACTGATTAGCTTTAATCATCATGCTATTTCTTTTTGTTGGTGTTTGAAATCCATATAGTTTTCTTCCACTTACATCCTTCTCAGAAAATAATTCTAAAACATATCAATACAACATTAGATAAGAATAAAATAGCTACCCATATAAATCTTTAGCAATTACCAAGTGGTTTTTGTACATCTTCTTCGATATCTTTTAGTTGTTCTTCTATCTCAGCATTCAATATATTAGTTTGTGCTACAAAAATATAAACAATACACTGATTACAGATGCAGTATAACAAATCATAGTTTGAATTAAACTGAATAAATCTTAAAGACAAACTACTTCTACAAGATTTATATTAATTAACAATTATATTATCTAACCAAATATTTATAATAATTTATATTAATGTAATCTTACGACTGCTAACAAGTGTTTCCTCATCACTGACTTCTGTATATTTTACGCGAGATTTTATTCGCGTAGATCTTCTCACATTTCTGGCAGAAGCCATTTTTCACAAAATTTTCTATGTCGTACGTCTTTCTTTTTTCTAAATGGTAGTACTAGATTTCCTAATCGAATCCTATTTGACTAATAATAAATTAAGATAACAGAGTAGTGTGAATATTTGGTTAGAAGACATTGAAAAATAAGATGAAAAATCATTAATAAAAAAAAAGCGGCGCTGTCTCACAAATCGAGATATTAGATATTAAAAACCCGACATCCTTACAAAAGTATACGTTTTTGTTAATGAAGTGATTAAGAGTAAAAAAACTGATAATATTGTACTAATTTTATGACTTATTAGTAAAGAGAAACCTGAGAACCTGAAAAGCCATACCGGCTTGTTTCCTGTTACCGCCGAAATCGGCTAAAGTCACTAGATATATAAAGGGAGCTTTCTAGGGGTGCGTTCTAAAACTTGACTCTGTCAACTCCGAGTATTTGTCATCTGTATTCAACATTCGGTGACTAACAAGGATAAAATGATACTTAAGTTAACAGAGTTTAATTTTGGAACCCAGAGGCACAAATCGAAGATTGACGCACAGAATCATTTCATTTTTGTTTCTTACTGATTATTGAATAAGGGCAGAATGACTCTTGTATGAATTTGTGTCGCTTGCTGGAAAGTTCCCTTTTATGAACTATTCTAATTGATTGTTTCAGCGACAAAAGAATCACGTGATCAAAATGGACGCTTGATATTCATTTTGACTACGTGTTTTCACAGTCGGTTTGAGCAGCTCATGAAAAAGAATGAGATTGATGATTAAAAGATTGAAGTTTAACCAAAAAAATAGAACAAAAAGAGTCAAAATTTCTTTGTCCTCATTGATAAAATTTCAATCTTTAATCTTTAATCTCAATCTTCAATTGCATCGTCTGATTCCGGTCTAAGCGTAGTTGTAAGTGGTGTAATTGTAAGAATTGACCAATCACAAATATTCTCCTCACATTCGACTTGATTGGTCAATTCTTACAACTACACTGCTTACAACACGTTTACGATTATTATAAATAGACCTTTCTGCTGTTCCGTCGAAGTGTGAACGCGCCTTGAAGGAATAGTAGGCCAGAGACGAAAGAGAACGAGCGTAACGAAACATAACCTATCAAAAGTATCAAATGTGTTCTTTGCTCGTGTTTTACTGCTATGCTTGGTGAAAACATTTTGTTTTCGAATAGTTTATACCATAATTTAGGACAATTTTTAAAAAATGACAGACTCCGCTAACGAAGATTCGGTAACGGAACTGAACACGCAATTGAATAAATCGATGGTATTGATGGAGAACATCGAGGATATGCTATCTCCAAATCACAAGCGTAAATCTATCACAATAAAGACAGAAGAGCCGTCCAAAGTGCATAGCAGTCCTGTTAAAGGATCGCGCAAAAGCATTCTGAAAAAATCTAAGAAATCGATTGACAAAAACGCGGCGGATGATGAGATTGTGCAAACCTCAAACGACAACGCTAATGGATCTAAGGAAGTGACATTTAATGGATTGTCATTATCCACTTCAGTTTTGTCCAGACCGTGCACTGTAAGTGGATCATTGTTCCGTTTAAATTTCAATTTTTATTATTTTAATTTTGATTAGTTTCTACATATTTAATTTCTATTTAAGTATAATTTTAATTATGAAAGAATAAGTCTGTGCTATTGTCTATTTATCTTTCAGCTTAAAGAAATAGTTGAAAAGGAGACATTGAATGAGGAAAATGCACCTTCCACATTTAATTTGGAAGATGTATCAGACAGTGAAGAAATTTGGATAATGGACATCCCTAGATTAGTAAGTCTAGATAATGGAAGAAACATAGTTTAATCTCATAATTAAGATTGTCTTAAGCATCGACGAAATATTATTAAAGATGATCGATGGAAAATTTGCATGTTAAAATTTATGTGATTAAAGCCCAGTTGCACTAATGTTATTTTGACTTTAAGCAAGGATTAAAACTATCTCTGTTTTGTTTTAAAACAAAAGAGAGACAGAGAGTTTTAAGTCTTGCTTAAAGTCAAAGTGACGTTGGTGCAGCCTAAAAGTAAAAAACTGATAATATGGTTTTAATTTCATAATTTAGTTTCGCAGACATGTATATGTGTTTATACTTGTAATAATACTTTTTTATTTAAAACTGTGATTTTAATGTTTTCATCTTAGTTTGATTATCAATAGAGATAACTATAGAAAAAAATTGTAATTTTTTGGCAATATGTAAGGTATAGCATTTAAAGTATGCGTACTTATTTATACAGTATGTATATAATAAAAAATCATTAATTTAATAATAAATTATCAAAATATTAATAATTGTAAATATTTATGTTAATGTAAATTTTTATTATTTGTCAGTAATGTCATTCTTTGCTCGTCTCTGAGTTCCATTGACAGTTACGAAAATTTTCCAAGGACTAATGAATCTTTAATAATATCTCGTCAATGCCTTAAATAATGAGAACAATTTTAATATCTCAATTTATAATAGGTGCAGATCTTTTTAACCTTTTATTCTAACTTCTAAATTTTGGCTTTTCTGGCAAAAAAAGTTTCCAATACTACCTTAAAGATCATGGATACAAAAAACTGAAATAGTAAAACATAAGCAGTAAGCGAATTGATCAATCACAGTAGAGTTCATAACATAACATAGAGATCATAACATAAACAGTAGCCAATTCAATATATTGGTTTCCTTACTGCTTACATCTCACTACTTTAAGTTTTTTGTAATAAGACTCTTTAATATTCCATTGTCTATTTAACATTTGCAACACTTGTGAATATCATTTCATGTCATATCATCTTCTTGTCATCAAATTAACATTAAATATTAAACAAGAATAATGCATGCGAGTATTGCAAATATTAAAGAAAACACTCTAAGAGTATATTCAAACAAATTTGTATAATCATATTAATGTATACATAAGGAAACTTATTCAATTGCATTTTATGTGCATAACAGAAATACAATTGAATAATCTTCTCTTAAATAATTTTTTCTTTATGCATATATTTATCTGAATAGACTGTAAGTTTTATAAACAAATTGATTAGATCTCAATTATAAAGTTTAGAGCAAATTTAGCTTATAGCAAATTAAGATCAGCTCAGAGTTTAGAGCAAAAAATTAAAAGCTTATTGTAGTTCTTTTTCAAAGAATTCTGAACTGGTTCTGATACAATAAGTCTTATACAATAAGTTAGAAACAAATTGTATCTGTCTCTTTAATTTATTGTACCAGAGTACACCAGTTCAAAACTTGGAATAGTATTTCAAAATTATATTTAAGATAATCTTGAATGTAAGATTGAACTGGCAAAATGAACTAACCTATGTTTTTAATATTTCGAGACATTGAGGATATGATTTTGTGTTACATAGGTAGACCCACAAGAGCTTCATGGTCAGACTATAGTTTTCGAAAACAAATCAAAGTTCAAAATTAAAAACGAACGATATTGTATAGTCGCTCATAATACAAATCACAATATAACGTGTGTTCTTAATTCCAAGAAGGATGCTCCACAGTACAAAACTGGTAAAAAAATTTTTATTATGACATCAAAATAGAAGTTTTGCATGTTCCTTTGTTATATTATTTCTTTTTAATTTATTAATACTGATATTTCTTGTATAGTAAATATTAAGCCTGCTGGTTTCTTGTCAATAAGAAGAAAATTGTCTGAAGCACCGGAAGTAAAGCCGATACCTATCGAGAGCTCTGGCGTACAATTCCCTAATAATTTAAGAACAAGGCATCCACTGTTTGGCGTTATTCCCAAACAAGGAAAGAGCTCAAAGAAACGTAACTCAGTCAAAACAAGCTAGAAATTATGAATATAAATATAACTTGAATTTAATTTCAGTTGGATTTAATTCTAAATGACTTAAGTCTAAATGATTTTATAAAATAGATATAATAATTTGGTACAAACCATTTTTTAAAATAATCTGTAAAGATGTTTACACACATTATAATGACTTATAATTATAATGATTATGACAGTACACAATTTTTTTAAGTTCATTGTTCAACAAAAAAAAATGATTGAAATGATAAGGATAATATTTTGTAATTATTATAAAAATATATATAATGTGTGTAATAATATGAGTTTATTTTATATTGTTAGAATCGTTAAGTCTGCTCTGTCTATCACAAGCGATATGTCAAAAAATTTGGGACACTATATAGTTTTAGTATTTATATATTCCAGATATAAGTAGTTATAACATTCATTTTATATATTGCAAAAAAATTTACAGGGACTATACAGATGATATGGCCTTAATTATTTGCAAAAATACAATAGAATTAATTTTTAAGCTGCTATTTCGAACGATGGATGGAAGTCACCATATGGAAATTCGATATCCATTGGCTGCATCAATTTGGTAACTTAGCTGCGAGAGTGGGAATTGATAGAAATTTAGAAAATGAGCTGATAAAAGACATGCAAAACAAAGATCATGGGCTAGTTTACATCGCGCACTTGATAATTATACTAACTATACTAGTAACTTTCTATTGAATTATTTCACTTTCGTCGGTAAACATATACATGATATGTGTATTAAATTGATCATTTTTTATTATACCACTTTGGTACATTATGCTTTAGATACATTACTGAAATTAAAACGATTTATTAGTTAATACAAGTGAGATTGCGATTGTGATTTGGACTGGAATTTAACCAATCAGAAGAAAGAAAATCAATCTCAAGTTTAATGAACTTTGCTTTGATTGATTAAAAAGTTTTTTATACTTTATATGCTAGTTTTTATACGCACATTTATATTGCCCTTTGAAGAAGTGGATGTCAACTACATAACAATATGCACTTTTTTTATTATTCTCTGGAAATAAATTGCTGATATCATTCTTAAATTGTCTGTATTACGGACTAAATTAACGGACTAAATACGCAATAATTTTTGTATAACAATTATTTTTTCCTCTTCTACAGATTTAAAAATCATTTTCCAGGATTGATGTATACACATTAATACGTGTATGTAGAATTTATGCCGAGAACGAAAAATTTTAAATTGACATCTTACTCCAATATGACGTCAAAGCTGGCTTATATCATAAATTTTCTGCATTTAACAGAAAAAGCAGCTTTGCAACTGTTGTAAAATTCTTTAATATGTTTGGTCTTGCTCTTAATTCCTCATTGGATCTAAATGTATAAATCAATCATATTCAAAAATTTTACAACAGTTGCAAAGCTGCTTTCTCTGCTGAACATAGCCATAGATAATAATAAGATAATAATAAGAATTCCTAGACATAGGCCATAGGTATTTATAGTCGGATCTTATATTTAAGATTGTCTTAAGTACAGTCTTAAGATATCATGAACCAATCAAAAGATCACATTAGCAACGTAAGACATTACTTCAGACGATCTTAAAATATGACTATGAATTCCGATGTATATCTGAATTCTTATTATATCTATGATTTGTATCAATATATAGAAATGTCAAACAGCGAATTGCTAATATAAATTATTGCCATATCGGCATTGAATTATTCAATATCTAGGATATCGCCTATCACTAATAGCACGATATTCAATCAACGTATTGCTTTTCCAGAAGAGCCGTACGCTGATTGGATTTCGCGAATTGTGCTGGTGTGACGGAGTCATAAAATGCATACTGAATGCGATAGGCGATGAGCGATGGACGATATCCAATGAGAACTCTACTTTGCATCATCACGTGAGTAAAAGCAAAGCTTTCATTGGATATCGCTTATTACTCATCGCGTCCAGTGTGTAGTAGATATTAAGTGGAAAGGCCGCGGCGGCGCGCGCGACATCCGGCTTGTGCGCAATCGCAGCCAAACACCAACCGCGAATCCCGGGGCCAGAGTGGAACACTAGAGAAAAATTTCCCAGTAGAGAGAGAGATTTGTTAGCGGAAAAGTCGTGAGTTGATGTAAGTAAATAAAGGACCGTGCGAAAGATACACTTGTCGTCGACGCGCGTTTACGGGCAGGCCGTCAACGTGCAAAAGACTTGAATCAAATTCGACACGGAAATGTCCATAGCGGATCGATGTTTAGTTAAAGCATGATTTAGTTTGGCCTCGCGATTAAGGTTAAAGTGAATCAGGGGTATGTGCTCGTGGCTTTTCAGGCCAGCAACCCCTCTGGCGGATGGATCGCGGAATCTCGTGTGACGTTCGCGATGCTATGATGAACGCCATCCTCGTCGTCATCGTCGCCGTCGCTCGTGCGCCTCTGATACGCGCGATTGCTCGTTGCATTTACATAAATGGAAAGCTCGGGGCGCGTCGCCGCGGGTAGGTCGATCTCGCAGTCGCGATCATCTCCCGCGGAAGTCTCGTGCCCTAGTCAGGAAAAAGATGTATCTCTCAAGAGAGAGAGATAAAGATAGAGAGAGAGAGAGAGAGAGAGAGAGAAAAGGAGAAAGACACACGAGCGAGAGAAACGACAAGAGCGAGATCGACGAAAGAAAAGATTGAGATCAACAATCGAGATGAGGAAGTCTTCCTTTCTCGACGATGTGATTCGATAGTAACATAATGGTAGTCCGTCTCTCTCTCTCTCTCTCTCTCGTCCACCTCGTCGACACCGTTTGTCCTCCCCATCCATCTATCCCTCCCTGTGACCCTTCTCGCGTTCCTCCGACTGTCCCCTCCCCCTTCCCCCCTCTGTCCCCTTCGAAAATGTTTCTTTCTCTCGCCCACTCGTTGGCAATTTTCCCCCCTCAGGGACTTGGCTGTCGCGAAACTCGCGAAACATAAATCGTCCTTGCGTACTCGTGGCCTAGGAAGCGAGAACGAGAGGTGGAATTTACGTATCATGCCCCACCACCGCCGGCCACTAACCGTGGATAGGATTTTCGCGTGGGTCTCTCTGTTATTATGGCGTAGCTAGTGAAACTCTCTCTCGCTCTCTGCTGGGGCTTCTCTCTCGCGGACGCCAACCAACAGCTGTTTCGCCTAATCGTCGCCCTCTGGTTCGCGTTTTTCGTCGCGCGACGAAGAAGGGAGAAAGAAAGTGCGAGAAAAGAAGGGAGATTGAGGGACGCGTGAGAAGAAACGAGTCGACGTACCGAGTCGCGCGCGAGAAAGTGAGAGGAAAAGAAAGAAAAAGAAAGTAGAAAACGGTGCACAGGATTTTTCTGCCGAACCTTCTCTTCCTCCCCCTCACCCCCCCCATTCATTGGTCACCGACGACCTCGACGTCACGGTGAGATGACGTTGTCGACCCTCGTGCGTAGGGCGTCGTGCGATCCCTCGTGCGTAATCGCACGAGAATTCCAGTATGCACGTCTCCTTTGTTCACTGCACCTCTCTCGCCATTCGTTCTCCTTCTCCCTCCCCTCCCACTTCGCCGTCTCCCCCCTTTTTCTCGCGCAGATCTGACAGCTCCTGTCAAAACGGAACTCGCGGAGTTCGTGACCTGTCGTCGCCCTTTCGGTCCGCTCTTCTCTCTCTCTCTC
>NW_012130103.1:2527008-2547440 GCF_000143395.1 Atta cephalotes | reverse complement strand
TCCGTCCGCCGTACGATACTCGTACGACGACGTCCTCGTCAACGAAACTTCGTCGGACGGTACGTCGTACCTCGTCGTCGCCTCGTTCCGTCCTTCTCTCTCTCTCTCTCTCTCTCTCTCTCTCTCTCTCTCTGTCTGTCTCTCTCTGTCTCCGTCCTTACCCCTCGTCTACACCTCGCGCGCCCGTCTCGCACCTGTTTCGATCTGATAACAGGACGGGAAAAGCGCGTGGGAGTGCAACTGAGGACAGACGAACGTTTTCTGCGTCTTCTGCGTCGTGTAAAAATCGTTTGCGCGCGCGTGTCCACGTTTCATGTTATTGCTGTCCCGTCGGCAAGAACTGTCGCGCGGAAAAATGTTCGGACAACGATGGGATAGGAACTGTGTCCTCTTGCGAGCGCGGACGTGAAATCCAGATCCCCCTTCTCCCTCGAGAGAGCACGGATGGTTAACGGTTTGCTGCACCCATCTGTTTCAGATCAGGACAAAAGTTTAGCGACGTGTTAAGGTGAAGTCTGCGAGCACTGTCAATTATATTCATCAGCCAGCGATAGGTGACGGGACTTTGCATGTAAGTGAAGCCAAGGTGGCATTTTGGATCTCTACGACATAAAATTCGAAAAACCTGGTAGTGTCAGACAAAGGGATAATATATAACGAGCCAGGCATATCTCGACTGATCTTGCGACTGACGTCGCGTTTTATTTACAGACTTTGGCACTTAGATAAATATTCGTGATTTTGCTCGTCTTGTGACATTCACGAGATTAGCGTAATCGAAGATGTCAGTATTGAATCAAAGCGGCGAGGATGCGGTGGAGTGCCCTCTGTGTATGGAGCCGTTGGAGGTGGATGATCTGAATTTCTTCCCGTGCACCTGCGGATATCAGATATGCCGTTTTTGTTGGCACAGAATTCGTACCGACGAAAACGGCCTGTGTCCCGCGTGTCGAAAGGCCTATTCTGAAAATCCAGCTGATTTTAAACCCCTTACCAAGGAAGAAATAGCAAGGTATTTACGAATCTGCTTTTAATTATCCTAATTAATAATATTTGTCAATAATTGTATTATAATAAAAATACATAGTCTCGGCTACAAGTATAAAATCCTCAATTTATTGTATTTTCTTGGAAAAGGCAGTAATAAAAGTTATAATAGAGTAAAATGTCAAAATTGATATAGATATAAAAATGAATATTTCTTAAATAAAATTGTTTTTTAATATATTTTTCATTAAATATTAGAATTGACGTATTTACATTAATTTGAAGATACTTATGGCCGAGGCTCTGTATATTATTGAAAGAAATAGTCTATCCTGCTCTGCTCTTTCTAGATTAAAAGCTGAGAAGAGGTTGAAGGATCAACAACGGAAGCAGAGAGTTACAGAAAATCGGAAACATCTAGCAAATGTGAGAGTAGTACAAAAAAATTTAGTGTTTGTAGTAGGATTACCAATGCGACTGGCAGATGCTGATGTGAGTATGGTCAATAACGAGCGTTCTATAAGTGATCGATAACGCCAAGAACTCGGCAAATATTAAAAAAAAAAGATTACGATAGGTAATATTTCGCATGCTTTAGGTTTTAAAGAAACACGAATATTTTGGAAAATTTGGGAAGATACACAAAGTCGTAATTAACCAGAGTACTTCCTATGCAGGGTCTCAAGGCCCCAGTGCTTCGGCTTATGTTACTTATCAAGTGAGTCGATTTATGGTTTTCAATAAGACTTCGTTTTCTTGTTTGTTAATAAGATAATAAACAAAAGTAATAAGTGTGTTGTAAGCAATAGTGTTCTTTGTGTTGTAACAGCGTCAAGAGGATGCGCTACGTGCTATAGAGGCTGTGAATAACATTGTTGTGGACGGACGGACAATAAAAACATCATTAGGAACGACAAAGTATTGTTCGCATTTTATGCGTAACCAAGCCTGTCCGAAGCCAGATTGCATGTACCTGCACGATCTTGGGGATCAGGAGGCATCGTTTACGAAGGAGGAGATGCATCAAGGAAAACATCAGGAATATGAGCGCAAGCTTGTGCAATCGTTACATGCCCACGCGTCTTCAGTTCAACGGTACAAAATCTATTTTGTCATAAAAATAATTCCTCGGAATTATTATGCACGTAAATCTAATTTTAATTATTAATAAGGCCTGTTCTGTTTAGTTGAATTTCTTGCACGGTTCATCTTTTCTCTTTTTCTCTCCAACGTCGTGCAAGAACTTTAATTAAAAAAAAAACAGACCTATTATAAAAAATTGTCCAAGAAAACAAGCAAGACATTAAAATGAAATAAATACTTATTTATAAATAAATATTTATTCGAGCATCAATAAATAAGAAATACTGAATTTTCAATAGCCAATATATAAATAATTTAAACAAATATATAAATGATAAATGTTGAAGCAAGATTTAAGATCATAATTAAGACAAAAAAGTAGTCATAAATGATATTAAGTCACATCTAATTTTAACTCTGCACAGGAAACCGACACCATCACCACCTGTAACGGGCAGTATTGTTAGGGAAAGTGGAACTGTAAATTCGCAAACTAAAGAAGCATGGCCGTCGTTGCAGCCAGGACAGACAAATAGTGAGTAAATCTAAATATTGCATGATAAGATACATTATTGAAATTAAAATTTTTGTAAGGATTTTAGATATTAACGTATTAACATTTTGCTTTCAGGTACACAAAGCAGTTGTAAAGAAATATCACCACCTACGCAAACAACTTCACAACACAGTAATATAACAAGCGGAAACGGCACGGTAGCTCAACAAAGTCATATGTCCTCCGGGGTGTCTATGCATCAACAAAACAACAACAATAAGGATGAAAGTGGTGTGGGTGTGCGGCGGGGTAAAAGTAATAGCGAAAGTAAAGCACAGGCAGCTCGGAACAAACATAAAAATAGTCAAAATAAAGAGAAGCACGGCACTCGTACGACATCGCGATCTGAATCAAGCTCAATCAACACGCAAAACAGTTCACAGTCGCAAATTACCGGACAAAAGGACGTTAGAAACTTTTCCGCTGATACGAACAGTGAAATGTTGCAAAAATTGGGTAACAAGTGTAAAATGGAACAGCAGCAACAACAGCAGTCACAGTCACAACAAATTAGCAACAAAACATCAAAATTAGTTCAATTACAGCCTCACGAAGTTAATGTAAATGGTGCATTTCAAAACGGGGAACGTCGGCATTCGGACAGTGAAACGGATCAACAGCGCGAAGGTAGCACGCCAGCGAGTACGATCTCGAGCACGGAAGACTCGAATGTTAATCACCAAGCCGAGCACTTAGCTGAATCGAGCGAGGAAAATAGTGGTGCTGTTCTTTTGGGTGAGTTCTTTACCCTGATCGCTTTTATTTTTATATCCTTTTATTTTATAGTAATATAATTTTACAATATTTACGATATTTATGTAAAATTTATAAACGAGAAGATATTGTGAAATTTCTTTGGTCGATTTAATTTGTGCTTAGGGAATTCTACATTTATTTCATTGATACACATATTTGTAAGATTATTTTTGA
The DNA here is from genome assembly GCF_000143395.1 of Atta cephalotes. Classification (NCBI taxonomy): domain Eukaryota; kingdom Metazoa; phylum Arthropoda; class Insecta; order Hymenoptera; family Formicidae; genus Atta; species Atta cephalotes. The sequence goes on along the minus strand of NW_012130103.1, from coordinate 2,543,884 downwards.
AATAATTATATTTTGAAATAAATGATTCGCCATTAATGTTATCAGGATTATTTTTTTATTTTATGTTCGCAGAAAATGAATTACTTGAATAAATTTCATTTTAATACATATTATATACATTTAATACATATATTTACAACGTGATTATAAATTTGTTATTTGAAATCAGGATAGATTGTGTTCATCATATGCTAATGTACAAATTAATCAATACTGTAGAATACATATATTGAATAATTGATATATGCCAAAATAAAGAGAATTCTTGGAAAAAATTTAGTAAGTCTTTTTTTTTGTTTTTGTACATTTAAATGTTATATATTTCTTATAGATTTCTATGAGAAAAATGTTGGTGTGGGCATTGTTTGTGACACATTCAATGATCGAACATATGTGATGTTTTTCCAAACTGTATGAGTACGCTATTTTGATTTTGATACTTTTACATCTAAAGATAGACTCTTATTATTATTGAATTGTATAAGTTATTCAATTTTACATTACTTACGTAAATATTTTTTGAGAAAGGAAATAAATTGAAAAGCTGTTTATTCTGGCATTGTAAGAGTATAGAAACGATTTTAACCGCGTTGTGTAGTATAGAGAATTTTGCGTATCATCTGTAGGTTCGTCTCCAGCTAGCACAAATTCATCACAAGGTGCCAATCAACTACCACCACCAGGACTACACAATGGATCTCAAATGCAACTCAACCATCGGTCGATCTTTCAGGCGGACAATAACAGTTTTTTCAGTTCAAATACCTTCCAGAAAATACCAACTACAACCTCGATACCACCAAATTCCCTCGCAGGCATGTACTCTATATTGTTCTATACAGTATTGTTGTTAGCTTTTTTTAGATGAAAATTCCAAACGAGATATTTCAAACAATGTATTAATCTAAAGACAAATCTCTCGACATTCAAAATCAAGTGAAAAGTATACAGAACAAATGAAAATCAAGGACAGTTAGTAAGACACCAAAACAGTATTTTTATTTAAAAATATGTAACAATTTAAACATTTCTGCTCCTCTTTGAGCTATCTTCAATGAAAATATAATAAATAATAAGATTGGAAACAAGACTGTTTATGTTTAAATACATTACTTTAAATACAAAGCGCCATTATGGTCTGAATATTAAGATGTTGAACTGTTATATAAATTCATATAAATGAATTAATTTCAGAAATGATAATTGCGTACCGATATGGTTGTCGGACTTTCAACGCAATCAATCTGAACAATCTTATTATTTATACACGCTCGCCTACAATGCGCTTAATAATGGCGCTTCGTATTTAAAGGAAAATATAATATTATATTTTTACATATCTTCAGTCTCGATCTCCAAGTACATTCTAAAAATGATATTTTACTTAAAAAAATAGAATTATTAAAAAATTTTAACATTAGTCTAGACATTTTTATTCTGCATATATTTATTTATATATGTTATTATAATTAGCAAAAGCATTATTAATGAATTTTTCTTCGATTTACAGCAAACACAAATCTAGATTGGACGAGCACGGGAGTGGCTACGATACCCGATTCCTTACCAACAGTTCATTCTAGCGAAGATTGGCAAGCTGCTTTTGGCTTTCAGCCTGAATCGTCTCGAACGAATCACATTATAGTAAAATCCAGTTCAACTGATACATCGAGAGTACCATTCAATTCCGAAGGTTTTGCAGATGAAGAGGTTTATATAAATGCACCTTACACCGTTGCACTCACAGAACCATCATCTAGTACCTTTACATCTAACTTACTTGTAAATTCATCCGCATCTAAGTTTATGGCAGATTATCAACAGAATTCATTACAACAAAGGCTTAATATACAGGTAAGCGGAATAATAAAGTTTTTGGGTTATGTATTTAAAAAAATAACAAGATGTTCATTGAGCATATCATTCCCTTACTTCAAAAGTAATACAGCTAAAAAATTAACTTTTTCAGTGAAGGGAAAATTATTTTTAAAATTGACAGAAAATTATCGACAAATCAAATAATATCGATGAAAAGAAAATATTTTTAATATAATAAAATATCATTTTTTGTTTTATCACCATTAAAAAACACTTTGTACTTTTTGACGATTCGAAGTTAATTTATTTGTGATAATTAATAGTGATGTTTATCAAATTTATTCTTACTTAATTTCATTATAATGTTCCTCGAAAATCACGTTTTTTTTTTGTTGTTACTTTTGAAATGAAGGATCGATATGTAAACATTTTTATTAAAGAAAAATAATTTATAACGTTAAAATAAAATTTCTAAGGCACAGCAAACTCAAGAAAATTGTGAGTACATAAAACAGAATGGCCACGCTACAATGGAAGAAGTTCGGAATCATTGTGACGCAGGCTCGGAAGTGAAAGCGGACGACGATTTAGGTTTTGATCCTTTCCACGAAACGCAGAAAGCATTAGCAGAACTTTTAGCAGAAGATGAAATGCAAGTGCAGCAACAGAAGATGTTCCAGCAACAACAGCAAAGAGAACGAGAGGAGCAAACTAGGGTGCAGCATCAACAAACTCTCGCTAGCCTTAATCAACAACACTTTCCACAAGTAAATATTCTTATCAAATTCTTTTACTTCTTATTAATATGTTTAATATTAATAATTAATTGTTTAATATTAATAATTTCATATAATTTTCACGTGTGCGTTATTTTTTACATGTACCATTTTTTTCTCATTTTTTTTTATTTTTTACTTTTTATGTTTTGAAACTCGCTGATATAGTAAAACTGTGGAGGAGAGTCATATCAGAGGTGACTCATGGAAAATATTATCATTGATAAGGAAATTGTTTAGATATATTTTTTACAACAATGCGTGAAAGATTAATATTAATTTTAATTTTAGCTTTTAACGAAATTTGGTAGTACATTTCAGAAAAGCTCTGTATAATTTATAATACTTTAAAATACATTCAAATTAAATGATATTTATATATTTTTATCGATAAGTACGTGCATTTATCGAAAATGAGGTGCAAATATAGACCAATGAATTTAAAAAAACAAATATTCTTTCAGGTTGCTCACATAGCACATTTACAGCAACAAGCCCAGCACTTGCAAAATCTACAGGTGCTTCAGTCGCATTCCCTCTTGTCCCGTCTTCCGCAAAATCTGTTACCAAGCGGCGCGCAGAGCCCTGCACAGGGTACTGTAACAGCTACCACTTTAGGACAACGCAGTCGACTCCCGCCACCTGGTTTTCCTGGTTCTACGCCAAATCACATGAACTCATTCGGTCTCGGTATACCCCGACCAGCACCAACGAATAGTGCCCTCTCTGGTTAGTGTTCCTCCAATTTTTCCAGGCACCAGGAATCATAGTGCACAGTGCGTGAAATTTACATACGTATACGATAATCTGTCGTAGCCGTAGACAAAAATAAATTATTGATTCGCGAATTTCTATAGATAAGTAAAAAGATCTATCGGATCACAAAAATCACACGAACATGTAGATATTTGAATGGGATGTTGCCACTCACGATCTGTTAATCGTCCAATGCACGTTATGTTTGCAGGAGCGCAGCCACCTCAACCACAGAGTGCGTACCTTCCAAATGGAAGCCCGCTTCTCAACACGCAAAGTAATAATTCTACCTATTAATCTTCTGTACTGGGATATATTTTTAATATATTTATAGATTGTAATATCTGATTACAATTTCCTATACAGGCATCGGCAAGTGCACGGGCGATGTTTATACCCTGAAAGATTGGTGCGAAATTAATAATCAACAACAACAACAACAGTTTCATCATCAAGCATTACATCAGAAAGGATGGAACAATTTCGGACCTATCGCAGATTGGACTTCGATTGATCCGGCTATAGTCACATCATCTAGACCTCTTCCATTCCAAACTACCAGCGCTTGGCAGTTTTCTCACATTCATCCTTCTCATGTTGTAACTCATAACACACAACAGGTATGATACAATTTTTTGTATCTTTGCCAATTTGTACTTTATTATTTATCATAGATATGTAAAAACATGAATCTTATTTAATTCGTTCTATACGATATATCATAAATTACATTGACGATATGTTCAACCATAACAAGTCATGTTATATTATGTTCAGGAACAGAACGCACCTACTCAGCATTGGGCGATGCAACCACCTCCTGGTTTTGCTGCACCCTCGACTACAGGACAATTGAATAATCCGCAGCCGAGCACGACCGCACAACCGCACACCAAGCTCATCTCTGCAGGATCGGAAATCGAAAGTAAGTTGATCGCGATCAAGCTCCGTGCAAACTAATAAAAAGAAAAAGAAAAATATCTTATAATGCGCGGTATCGAGATATATAGGCCGTCTATATTGCAGACCTATAAGTCTAATGCGTGAGGCGAACGAGTCGAGGCGTCATAATGTTTCCGGACGTGGCAAGATCAAATCCAGCAAATGAAAAACAAAAAAAAGCGACAGTCGATAATGTACGTTTTCCTAACGCTTCTTTATCTTAACGTTTTATTTCAAATCTCCATTTATTTGTGCGAGTATTTACTCGAATGAAATATCGGAATAAAATATGAGTTTCCTCGATGTAAGCGAAGATTGTACGTCTCAATACATCTTCCTCATGATATTATCATTTCAGAATTATAGCAAAATTTATCATATTTAAGTCTGACTATCGTTATAAGCGAAGTGTTATGTAGGATATGAAATATTAAACGGATAAATGATTAAAATAATTAAAAGAGAATGATCACGATATTTGCAAGTACATTTCCTTTTTTGAATTTTTATATATATTATTAAAACGCTATTTTCTTCGAAACATTAAAATTGAACATTAATATCCTGTGTTTATAAGCTTTGTGAGATGAAAGAAATACAGCAGGAAAGTATTAGAAAACAAATGTAATGAAACTTTTTAAAATATTGTTTAATTTTACATCTGTCATAGTTAGAAATGTGTTTTAAATTAAAAGCTTTGTTATCGTATATTTAAATGCTCTATTGTTATATTGAAATGAATTGTTATATATGTATATGTACCTAATAGTAACGGTACCATAAATCGTCTTATATATATTTTGCTATTTTATAATATTACTTTTATCACGTTGAAATGTAATTGATTTTATCCAATCATTTTAAAAAGTTAGAATTCTTTTATCATTGAACAAGATATAGTATGACATAATTTTACTGTCACTACAGTAAAATAACGTGGAGTTTTATTATCTTTCAAACACATTAACTTTCTTCGAGTGCGTCATTGATACTTCATCACACTACAAGACACGGACTCGTTATTATAAGAAGAAAAGGGAAAGACTAAGAATTAGGATCTTCTATCTTAGTTTAGATAATCATTTTAACGAATATATTGAGTTATGAATCAAATTGATTGAACACACAGGTCATACGGATTAAGGATTTATCTGTACTAACCGAGAAAACTTTCCGAGCGATATTTCTAATCTTGTGACACATCGATGTATCAATATGATTAAGGAAAACTACAGAGATGGCTGTTCGAAAAACATTAATAACGCGACAATGTATTTTATTTACGAATGCGAAGCGAGAAAAAGGAAAGAAAGACAGGGGGATTATTAATACACGATGTACGATAAACGATGCGAGAGAAACGTCTGAGCGATGTTCACGACGCGAATTAACGTCGAACGAGAGTTATTCCCGTGGCAGATGATTATCGAAAGTATCTCTGCCATTTTAAGGCGAATAACGAAAGAACGTCACATACACAAGAGAACGAATGAGATAATAAAAGTATAATTATTATAAAATTTAATTCAGTAAGATAATCGAAAAATATACGATAATGCGCAATGAAATTCCTGTGGTAATCTTATCTTCATCTTTTTTTCGTATCCTTTATGATTTTTTGCCTATTAGTAAGTAAGTAGGTTTATTAACTTAGGTTTATTAAATAACTTAGTTTTATTAAATTTTATCAATTACAATCATTTCGTTTTCTTTCATCAGTAATGGTTCAAAAATCTTAAGAAAAAAAAATTTATGTGTGCTGATCAAATGATTTTATTTAATTATTTATAATAATTTATCATAAAATTTTGTTTCTCTTATATATTCTCTTATTTAAAAAAACTGACATTTCAAATTTAACGACTGCTATTACTGTTTACAGTTGAAAGTTTCCTGTGTACAATGAGAATCCTTATCAACGAATAAATAATATTTTCCCTCTATAGAATTGTTGCAATCTAATATGTTGCTATTCACCACAATGCAATCTGTTGTGTTAGAATTAGGATAAGAGGATGAACTGAAAAAATTCAAATCACATAATAAGTAATACAATAATCATAAAATAACAGAAATCTGTACTTAAATAAAAAGAACATTTTATTTATCTTTGGAATGACTTGAAAAAAACAAATTCAATAATATGCGCAATATGTTTTATATAAATGATATAATATATAATGAAATTTTTCAGGAAAATTTAATGTTCATTGTTCGTTGAGCTAAAGTGAAATGTATCAAAGGAAAGGACTTACCTGTCAGAAACACCAAGAAATCCACAATTATTTTTAAAAAGATCTGTTATATAAGTAATAGCTCTCGTGTGTGAGCAAGCGATATTTATGCCTAAAATGTGAATTTGATTTATTCATAATTTCCTTTTAACGCCTCTTTTCTATTTAGCAAGCAATGTCTTTTTATACGCAATAATTAGATGTAATTGATCTCTCAGTACCGCATTTTGGTTGTATGTGTCCGCCATTGAAGTATAAATCGAGGTGACCCATTTCGTACTGTATCCCGAGATCTGATGTATGGAGAGCTACTACATATTTAGCATCTGACTTGCAAAGTTTTTCGTCGCATTTGTTGGTTTTGAATAACGGCCATGCAGGATCAGCACCAATGATATTTCGAATCGTGAAGTTAACACTCTGCATATGTTTCGCAGCAAAGCCACTCACGTGCGCGCCGAGGCTGTGACCGATGTATGTTATCTTTTCTATTGGAACTTTGCATTGTTTGATCAAGGTAAGGGTATAGCTGCAAAATGAAAATTCGATTATCATGGATCATCGCATTTTTGGTATGTATACGCATATGCTTGTGTATGTGTGCGTGCGTGTGCATATACATATGTGTGCATAACACATACATACACAAGGTATCCTATTTTAACTTTTACATCGAAATATTTCCACAAATAAAGTATAAAGAATACGGAAAAATGTTTCAGATAACATATAAAACGATCAATTTCAAGAGTAATATATTTTGAACATGTTTTCTTTTTTTTTTAGGTAAAGACGCCGAAAAAATAATAAAAGGTCATCTCTATTTTTTAAAATAAAATTATATGATTTTTTTACATACAACATGATTTTTCTAATTATTTTGTTTATAAAAATAAGGTACGATAAAAAAATAGTTTATTATTAAATATATAAAAAATTAATAGTTTACGAGAAATTTAACATTTTATGTCAATATGTGTCAGAATAAAGTATAAAAAATTTCTTAAATTATTAGATTTTTTATATCTCTACCTTAATACTTTTATGTGCAGAATAATTAGAAGAATCATATTTTATAAAAAAATCATACAATTCCATTAAAAAAGTGGATCTTTATATATTTTTGGAGAACCTCCACTTAGAAAAAAAATAATATGATCAAAATACGTTCCCCTCGAAATTATTTCGCTTTTACCTGAAATATTTTTCAAAATATTTATCTATTACGATTCAAGTAAATCATTCATATGTGTATGTATGTGTATATGTAAAATATAATCGAATACTATGCTACTATGCTTATTTTATCATTATTTAATCTTTAATATTATTTTATTTTTGTGTATTGATTTTGTGTATTGATTTTTTTTTGAAAATAGTTATACTTTGCCAAAAGATGACCTATCTCTCGAGTGTTGATCACCGCACTAGGATACGCCGTATACTTCAAGATAGGTATCCCATCTTTGCAAGCTCCTTGAGACCAATCCAGCGCAAATACTATGTGTTTCTATCAAAGCAGAAAATTATTTTAAATTGTTAAATGAATTAATGATTTTATTAAATTGTTGAATTTTTGACGTAGTATAGAATTCATTAATTTATCGGGAAATTATTTTATCAATTTTTATTTGTTTATTTTTCACTATATTTTACAATATATTCACATTGAAATTAAATTTTTGTCTTTTGTAGGTGCGTCGTACTTTCATTCCAATTATTACTTATGCGAAAGTATAATATTTACACGTTTCAATTGCATGGCCAGATCTCTAGTATGAGACGAATTTGCGTAACTAGTGAAGCCATGGACTACAAAGATGAACGATTGCATCGGATCAATATCGTTGCAGAACTCATTTTCCCGAACTTGTTCGCCTGTAACATTGCTGAAATGAAAATAAATATAATTGGCACAACAGATGACAATGGATCTTTGCACCTGTTTTACCTGTTATACAGATATAATGATACTGATTTAACGCCGAAAATACAGGAATTTGAAATTTTATCCAGAACTTGATTAGATTCAGCATGTAAATACGTGCATTGTATAAGAAAAAGTACAAGTATTGTAACAATAGTTCTCATCGTGTGCAAAAAGAAATATTAATGAATTATCAAAGGGAAATTGATAGATACTAGATCAAACCTTGGAATAGTACGAGCTTTTATACGTACACAAGTACATTTTTTGTATATTTATACGCATATAAATATTGACACTTGCAACATCAGCGGCTGTGTAAATTATTTAGCAAACGCAGAAAATTTGCAGTAATATTATGATATCAAATGATCAATGTATGCTGTCTTCGCGCGCATTTTTTCTTTTTATCAGTTCATTTTCATTTCCGATATTATACGGCAATAAAAGATGATGAAGTGCTGTACAGTCAAATATTGAACATGATGATACACCCTTGATGTTATTTATCAACATATTACAGTGCAACACTTGTCATATATCCTTGTACTTGACATCTTATCGAGTTGTTATGAAATAGAAAATAAATTATGATTTAACGTTTGTGTACTTTCACGAAATATCCAAATAAGAATACCGAAATTGTAAACGGAAAAATTACAGGATTTCTGCATAGTAGTTCTGTACAGATGAAATTCTGTTTTCTTCGACAAACCATTTGTATTCATATAAGCTTAAAAAAATAAATGAGAAAATTTGTATATTTTAAATTAACGAAATAATTACATCATTTAAATGTAAAATATATTATAATAAGCAAGAAATTTGCTTATATAATATTTGTACGCTGTGAAATTGTTTGGGCAACAAAACAATAATTATAACAATTGCTACCTACATACTTAAAATATATTCTCTTCTCGTAAGAAACATGTTTAAAATTAAACGCAGCTATTTATCGATATTAAAAAGTAATAAATAATAATAAGTTTAATAATTATAATAATTATAATAAAAATAAAATTAAAAATTATCTAATTTAAAATATAATAAATATTTATTTAATGTTTCATTCATATTTTAAATATTTATTTAATTTTTATTTATTTATAATTACTATGCTTCGTTTTTCAAAATTGAAAACTTGATATCCTTGATTACTTTAAATATAACTTTAAATATAAATAGAAAGAAATTTGGAAACTCGACGAGATACTATTAGATATGGGAAAAAGTTCATATTAAAGAAAACGGCGATCTTACGGAAGTTTGCGTTATTAAAATTTAAATGATAGTAATACTGATACCATTAATTTTATGATTTATTTCGTAGATGTGTAGTAGAATAGATGTGTTTTTAATATATATGTGTGTAGCACATAAATTTTTAGCATTACAGGTATGCATACTTATTTATGCAGCATTTATATAAAAAAAATCATCAATTTAATATCACAAAACAATAATTAAAGCTATCGAAATATATCGAATCGCACGAAGCGATTAAAGAATGTAAGGTCTGTTCTTTATTTCTGCTCTCTGAACAAGTGCACATAGTGCAATAAATTGAAGCGAAATCAGAGGTTTCTCTCTGGCGAAATAAAATATATGTTTCACTTCAAGTGATGCATGCAGTGCATCAGTTCAGAGAATGCAAGAATAAAGAACGGACTTAAAAAATCTAATTTGGATATGTTGGCGAAGTCTCCGAGTCCGAAGAAGAATTTCCAGTGTTATCGTTAAAAGTTTATTTGTAAAATTGCATAGTGCGATAGCGGCTCATTTCTTAGCACAGTTAAAAATATCTTTCGGACAATCATGGTAGAGGAGATCCAAAAGAAGCTTCAAAATGAAGCCGACACGCTACGACAAATTCAAAAAGGTTAAGAAACGTTCATGATTATTTCTGGAAAGTGTTTAATATAAATTTTGCTCCTCCTTTAAATGCAGCAATGATCTGTAAAATAAAGCATCAAAATCGCCGAATGTGGATCTAAAATTTTTAAAAGTTTCTGACGAAATTAATCACTGTATTCACAATTAACAAATATTTTCTGATCATATATTCTCAATTTTGTACTTAATTAATTCGACTATTAATTATTACTGGCTGAAGCTAATCGGTATTAGCAAGAATCATTAAATAAAAGAAAGCTGAAGCTCCTTGTTTATCTCTCATTGGGAACTTTTCAATAAGCGACACTATGTAACACAGTGATTATTTCATGATATTTATTTAACATTGGCATAAAGGATGTAATGATTCACTGTGTTACATTGTGTCATCTGTCTTTTGTTTGAAAGCTCCTATTATTTTTGATATTATTGCTTTTTTAATTTGACTCTGTCTTCTTTGCTAGATGATACAACCAGTAATAGACAAAAACCAGTTATTATATATAAAGAAGAACCACTATGAATTTATTATATTTGCAGAATACAACAAGGCGCTGAGCCAGAGGCAGCAACTAGATGGTCAGCTGAATGAAAATATTATGGTGAAGAAAGAGCTAGATATTCTAAAGGAAGAGAACGATGTATTCAAGCTGATAGGACCTGTGCTCGTGAAACAGGAATTGTGTGAAGCCAAACAGAATGTTGACAAGCGTATGGATTACATCAAGTCTGAACTGTAGGTTTGCTTTTATTAGGGTAATATTCATAGCCTGTTCTTATTTCAAAACTGTCTTAATCCTTTGAGCACCAAAACTTTATAATAAAGTAACTTATAGAAGATCTTGTTTTCTAATAATTTTTGGCATTGTTAAATTTTGTTCTGGCCTCAGAATCTTAAAATTTGAGTGATTCCTTCCCTCCATAAATCATAGAAAAAGTAGATATATGACATCTTAGGGTGTTAACAGAAAGCTGACTTATAATCTTAATGAGCCTTCTACAATAAACCATTTATTAAATTATGGAATCATCTAACAGTACAAATTAAATTATTAAAAATACTTAAAGAGATAATTAAAGGTCAAGGTCTAGGTGATACCAGGTGGAAAGGATGATTATGATTATAGTTATGTTTAAGATTAGTCATAAATTAGAAGTCAGAAGCTAAAAATTGACAACTGTGATTGGTCAATTTTTAGCTTCTGATTTCTGATTTATAATTAATGGCTTATTGTAGAATGACCATAAGACTTAAATCATAAGATATTGTCTTAAGGTTATACTTCAGTCTTGGCTTTCTGCCAAGACCCTTAGACTGTACTCCAAGACAATTTTAAATATAAAAATTAACTATAAATACTGGCCTAAATAAGAATCAGTCATGTAAATACTGATCTAGAAATCGAACTGCAACTGTTTCGGATTTACATGTAAGGAAATGAATTTTAGGAAACGTGTGGACGACTTGATGTCTACCCTAGACAAAAAGCTGGATTCACAGAGGGATGTGATAGATAAATTGCAGCAAGCATTTCAACAGGCCCAGATTAAAGCATCGATAAACCAATCGAAATCATAATATTGTACAGATTATGACTTTGTGGAATTATTACATTTGTATGATTAATCACTAATGCTTAAGTGACATTAAGTATAATCTCTTCTAATTCGGTATGAATGTCATGTTTGGTTCATACATTTATTTATACTAGACAATTATTAATATAAAGCTTGGCTACGTGTCATAATCATTCAAGTGCAATTTATGTAAATTAAATACTGTATAAACTCTCTTTCCACAATATTCTCCCTTTCCTCAAATCGATTCTTACATGATTAATAAGATGACTGACTACTTTCTAACGTAAAATTTAGCTTCAATTTATTCTTTATCTTAGTCTAATCTTTAGAACATTAGGAAAAGATAAAAAGTAAGTTAAACTGACAATAAGATTGATCTACATTGATAGAAATATGGATATAAAAATTATTTCGAGATATGTAAACACACATTTATGAAACTGCTATTAATTATTGAAACTGCGCGGTGCGTAGTACATGGAACAATGGAAAGTGATGGAGAATCGAGAATCAACATGGCGACGATGTAGTACCGCCTATCTTGAAAGAATTGTAAGTAATTTGAGAATTCTCGTATGGCTGTTAATTTTCAGCTAATTAAGAATTTTAACTGGTAAACACTCCAAGAACGAAAATGTTGTTAACATTGAAGCCGAATCACAAAAAGCATATGCTGTTCCTAGTTGAACAATCGTCACCAGGTAAGAGCGAATTATCTGCCGATGAATGAATTTGTTTCACAGAGAAACGTAAAGTGAAGCATATTCCCTCCGTAGTTTTACAGGATTTCTGCAAATTGGCTCTGGATTATTTGCAAAAGGGCCCGAATGTCAAAGTATACAACGCTGCTGCTCGTACGTATTCGGATAACCAAATTTAATTTTGCAAGCAGATTTTGAAATTATCTGTTAAAAATATTCTGCAAATTGTGTTCGTTGAATGTCAGCAGAAATACAAAAATCAGGGTTGTACTTTATATTTCACATTTTACGTTTACATGTTTTACAATTTTTACATATTTATATCAAATTTACATGAATCTTTTTTATGTAGACAATACAAGCAATATATAAAATAAAAATATGTATTGGATAACACATAAAAAGAAATTGTTTTGTAATTATTAATATATCTGACTAGAAATATTGATAAATAAATATATATAAGCAAAATAGAAGTTTTATACAATCTAATGCAAAGACAAAGAACATAGGCTTCGATAGGCGTCATTTCTACAAATTGTTTATATGTGACATATAAGACATAAGAGACTTGTTTTCTTTTTAGTTAAACTATTAAACTTCTTGCAGACTTCTCTTTTTTTTCTCCAACATGGAAAGAAAAAAGAAAAAAGATAAATCGTACAAAAAGTTTAGTTAAAAAAAACAAATCTGAGGTCTATTTTTTTAGCTCAAATAGTATGTGTGTACATATACTTTAATGGCATGAATTTATAGTGAAATAAATATATATTTGATATTTGGCGAAAGCGAGAAATAAAGTTCTACTGCAATAAAAAATCTATAATAGAACATCTATAGTTTATATTAGTTGCATATATGTAGATATAGATTAGTAGATATAGATGAATAACGTACAATCCTGATCAAAATTTTCTAATAGAATGTAATAACAGAATAATTGCAGAAATTAAATCACATCTGCCCATTTAAATGATGAAATTAAATGATGAATTTACTTTATTTAATCCTTTTGTCAATGCATGAATATACAGGTATATATTTATATGAATTAAAAACATAAGTTTAACACAAACATAGATAATGCTATAATGATCAAAGTGACGTACAATTGCTAACTATATAAGTTATCTTGTTCTTGTTTTAGAAAAGTTAAATGTTGAGCTGGATGTGATTAAAAATTCGGTAGAAGGTTTGGTCAATCTTTTGTTGGAGAGTTGCAAATACAAGGTAAGATTTATCAAAGTAATGCAAAATAATAGGATGTTTACTGAAAAAACTTGGAAAATCTGAAAATTTTGAGTTTTATAGCTAAGCACGGAGGATTTTCGAGATTCCATGGTCGCCTTAGGTTTCACGGAAGACAAGGAAGCGATATTGAGTAAATTATACAGCATTAAGAAGGATGAAGTCTCGGATGCATTGGAAGAGATTGGATTTAAATTGTCGAGATACCATGACATGGAATGGAGATTTGAAATACAGGTAGCGGAGTCTTCATATCCCTCGTTTTTTCCTCAAAGCGTTTCAATTTATAATTGAATTATATTACTCTGCATTATAGATTGCATCAAGATCCTTATTGAAACAAGTTGCACCACTCATCTCTCTTGATTTGTCGCTGAAGAATCCCGAGAATCCCGAGGAAATTGAACACATTCTGCTACAAACCGATCCAACTAATTTACTTCATATAACTCAAGAGTTAGAGGAAGCTCTGCAAGAAAGTCGCAGTCAACATATTAGGAGAATTTCAAGAACAGTAAAATGAAGCTTTTTGTAATTTGTAATTATATTTGAGACAATTTGTGAATATAGTGTGTAATATATAACTATATATAAAAATAGATATAAATATAAAAGATTGATAAGTATAAAAATATAAAGAATAAAAAATTTTTTATCTATAAAAAATACTAAATGAATATAGCTCCATTATTTAAATCACATTTGTTATCAGCTTCTGTAAAGTTTCATTCCGATCGGATTATTCCAAATAATAAGTGACAGTAATTGACATGCATAACATACATATTACATTCATATACATTATACTAAGGGGATAGGTACATTTACATATGTAATTGGATGATTTTATTGGATTTCTATGTCTATATAAAAGAAATTTGCGCTCTTCTACTTATACTATAACAGTTACTATTACAAGTTATTCTTTGTCATAGACTATTGATGTTTTAAAAAAATTAGGAGTTTTGCCTCGAATTCAGAATCTAGATCCAGCAGAAACAGTTGTATCTTGAAACATTCCAGTGTCAAGAAGTATGCATATCTGTTATTTTTTATGCATTATATCTCTAAATGATCCATACTTAATTACCAATATTTTGCAGAAAATGGAGTCCCTTATTACAGTAAGTACCGAAAATTTGCCTATTTTCTCTGAGAATTCCACCATGGCGTTTGCTGATGTAACAAGGACGATCGGACCTCGAGCTATGCAGCAAATTATGTCTTTCAATAATAAAACTGTAGTGAATAAAGTACCTCCGGATATGATGCACTTAATCGATCCACATTGGTTACTTTCGATTTCTCTGTATTCCTAAACCATTCGTATTTGCAAAGTAAATCTCACTAAGCTCTGGAATTACAGGTATCAGTTTCCACCGATGAATCCAATGTGGCACAAAATTCTAGGCCTTGTGATGATTGTGTTAGGATTTATGGGATGGTGCGGTAATGGTGTTGTAGTATATATATTCTTGATGACACCCTCCCTAAGAACACCGAGCAATCTTCTAATAGTAAATTTGGCATTTTCGGACTTTATTATGATGATCATTATGACGCCTCATATGATGATCAACTGCTACTATGAGACCTGGATATTAGGTAATGCAAACTTTTTCTTTCCATTATACTAATTATTGCATTTGTAATATAAGTTTAAATTGATAATGTGTAAGTAATGTATGAATTAATTTTATATTAAGGACCGCTAATGTGCGATATGCATGCCATGGTTGGTTCCTTATGTGGATGCGCTTCAATATGGACTATGACTGCTATTGCTTTGGACAGATACAATGTTATAGTAAAGGTATATGTATAATATACTCTTATATTATTATTAGTATGTGAACAGAAATCAACATACCTAAATCTCTGTAGGGTATGGCGGGAAAGCCACTCACCATCAAGAAAGCATTACTCGAAATTTTAATAATCTGGCTCTTCGCTTCAATATGGGCAATTTTACCCATAGTGGGATGGAATAGGTAATATTAAGATAATAAAAAATTATGATTATAAGAAAATATGCTTTACAATAGAGAAGAGAATGTTGTAATATATTTTATAATGTGATTAGATATGTACCAGAAGGCAATATGACCGCTTGTGGTACAGATTATCTTACTAAGGATTGGAGTTCCAAATCATACATCTTGGTGTACTCGATATTTGTATATTATATGCCGCTGCTTATTATAATTTACAGTTATTATTTTATCGTTTCGGTAAGAATATTCATACATTACAGCATTAAAAAAAATTTAATGTATATCATAAATACATTTTTTAATTAATAGACAGTAGCTGCTCATGAAAGAACAATGAGAGAACAAGCTAAGAAAATGAATGTTCAATCTTTACGATCTGGAGATAATCAAAATATAAGTGCAGAAGCAAAATTGGCAAAGGTGAGACAAAAAAATATATTAAAATTATAAATATATTATGTGCGCTAAAATATTGAAAGAATGATTTGAAGAAAATCAGGATATACATTCACTTTATTAATTACAGGTGGCACTAATGACTATTTCTTTATGGTTCATGGCTTGGACGCCGTATCTGGTTATTAATTATGTCGGTATTTTCGGTATTGCTAAAATTAGTCCTCTTTTCACCATCTGGGGATCTCTCTTTGCAAAGGCAAACGCTATATATAATCCAATTGTTTATGGAATAAGGTAAATGAGATTTTTAAGCAGGATATAATCATTAATGTTCTTGTATTGCATTAATATTTTTTTACTCTGCACAGTCATCCAAAATATAGAGCGGCATTAAAGGAAAAATTACCTTTCTTTGTATGTGGCTCAACTGAAGACCCATCTGTGGCTGCGAAAACTGCAGAAACATCATCTACAACTACAACGTAATTCCAAGAAAACAATGTATTGTAATTTCTATATATGTGATATATGTTTAGGGTATGTTTCTCAAGGAAACGAATCAATAATAAACGCGCGCGCGCGTGTATGTGTGTGTGTGTGTGTG
>NW_012130103.1:2508410-2526988 GCF_000143395.1 Atta cephalotes | reverse complement strand
TGTGTGTGTGTGTGTGTGTGTGTGTGTGTGTGTGTGTGTGTGTGTGTGTGTGTGTGTGTGTGTGTGATAAATGTAAACGTATGAAACATTGGTAATTTATAAAGGCTAAATAATCGGCGATTATGCAAAAAAACATATATGGAAACTTTGAGTGAGCTGATTCCATGATATGCTGTGATGAATTCTCATTTTATTTCAAATCTTCTCTTTTGTTCTTTATTTTTATTGCAGATGATTAAATATTTACAGGAATAAATAATAGAAGGCATTTAGTACCAATTGTATAGATATAGGATATTATTCAAATCATTTGGCATTATTATGTAATGATTTAGTAGAATATCTATAGGCTCTTAAGATATAATAAAAAAAATACTAATGCATAGTATTAGATACGTGTATACAGCGTGTTTTATTGTAGTTAAAATAGCTAATTTTTGGAAATTATGTGACTTTAGAGAAAAATGTTTCAAACAGAAGCTGTATAACTTTAAGAGGAGCATAAGATACTATTGGTTTGACCTTAGATAGTTGTTTAAAGATCACATGAAGGGCATCTTTAATTTTTTAAGTAGAATCCTCTATTTTTTTTCTTTACATATTCTTTTAGCCAAGAAAACAGTATATAATGAAATTTATTTTCGAGTTGTGAGACTTGAAACATTTTTTTGTAAAAATGAAAATAAGAAGTCCAATAAACGATTGAAGATTGAAATGAATTCATGTGTTTTCAGAAAGACGCATTCGCAAACATTGAAATGAATCCTTTTTCAATTCCAATGCATTTTTATTTATTTATAGAAATTGAAATCTCGTTTACTGGGTAGATAGTACTATCTTGTATCCTTTTTAATCCTCGTACAACTTTCGTCTAAAACTTTCTCTAAAGTCTCATGATTTTCAGAAACTGATTGTTTTAATTAAAATAGGACATCCCCCCCCTGTATATATACACACACGTTAAAAAATTTTTGTGGTTGAATAGAATTCGTTTGTGATTGCATGCAGTATCTATTTAATTCTATAAAATTAGTTACAGATATTGTTATAGCGATATATTACCGCATACCGCATATAATGACGGTATAATTTTTAGCAACATTATATATTTGCTAATTCCAAAATGACATATATTTCCAAGAGATGATAAAATTTACAACTGCGTTATGAGCCATTTATGAGAGATTCGTCTTGTGGTGCGGCCGAACCATACAATGTTTCATAAACTAACAGCTATAATGAAACTGTTTAACCCTCGATTTTTCTGTTAAAATTTTTCGCATATTCGCTTGGCTGAGGTTCTCGCTCTAATCACACTTTTTCTTATATAAAATATCACGGTTAAATATATTCTCGTTAGTGACGTATCTCACTTGCACACGTTATTTAATGCAATTATTTACAACTCATGATGATGCGATTTCTGTACGAGAATATAATAATATTTCACGGCATTTACATTCATTTAGTAAATGTATTCCATCATCAAAAAAATCATTGTTATTTTATGCGACAGATTTTTCGCCTTCTGTAACTGTGGTAGTCGTGGACATTGTGTCCGCGCCAGGCGCCGGCTCGGTGGCACACGCCAAAGATGGGAACCTTTGGAAAAGAGCAGCTCGATATTTGGGATGGCTGGAATCACACAGAAAAAAGATTAGTTTCGCTAGAAGCATGTGAAAAAATTCATCTACTTTATCGTATTCTATCTGTAAAAATACATTCCAATGACGACATACTTCAGAAAATGGAGTTGTTGCGATTTACCTGATACCGTACACAATGGGATTGTACACAGCATTGGCTTTGGCAAAGAGAGAACCCCAAATTGTGAAGAGCGGGCTGATTTTAGTCGTCTCAAAGATGCCTGCGAAGTTGATGATTAGGTATGGAGTCCACGCCATAAACCACAAAGAGATGGTCATGAGAGCTACCTATAATTAGTAACATTGTTATAGCGATCGTATAAGTGAGAACAATTCGCGAGAGTTTACAAGCAAGAAGGCTTGCCTTCGCCAGTTTGCATTCGGCACTGGTGCTCTGGTTTTCGGCGGATCGCAGAGAAGCGACGTTCATCTTCTTCGCTTGCTCACGCATGTTCTTTTCATGAGCGGCGACCGCTTGAATGATGAAGAAGTAGCTGTAGATGATGAGGAACAGTGGCATAAAGTAGACAAAGATGCTATAGAACAGGATGTACGATCTGGATACTATGTCCTTGGTTAAATAATCAGTACCACAGGCAGTCATGTTGCCTTCAGGCACATAGCTATGGAAAGGAAATGTATGTTGCTAATAATTCATAATATTCTTTAATAATAGTTAATATTATTTTAGACTTTTGCATCTCACCGATTCCATCCGAACAGTGGAGCGATTGTCCAAAGTATCGTAAAGAGCCAAATAGCGAATATACGAATGAGGGCGCCTTTAATGGTCATTGGCTTAGCAGACAAGCCTTTGACAATTACGTTATACCTATCGAATGCGATCATCGTCATCGTCCATATGGAGCCACATCCGAACAGGGAGCCCATCATGCCGTACAATTCACAGAACAAGGGTCCTAGCACCCAAGTCTCATAATAGCAATTGATTACCTATGCACATCGTTAATTGAATATACAGATCACACCGAATATTATTGTCGTATTGAATATTTTGAATACTTTGTATCATGAATACTTTGGATTAGAACGCACCATAGCTGGAGACATCCACAACATCATTAAGAAATCAGAGATGGCAAGATTGACGACAAGCAAGTTGCTCGGAGTGCGAAGACTCTTGGTGGTGGTAAATATGTATATCACCATGCCGTTACCGATGATAGATATTGTGCCAAGGACGCCGATAGCGAAACCAAGAAGTCCATGCCATAGAGGATTCATCGGCGGGAATTGATACCAGTGAACATCGACCATGTGGAGCATCTCCGGTGGCACTTTGTCGACCACTGTTTGATTACCAAATCCGCCTCCTTGTGCTGCCCACGTGTAAGCTGCATGGCTTGGTCCAGATACGAAAGACATAGTGAACTGCGAAAGTCTCTATATTAATTAATATTCTCTTATGCGAGATTACTTATATACTATTTATAATCTGGACTGCTTAACGTTGAAAAAATTTGAAAAGAAAAAATGCAAAACAAAGATAGGAAGTTATTCGTCAGCAAGTTTGAGCTTCATCGAATTTTCACGTTTCCTTGCAGATAATTACAGCAAGAAAAATAAATTCATGACTTGCCTCCGTTCTACTTGGAAAAAATCGTCGTGGTGAACGAACTAATCCAAGTAAACTGTAGGATCGTCGGCGTGATGTAACGGCCTATCCGTGAAGACGCTTGCAGGTAGAGTTCCCTGTTCGGTCCACCATCGGCTGTGGCTCGAAGCTGCGCGATGACAAGCCGCTTAAATATACGTCGCGATCTTACGTATTTGCGACTATATACAACACTTTTCTAAGTCGGCAAACAGTCTTAAGAAGTTCTCTATTAGATTACGCAGGATTTGGGAATACCTTGAGAGTACCTTGAGTTGCCGCACATAGAAACCTTACGAGAATGCAACAAGAATAGAATGCGGAAAATTACTTGATGATACAGATTGATCAAATTCAACAATTCAGTGTCTAATCTTAATAAATTTTCTAATTGTTAAAGAATCAGATTTATATTAAAATAATACCGTAAATAATTTTAATTTATTTTATATGTTTTATAAATTTTAGTTTATATATTATATATTATAGTTTCGAAAGAGAATAGATTAGGAGGGAATATAAATTGTAAATACAAATAAATATATTTATATATAAAGTTTTATTTTATTTAAAGTTCCTGAGTAGTCATTACAGAAGAGCCATTTGAATCATAACGTTAAAAATGACACATAAATTTGTGTTACGCGTCATTTGTAAATAAAGGCAATTTAGATAAAATGATAAAATCGCTTTAAAATAATCGTAAAAAAAATGAACGAAAGCTATCCTTATCTTTCCTGACAGTCAGTATATTTATATATATATAATAACAAACTCGAAGAACTCGTCAATTTCGAACGAGATACTGCGCGATTAAATTCAAACGCAATCGATAGTAAGATCAAAATTTATTAAACTTCGAGATAATCACGTGGGAAATTCGAAAGCGATTCAAAATGGCCCGAGCCGGGAACTGCCGAGAAGCAAATATTAGTAGAACATAGAGTTGATAGCGGTTATGTGCATCCCGCCATAAGTGCTGGACGATGATGGATCGGTGATAGCATCGTGATGATTCGTAATATTTATATCAACGATAGATACTTTCAAAAATCAACACAATAAGTACGCAAAAGGAAAACAAAGTGCGTTTCTTTCGCGCGCGAATATTTTTAACGATTATTATAATCAACAGCCATGGAGGAGAGCCTCGAGGACAGTTTGCTAGACGATGGGGATGGCGTCGGGGAACTGACGGCGCAGACGGTGCTCCAGGAAATCGAAAACGCTTGGATGAACGAGAGATTCGCTCCAGAGATCTTGCCGCATCAGTCCGACTTGGTGGACTGCATGCTGCAACAGATCGCGCACATGGAAGAGAACATCAAGAGGTTAGACAAGAACGATCTGCGAACGTTAGTCCACCGGATGGAGCTCGATCGGATCAAATACATCATCAGCAGCTACCTGCGAGCACGCTTGGAGAAGATCGAACGATATACGATTCATATCCTGTCGGAGGAGACAAATAGAAGTCCGGAGGAGGCTTATTTGACTCCAGGTGAGTTGCGTTTCGCTAAGGAGTACCTGGCCAATCTGGAAACATTCTTCAAAACGGTGGCTTTACAACATATGCCATCTAACTTTCAGCGATTTGAAGCGAACAAGTTTACCATTAAACCTAATCTGCAGACGCATGTGTTTCTACGTGCTAATCAAAGGGTTACTGGCATAGTTCTGCCTGGTATGTTGAATGAAGAAATAGACTTTGAGGAAGGTTCGCAGCATATCATACAGTATAGTGCTGTAGCGAACTTGGTCAAATCTGGTGTAGTGCAGTTGATTTGACCTGGAATTGCAATTCTTTATTTTTCTTATTTTAGATCAAGGAAACATAGCTAAGAGACAAAAAAGTTTGTGATATATTTTTTTATGTATCAGTATATGTACCTCTATTTATTATATCATTATAAAATCTCAATATAATTATTCATTAAAAAGAAATCTTTAATAATTTTTTTCAACTTCATATAAAATATCAAAATTTATATTTTTATTTGGCTATCGACAAGCATATTCTCTCATTTCCTATATGGAAGTTTAACATTGTATACAGAGTTAGAAAGTAATATGTTACTTGTAATTATTACAATTACTTTTTTTATGACTAATGAATACATCCTTTGTACATGTACAATACAGCCTTAGATCAAAATAATAGGCACCTTATTAAACAGTATTTAAAGTTTTAATCAAAAATTAATATATGGTATTTCCTATAAATTATTCTTTGTTTCAAGATCTTTTTAAATTTATGTATAATGTAACAGAAAAGAATAGTAACCGTAACAAGTTACTTTTATAAAGTAACTTTCTTAACTTTGGATAGCATTGAACATATTGCATTCCCCGATAATTCAATTTTTCAACAGCCATTTAACTATCGATAAGCATTGTAGACTTATATTGCAATATATTTATTATTTTATTTATTATTACTTTGTCATTATTTTTCAAATAAAATTTGATATTTGTATGATATTCAAACAGTTATAAAGTGGCATCAATTCTGTTAGAAGTTCTTTAAATTTTTTTATAAAATGCTATTTATAAAAATTTAATAAAGGCTTAATTGTATGTAATTAAAAAGAAAAATGATAACTTTACTTTGCAATATTAACACAAATAAGCGAAGAAGTCATATTCAATCAAAGAATCTTGATGTCTAATAATATTTTTTTGTAAATTTTACAATTTCCAATTCAAGCAAATTGTTCGTCGATTTATTTCTTAAAACACAATTGTAAATTGAAGCTGGAATACGAGATATTACAAATTAAATTGACTTCCATCTGGATCTTCCTATATTTTGTGAGGGCATCTTACTAATTCTATCACTGAAGGTAATAAAAATATTATTTCTTTACACACAAACGTTTATAAAAAAATAAGTACAAATTATTTAAAATAACTAAATATTACAATCTAATCAGTTTTCAGTAAAAATATTGCCTAAAAAAAAAAATAAAAACTGAATTATTTAAATTAAAATTAAGTAAAAAGAAATAAGTAAATTTGTTTCTTTGTTAACACGGACATACTTCTAGAGTAAATCACAATAGTTCATGCTGTCGTTCATACGCCTGTAAACAAAATATTACACTTAAATATTACACTTAAATATCTTTTTAATGTTTTTTTCTCATTCTTTATCACCATGGAATTGATTTACCTCTTTGGCACATTGTTTAAGTTGTTCTGTCATCGCCTTTCCAGTTTCTTGCACCATACTGCTGAAGTGACCTTGTTCGTTTTGTAACAAAATGTACGGATGATCGAATTCTAATAATTGACCTTGATCCATCGTCAGTACTTTATCGTTGTCCATTATCGTGTTCAATCTGTGCGCTATTGTTAATACTGTGCAGTTTTCGAATTTCTTTCGGATCGTAGTTTGTATGAGTGCGTCCGTCGTAGGATCCACATTGGCAGTAGCTTCGTCGAGCACAAGTATTTTATTATCTTGTAAAATCGCGCGAGCTAGGCAAACCAACTGTCGCTGTCCGACGCTGAAGTTACTGCCGTCCTGTTCGACACGATAGTCTAAAGAGTCTACCATGTGTTTTAATTTCACTTCTTCTAAAACACTCCACAGATCGGCGTCATGAAACTTATAAAAGGGATCGAGATTATTTCGAAGCGTAGCGGAGAATAAAACCGGTTCTTGCGGTATTATGGAGATTTTATTTCTCAAATCGTGAAGCCCAATCTTCTTCGTATCAATGTTATCAATGTAGATAGTGCCGTCAAGTTGTGCCATGCGAAACAAAGCGGCAATTAGAGATGATTTCCCGGCTCCGGTACGACCCACAATTCCAATCTAAAAAATTATATAGAAAGAATAATTTAGAATAATTTAGAATATAATTATAATTATTTAGAATGAGATTATTTGATAACGGATTTCATTTGTACAAGTAGTAATTACTTTCATGCCAGGTTTAACGACAAAACTTAGAGATTTAAGAACGGGTAATTTAGATTCGGAATATCGAAGATAAACACGATCGAATTTAATTTCTCCCTTAGAGGGCCAATTACTCGACGGTTTATCTATGGGATTACTCTCGAATGGGCCTTCTTTCTCGAGCTCGGTGAATTGCATTATTCTTTCTACGCTCGTCATCTGTGTGATGGTCTCTGCGGTTTGACGTATTCCGTACTGTACCATACCGCATAAAATGAGCACTTGCGAAATAGCTAAACCGACATGTCCGGCGAAAGTGTTTTCTAGCAAAGACAAAAAGATCTGTAGATATTCTATTATTACGAACTCTGTAATTAGTAATTGTATCAAATACTTACTATCATTTAATGCAATAAAACTATATGTAACGATGGCGATAAATCCGATAGATACTATGTCCAACGCTAAACCGAATACTGTGCCAGTTGCGATAATTAGTGAATAGGTGCTAGTGTGTAAATCTTGATGTTCGTCAAATTGTTTGCGAATCATCTCCTGGGCACCGGTAGAACGTATCGTCGTCAGACCCGACAATGTAGAATTTACATGTGAAAACATGGGACTCTTCGCTAAAAATTTAACCGAACGTTAATTTTAAACACGAAAGATAGCTTCAGATTGTCTAAAGAAGGAAAGTAATTTACCAATTCCTTCCAACCGTTTTGTGGTTCGCGCTATTGGAAGATAAATTTTTCTTATTATGCCAAACAAGAAAATCATAATGATTACAGCGAATATAATCCACCAGTTGATAATAAGTATTTGAATCAGAATTCCAATCATCACCATAAATATTTGAATGGATGTTGTCATAGTGCTGGGCAATATTTCATCTACTGCGCCCATGTCCTTTGAAAAACGATTTAAAATTCGACCTAGGAAAGTACAATTCTTATTTATTTGTATCCTGTTACGTTACATTAATAATTGCTGATCAAACACTAAGAATCGGTTGTTCCATCTTCGGATAAATTATGTGATAATTTACCTATTGAATAAACAAAATAATAAAAGAGTAAGAATATAAGAGAGTTAAGCCGGCGGAACATGATGTTTGATTTCCTGTTGAATTTTTAGCTGGATTGGAATCTAGCCATCATTTTGACTGCAGTAGTGAGTAATGCCAGCATCGCAGCCAATACGATGGCAAGATTCTAATAATCCAGCAAAAAAATAAGCAGCGTATGGCGCTGGCTTAAGAGAGTAAGACAGTGAGCTAAAATTTACCGAAAAATGGAACAACTCAGCCTAAGTCAATATATAGTCATATACTTTACCAGATGGATTATTATCAAAGAACGACATTGGTGCTTTAAGTACGCACGAAAACATGAAATTATGTAAATTCTTGCTGGCATTCATACATATCTTGACGAAAATTAAATTTTTTATTATCGTTACTACAATGCTGATAGCAATAAAACCTCCATAAATCCATAAAGCCATATTCGTATCGAGATAGTATATATTTTCATCTATAATTTTGATCTAATTTGAAATAAAGTAGTAAAACATTTACGATACAATTACAAGACTGGATATATTGAAAAGTAGGAAATACTAACAGTTATTGATAGTAAAATTTCGTGACGATATAGTATCATTGGACATATCTTTTCTATAATAGTCTGTGGTTGTTACAAATTCCATGAATTCGTTATTAATATTCGATGCATTTTCTATTTGTCTAGTAGATCTCAGTGTGGAAGAAAGCATTGTAAAATTGTTCACTGCACTATGCTGTAGTTCGCGCATAGCTTTGATACGCATCTCTTCTTGCCTGGTCCTGCATCATAAAATTTATTATATCTAGGAATAGATTCTTCCTCATAAAAAACTTACCAATAACCAACCCAATAGTCACAACCATTGTTTCCAATTTGTCCGAAAATCATGCAAAACAAAAAGAAGACAATCATGATGATCGAAGCACCGCTACGCAAATATTTCCAATAAATCAATTTTGATAAACTTCCTTTAGCCAAAAGCTCCTCGGTTTCTTGAGGCTCGGCTTTCTCCGTATCTTCATCATTACTGTTTGAAATTATGTCAGACATAGGATTTGCGTCAATTTTTAATGGTTCCTTCATCTTTTCATTAACTTCTTCAACTTTCATTAATATTTCCAAAAAAATCGCACGTTTTTCTTGAAGGGCTACAAATGTACCTTCATCTTCAATTTGACCCTTTTTGAAAAAATTCACGTAATTAAATTTCATACACTTATAATAATGTGCAAATGTATTCACATAAATAATTATACGCGCGCGCATGTGTGTGTGTGTGTGTGTGTGTGTGTGTGTGTGTGTGTGTGTGTGTGTGTGTGTAACGTAATATTTTACATACATTATTAAGGATAACAATGTAATCGCATTGTTTCAAGTACTGCAATTGATGAGTCACGAGAATTCTTGTTTTGTTTCGCAAATAATTGTTTATACATTCATTAAATAAGTGTCTACCAACGTGAGTATCAACAGCAGATAAAGGATCATCGAAAAGATAAATATCAGCATCTCTGTAGACAGCTCTATAAATAGCAGATTATGTAAAAATATGTAACACTGTTTTGCAAGTGCAATATAACAAATTTACCTTGCTAGATTAATTCTAGCACGTTGTCCACCGCTGAGTGCCGTACCTCTTTCACCGACTAAAGTCTTATCACCATATGGCAGTTGTTCGAAATCTTTCATAAGAGCGCATACGTTTACAACATTCTGATATTTAACGTTATCATAAGGCTGATCAAACAAAATGTTATTTCGCACTGTACCAGTAAACAGCCAAGGTTCTTGGCCAGCATATGATATTTTGCCATTTATTTGTATTTGACCTTGCAATGATTTCAATTCGCCTAAAATTGCTTGCAGGAAAGAACTCTGAAAATTAAATAAAAACAGATTTTCTTAAAATAAATATTAAAATTCGTTTTACACAAAATATTACACACATATAAATATAGAAAGTATTCAATAGATATACCTTGCCTGCGCCCACAGGACCAATAATGGTGTAGAGTTTTTTGTCTTTAATTTGAATGTTGATATTATGTAATGTATTTACAATTTTAGTGGTTGTCCACGAAGCACTAACATTTTTCATTAAAATACTTGTGTCTTTGATAGTTGATGAAGATTGTGTCAATGGAACGTTCTCGTTCAATAACAGGAAATTCTATTAAATTTCAAACTTTATTTTCATTCTGTTAGCATTTCTGTACTATAATTATTTACTGCGTAACAAGTGTTTGAAATTTCTTAAATTTTTATTTTTCTATTATCGTTTTGATTTAACATGTAACAATTAATGACTGATTTATATTTCTTTATCTTTAAAGTTGGTCTCAACTAAGTAAAATGATTTTACCTCAATTCTTTTTATAGAAACTGCTGCTTCAGCAGCACCCGCTACGGCCAAAGGATAAAATATTGCCATAGTAAGTTGAAGAATATTAAAATATTGTGCCAGTGAGAATACTTTATCGGCGGATATAGAATGTCCACAAAGTACGTAGGCCATAATTGTAAAATATAACGTTGTTCTTTCCGTGAAAACACAAGAGGCTAACGTGAAACCTCTTAGATACGATATTAGAGTGAGAACATCGATTTCATATCTAGACGAAATAATACATTTATTACGTTAGATTTCTTCGTAGTAACAATGAAATTGAAATATATACCAACTTTCTTGCACAATTAACTAGTTCCGCAAATGGTTTCTCCCAAGTATACATTTTAATAACTTGTATGCCCTTGATTATTTCGGACATCAAGCGAATTCTTTCGTCAGTTCTTATTGCGATTTTTGAACGTAACTTCGAGGTACATCTACTTATGTATCCTGTAAAGTACGTAAAAATTAGTAACTTATATAGTTAGTTAATTATTATATATATTTGCAATTGTATGTTACCTTGAAGAGGAATAGTCTGAATTATTATGAAAAATACACCGGCTAACGAAGCAATGCCGACGCTCTGCCATATCATAAATGCAATTATGGATCCTTGTATAGGCAGGATCCAAATGTAATGTAACGTTAAAAACAATTGCTCGAATTTTGACATGTCGTTTGATAACAGATTAACAACTTGTCCTGGAGTGGTGATTGTAGAACTGGATAAGCATAATATCTAGAGAAAAACAGATATTTAAAAGATTCTTAGAGAATGGATTAAAGATCTTTAAAACACTAATTAGCCTAATAGAGACCTTCCTGTATATTAAAGAGGAGCTTGCTATTCTCACTCGCATTCCAATCTCCATTAAGCCCATATTCGAATGATGAGTTATCATCACTGTCATTATTCCTAACATTATTACACCAGAAGCGTAAAGATATGCTTCTTCCTGAGTAGATGCTGCTCTTGGATCAAAGTGCCAAATGAACAAACCCAAAATATATATTTGCATAGTTCTGTAAAACATATTTTTATGAGCAAATAGCAATGAAATTATTATAATATATATAGTATAATATATATATAATATATAATATAGTATATATAGTATATATAGTATATATATATAATATAATATATAGTTACCTCACAATGGCAGCTAACACTAAAACCCATCCTCCGTAATAAAAAAATGACCATATAAATGTTTTCTTCAAAGCTGTAAAAAATTTAGGCTTCCTGCCATCCTTCTTAGCTGCGTGCACTTCATTTTTCCAATTCCTGAAAGCATTTACGTGTTAAAAAAAATGGGATAATATTAGGTGTAATAAAAAGAAATCTATTATTTTTGCATGAAATTGAATGGAAAAATAATGGATTTCTTTTTACTACACCTAATATTATTAATAATATATTATGCTGGGTAGCGATCATGCAACTTTGTATGTATGTATGTATATATATATATATATATATACATACATACATACATACATACAAAGAATGTTCACTTTTCATGTTTCCGTTCTAGGAAAAAAGTTACATGCTACCCTAAGTTAATTATTGACGTATGTTCTCAATGTAAATTTGTCTTAAAGATAAAATCACTCATTTACTCTTCTAATTTGTTTCCCAGGAATTCACTATCATCAGCTGGCATAATATTGTACACATTTTTCATCTCCAAGTCATGGTCTTTTCCATACCAAATTATTCTTGCCAACCACCTTAAATATAACATAATAAGAAATTATGTAGCATATGAAAATACACTTTTGCTTTTATAAGATAAATATTTAATCAGACCAGATGTAATGAGATAGTAATGTTGAATGATAAAATCAGGAAAGTAATTAAAGAATTATTTGATATGTCATTAATCAATGCAATTTGTCACTATGTATATTTGGCTTTCGGATTTGCAGTTGTAAATACATCAATTTTGTGAACATATCATCATTTATAATATCATAAAACTGATATCATAAAACCGGATTTCAACATTTATTAAGATTAATTACTAAAAGATTAATTACTAAAAGATTAATTACTGAATAAGAATGATTTTCAAATATAAAACAGTCCAGAACTCGATATTTCATCGAATATCGTCCTGATTTTAATAAAAAAAATCCTATTGAAAAATACTTTATAGATTTTGTCAAATTATAATGGTAATCAACAAGTACACTTATGACTATTGCTGTGTATTTAATTTAAGTTGCTGAGAATTTTATACTTTTCTTGATTTCATTTTCTTATTAAAATAGACATGTCGAATATTAAAATAATCATATTCTTCAAAAATAATATTATGTTTATCTTTGCCTTCAATCATATACTTTTCCTCCAACATAAAATTATTTTATTTTAGATTAAAAAATATATTATAGATATTATTTTTATTATAAAATGTACATTCATAATTGTGCTAATAAAACTAATTCTGTTATGTAAAATATGCTAAGCACTGTAAAGTGCGAATATATTTGTAATGTAGCAGCATAACAATTCCAAGTACCACATTATACTTTGAAAGTCTAGTTTAAGTATATACATATGTATATATACATACATATCTATAAGATAAAGACAGTCACATATTTACTATATATTATCATTTGATTGTATTCTGAGCTGATTTCAGGAGTAGGTATACGTAATTTACCTATCATAGATATAAGAAATAATATTTAATAATTATTTAATGGATAAATAATCTTTTATTGTTTAAAATACATATAATATTCTTATTTGATGTTTATTACTTTCCATGATTTTATCCCAAGGTTTCTGATAACTCAAATTATGAAACAATGTCAAATCATTAGAATTTATCTTGAGATAAAATCATAAAAGTGATAAGTAAAAGTATCACGTAATATTTAATACACAGTACTATTTCATAAATTCTCAGAAAAAATGCACAATAAAAATTCTTACAAAATATATTAAATAAAATAAAAATATTTTTCAATAAAACAATATTTGCAATCGGTACCCAGCAAACGAAAATGGATTGAAATGGATTCAGATTTTCAGAAATATTGATCCACGAATGTTAAAATGAATGCTTTTCAATCCTGAATGCATTTTTATTCATTTATACGAATTACATGGAACATATCTCTACGCCTTTCAATCTAAAAATAATATTAACTTTTTTTGTGCATTATGAATATTGTTCAATTCAAAATTTTGAATAGGAAATGCAGTTTTTCAATCCAATTGTATCCACTTGAATCTAATTGAATTCAATTGAATCCAAAAAAAAATATTCGCTACTTAAAATACGCATTCGGATAGAAAAAAATTTCAATCCATTCTCGTTTGCTAGATACTAACAACAAATAACTTATGTATTATATAAAAAATTCCTTTATTTTTGTTTCGAAGAAAATAATTAAATTACATTTATTTCTACATTATACAGAAATAAGTAATGATTTATTTCCATGCTTTTATTTTTTTAAGGCTAATTTAGCATTATTATTTTAATTTAAGCTAGTAATGCTGAATGATAAGATCTTTGAAAGTGATTTAATAATTATTTATTATTAATTATAATATATTATTAATGCAAATTGTCATATACTATTATATGTACATAATTTCTTTTCGTTTCGTTTTCGGATTTGATAACGTTTGCAGTTGTAACACTAATAAATACATCAGTTTCATGATAACTGATATCATGAAACTAAGTTTCAGCATTTATACATTTTAATCAATAGTTAATTAAGGATTAATTACTAAAAAGATTAACTGAGTAAGAATGATTTCCATACTCCTCAACATTTAGTAACTATATACAGAGTGTCCTGTAAGTTTTTGCCAACTGTTTTTGTGTAAATAGAGTGGACTAAACTGAAGCGAAAAGTTCTCTATTATTTTGCAATTTTCACAATGGTTAACGAGTTATTAATTATTAAATGTTAATTATTAAATTACTAAATATTGGTTTTCAATAATTTTTTATTCAAATATTATCTACTTTACAGAAAAATAGTGAGAGAAATTGTTTATTTTCTTCTCATAAAGTTTTGAGAATTTTTTCAAAATTTTTCAAAATTTTTAATGTAATCATATTTTCTCATGTTGATAAAAATAAGAAAATGCAGTACTAAGAAGTTAATAAAAAATTTTGAAAAAATTCTTAGAATTCTATGAGAAGAAAAATGATTTTTATCTCTTGCAGTTTTTCTGTAAAGTTGATAGTATTTGAGTAAAAAATTATTGAAGACCAATATTCGGCAATTTTTAGTAATTAATATCTTGTTAACTATTGCGAAAATTGCAAAATGATAGAGGACTTTTTGACTCATTTTAGTGCGCTCTATCTACACAAAAGTAGTTGGCAAAAACTTATAGGACACTCTGTGTTAAAGTTTAGATAAATATAGATACTATGTTATTTAGATTAACTTACGAATTAAAAGAGTTTCAGTATATTTTCAAAATCTATTTTATTGATTACAAATATTATTTTATTGATATTTCTATTTAATATAGCTTACAAGAATTTTTATTGTGTGTGATTTCTCGTTTATTTTGATGATCACAATCTGAGACAAAAAGATATTCATTCGATTTCAGCTTACTATTTCAATCTATCTTTATCACTCGTTACGTGCAGAAGGAAGAAAGAAAGCTCTCCAACAAGCGACACTAGGAGAAAAAAACAGGAAGAACTGATGCAAAAATTCAGCCAAAAAGAACAGGCCTATTATGTAACACAGTAATCATTTCATCTTTGTTTAACATTAGTGAACAACAAGGATGTAATGATTCGCTGTGTCATTTCTGTGTCATCTTTTATTGAAAAGTTCTCAAAATGAAATTTACAGCATGTCGATATCAAACATAATGGTCATAAATAGCAATGTTCTTCTATTAATGGCATCCGATAGTTGATACGATTAAATTTTTAAAAAATAATATCAATAAATAATAATTAGGAGTTTTAAAACACTAGTCTTGAATCTGCGTCAGAGACTGCGATTGCGACTTAGAGAAATCGATCGTCTTCTCGTAATTATATGCGACATTGTTATTTACGACCATAATTCAAGAATAATCGATTTAAACGACATATTCATGAGTCATGTAGTACATCCATATCAATTAACTGTAAAAGCGATTCTCACCAGAAAAATAATTTGCTAATGGGATTCGCAGATATCCGTGGATTTGGATTGTTAACTTTTTTTGCGGCATCCATGTTTCGATTCTGACGCGAAATAGTTTAATTACCTCACGATTACCACTTATTATGTCGATACTGCCTCTAACTTATTCCAAGCAATCCAAGCTCCAACTGCTTTATGCGTAGCACGTGCTGCGATTTTATATCGCAGGGACACACACACACACACACACATGCGCATACAGACACAATTCATCACATTCATATAGATCTAATAAATCAAGTGTACAAATTATTACTGTTTTCTCGTTGAGTAATTAATGTGCAACACCGACAAGATTATTTATAGAAGACTGTCACATAAGACGGAAGTTCATATTACTGTTAAAGTTAATTTAAGTGATTAAAGCCTGTTCTACAATATGCTTTTTGTTTCCAGTTTCTTACTTTTTGTTATTTTTTACTATATAAAAAATATCTTGCTGCTCTGTTTGCTTCTTACAACTCTTTCGGTTTTTTGTTTTATATCGCCTGAGATAAGAATTAATGAACTTCGAAAGAAATAATACATATATAGCAAGAAATTATCGATAATACGGTTGCAAAAAAGTTAAAAGCAAAAGATAAAAAATAAGAAACAGGAAACAAAAAGCACATAGAATAGGCTTAAGAGAGTGTAAGAAATTTATAATATAGTAATAATTTTATGATTTATTATTTTATTTATTATTATCTTATTAATTATTATTTTACAGTCATGTATATATGTATATTCAATAATAATCAATTTTTAATTAAGAATGTGATTTTATATAATGGTATATCATGTCAAAAAGTTTGATTATTAATAGAGATGATAAATATTGAGAAAAAAAGTTGGTGTTTTACGGCGATATTTACAAGCTTATATGCATATCAGTTTTTGTCGTTCTTAGATAAAAATCATGGGTTTAATGATATAATTATCCAAATATTTATATTTAATTATAATAATAATAATAAATTATAAATATTTAATTTGCTAATCGCAAATTTATATCAATCGTTGATAACGTCATTGTTCTTCGATTAACTCCAGATTCCCGGGACTCAATTGATTTATTGAATTTACTCTGATAGTAATAAGGAATCATGAGAACAGAATGAAAAAAATGTTTAGAGATGTTACATAAATCCTATACTACTGGTAGCTGTTTATGTGTAAGATGCGATGTAACACTTTTAATTGTTGAGTCACTAGAAAATGAAACCTTTTAATTAAATTATATTAAGTTTCTTGTTGCCGTCATATTTTCATCATGATGATGAAGCTGGAATGACAAATTACTCGCATTGCTACGATCGTATTGCAAATGTATATTTTATGTACAATATATATATTTTCATATTGTTTATATGAATAAGAATACTTTTCAGAAAATTTATTTTTTCTCAGAATTTTCATATGTTAATTATAAAATATTAGATTTCTAAAATTTTTTGCAAGTATAGTTTCTGATGAAATGTTATAAAATTTAAAAATTAAAAAATTTTTTTTTAATTATAGGATGAGAAATCTCAAAATATTTCAGAATTCACATGTATGGAAAATTCTGAGAAAAGATGTGAACTTTCCGAATATTTCTGAATATTTCTCTGAAAAATGTTTTCTAAAAACTGTTCCAATTCGTATAAAAATTATAAGAAAAATTTTCACTAGGGATGTACTCATCTAAAGAGCATAAAGTCATCTAAAATATAACTAAAAGACGACTATATTGTTACAAAGATATCTTTTAGTGGAAGAATATAGTCGACGAAAAAAGACAACAGATGTCGCACTGCTACCCAGTCAGAAAAGATAATGGAATTGACATCGAATTCTGATTGGGTAATTATTTTATAGTCTTACCCATATGATAACTAAAGGATGACTTCTTTAGATATCTTTTAATCATCTTTAATACTTCTTTTAATTTTTATATTTTGATACAATATAATGTTTAATAACATCGAATTCTAAATTAATTTTTACATAAAATGAAATAAAATGTTTTTTCGTTATTCTTTAGACACCTTTTTGCTTTATCGGAGAGACAATTTAAAAAACATCTTTTCGTTAAAAAAATCTCTCTTTTCAATATCTTTTAGTATTTGTGCTGCTAGTATTTGGGCAGCTAACGCTAAATATTTTTGAAATTTTATTCATAAAATATTCCTAAAATTCTAAAGAAATATTCCAAAAATACTTCAAAATATTCAGAATATTTATAATACGTAAAAGAAATATTCAAATGTCGATTAAAAATTTTTTGTATATGGGAATATTACATATTCCGAAAATGTTCCATGTATGTATTACATAAACTTTTAATTTTTTCAAAAATTTCAGGTCAGGTCCGTGAATTTTTAAATAAAATTTTATTTTTGCACATTTAGAACCGTTTGTTCCATCTTTTGATAAATTTTACCTGTTGGGTAAAATTAGTATAAATAGCAGTATAATTAGTATAAATAGTAGTATAAATAGCAAGATTATCCAATCACATGCATGGATTGCCAGATTTACCTACAGATAAAATTTACCAAAAGGTGGAACAATCAGGATTTAATGTTTAAAATTGAAGTATTAGATTGGCTGAAACAGCAAGCTTGTGACATCTACGATACGACCAATGTAGAATGGCCTTTATATTGGTCTTATTTCTTGTATTGTGCGTAAGGCCTTACTATTATGTTAAATCCACTGAACGCAGCCATATTGGTTTAGTTACAGAACTGCCAACGTCTAGAAAAAAAAACACTGGTTACACCACCAG
>NW_012130103.1:2503476-2508031 GCF_000143395.1 Atta cephalotes | reverse complement strand
ACTGGTTACACCACCAGGTTTTTTTTTTCTAGATACATCCTATGTTATTTACAAACAATTTACATTCTTTTACATCGACTTTGACACTTGCCGTTTATCTCGCTTACAAATTATAATTGAAGTTGTACATATTGTGTGTGGGTGATTGTAAGCAATTATGCAGTGAAAATTTCACACAATACGCACGAAATATATAAGCTCGTAAATATATAAATAAACTCGTGATGGGTGTAAGGTGATGGTTTTTCTTTAGAGGATTTTTTCAAAGACTTTTTCATGTACACGCTGTGCAAATGAGTCTTTAAATAATGGCATTCTCGTTTCGAGCCGGCACTAATTGGTGTCATGATTTCCCGAAACTCGCCAGGGAATCAGGATTTTATTTTAATATGCATGGATCCAGAGTACGAGTTGACTGGAATCGTATAGGTAAGTCAGATGTTATGACACAATCAATAACACAAATATCAAGTTTATTATTATAAATTACGATTTATCTTTCTCTTACAGGTGCTATAGATATAGACAGAGTTATACGGGAAAGAGATTTCTCAAGTATAGATCAAAACATTAATAATGTAATAGATTACTGCTTAGAAAGTGAATATGATGTCAAGATCTTGGACTCTAATTTTGTTAAGTTGTTCAGACTTGCACAACTGTCAGTCGAGTATTTATTATATTGTAAACAGTATTTAGATCATAGTGTAATAATATTGAAGGATGAGCTAAGACAGAAGATTGAACAAAATATCAGTATGAAGAAAGAAATTACTACATTGGAAGATACTGTAAAGAATCTAAAGGAGAGATCAAAGGAGAAACGTAAATTAATTGAGACTAGCATCGATGAAATCTCTAATGGAGAAGTTTACAAAGTAAATTTTAACAAATTTATTTATTAGAAATAAAATGTGTTCTATTGATTATAAATGATATATTGACTTCTGTTAGTTACAAATTATAAATTATATTGCAAATATAAAAAACTTGGGACAGCATGTATTTTTGTTAAATTTAATCATAGTATCTATCCACAAATCTCTAAAGAAAGTTTAAAATTTAAACTTTCTTTAATGACTTATGGATGGATTCCATGATTAAATTTAACAAAAATACATGCTGTCCCAAGTTACCTATACTGTCCCAAGTTATTTACATTTACGATATATTATAAATTGAAGTTATAAATTAATCATAATACTCTCAAAATCTAATCTTGCAAGATTTCTTGTAGTGTCCACATTGCCCGAAAACATTTGTGCGTGCTATATTTGTAAATGCTCACATAGCACGTAAACATTCATACATATCAGACATGGGTGTATCCTCTTCTCCTGTGCATGACCATTACCGAGCAGAAACAG
Source organism: Atta cephalotes (assembly GCF_000143395.1). NCBI lineage: Eukaryota > Metazoa > Arthropoda > Insecta > Hymenoptera > Formicidae > Atta > Atta cephalotes. Next base: position 2,506,664 of record NW_012130103.1, on the reverse strand, counting down.
AGAAATTACACAACGAAATAAAAACATTGAAGGAAAGATTGAATCAAACTGAAAGAGTAATAAGGAATGAATCCGACAAACTGTTGGATAATTCAGAGAAGGATTATTCAAGAAACACAAGTAAAAATGAGTATGATTTTAGCAGAGATAGATTTCAAGGGCAAAGAAGATATCAAGAAGACATTGGAAGTTTGAAGAACATGTTGTTTGATGAGATACGTGTAAGTTCATATATTAATTAGTGAGTTTATTCTATTTATAGAATTTCTTACAAATTACTTTTTCTTACAAATTACTAGAATCTTTTTGCAGGCATTAAGAGAAAAAGATCATGTTGTAAATGAGAATATTCTGGAGACAAATGTGAAAAGTCTAATTAGTCAACAAGAGAAAGAAATTGAAAATTTGAGAAATCAACTTCTTGAAAGAGTAAGAAATGATAGTCTTTATTATACATTATTAGGTATTAAGCTATATTAGATTATTTTTTTAGTTGACTCCAGGCATAGAAAATATGCAGGCAAAGCTACAAACGCAAGAAAATCATTGGAAAACCAAGATGGAAGATATGGAAGCTCAACATCATCGAGATATCGAGAAATTGACGACAGAATTGAAAGCGACTCAACAAATAGCTGATCGTATAAAATCTGAGTATGCATCTAAGGTACATGACTTGGAGAAACAGTCCATGGATCAAACCAACATGTTGGTAGAGCAAAGAAAACAATTAAATAATTTGTCACGTGAGATTAATAATTCACAGACACAAATCAATAATAACAAAACTAGGGAAAGGAACATGGCAGAATTCCATAAATCTGCTTTATTAATAAAACACGACAGCAACAGCAATGAAAACAAAACTTATAAGAGTTTAAATAATACTGAAAATACTGAGATGGTCATTCAAGATGTTGATAGTGAATCTAGTCAAGAATATAATGAAAAATTGATATCAGTCGTAGAACTATCCCAAAATATACCTACTAAAGATAATACTGTAAAGAGTAAGAGTAATAAGAAAGTTGTAACTAACAGTAGGACTGTAAAACATTTGATTACTAAGTCTAATCTGAAAAAATTAAATAACTCAGAAGTTGTTAAAGAAACGAAAAATAGTGTGAGACATTATGATGAGTTAGATGACATAAATGAAGTTAATTTTGACCGCATAAATGAAAATTTTATCATCAAAGAAGATCTTATTGATATAAATAAAAAATATGTAGATATTAGAGAAAAGAAAGAAATGTTACGTACAGATAATATGAAAAACAAGAGATCTGAATTCTTAGAAAAGCGTAGTGTAAGTTCTGTAACAGAATCTGATTCTTTGTCATCAATGTCAGAATCAGGGACCGATAGTGAGAGTGTTACAACAGATGATGATTTAGTAAAAAAATGTAAAACACCTGTAATTAAATCTCCCAATAGAAAAATATCAATTCTGGAAGACGCGCGAAGTATGTTTGATAATCGGTTAAGAGAATTAGGAATTGATCCAGAATGGCAAGGAATACCTGCGGCAACATATAAACAAAAAATGGAGATTATAAAGCATCAACAAAATATTAATGCAAAGAAGTTAGTTCGATATAATCAAATTAAACAAAAAATACTTGAAGATGTTCTTCAGAGAATATCAGCAAATCATAAAGAACCAAAATATTCTATGCTTACAAAAAATTTCTCTTTGGATAAATTGGTTACTCACGTTAAATCGAAGGCATGGAAAGCATTCAGCAAAGACAATAGTAATCCTATATTTTCTATACTAAATCTCTAATATATGGACAGTTAATATGTAATGTAATCTTTTTTAGGCGAATGTACATCTATCCAGAAAGCAGAAAATACGACACCATTAAAATTACGTTTAAAGCAGAAGATCGAGCTTCTTCCTAAAAAATACAAAGACGAGGTGTATGAAAATACACGTGAATCACCATTGAAAAAAAATGGAGCAGACACTTACATCAGTCCAAAAGTGACTCCAGTACATTCAAAATCAATTCGAAGCATTTCCTCCGCAAGCTCTATTGAATCTCAAGAAGATATAAAACAGATTTCACCTATGAAGATAACTGTATCGGATACCATCGCAAATAAAATGAATTTTCCAATCAGTAAAAAACAAGTGGTAACATCAAAATTGTTTGAAAATAATGACTCGGACAGTACAATTATACCAGACGATTCAGTTCTTTCTCCGAAAAATAAAAGTGTTTTAAAATTGACAAGTGGCTCAGTTGGTAGCTTGGTAAAGAAAAAAGTCTTATTCGATTTGAATGACAAAAAAAATGATGATACGACGATATCAGAAAATAATCAAGGAAAGAATCAAATAAATGATAATTGGAAAGTATCAAGGTATTAAAGATTTTACATTGTAATTTTTGTTCTTATTATTTTTTACATATATATTTGTATATTTAAGTATGTAATTAATTCTCGTTATTTTTTTTAAGCTTTGCTGAAAGGGAAGAATATGCATTGCAGAAAGAGAAGTCTATGAGCACAGGCAATATTGTTTTAAAAACTTCGCAAAGCGATAAAATCGCGGAAATATCCAAGAAGATACAGGAACAAGTAAGATGATATTTTATGCAATTATTTGATATATTTGTATGATATATCATTGAAATGACATTGTTATAAATTATTTTTCTAGTTAAGTATATCAAGAAAACCGCCTGTAGGATCGGTTGAAACCATCTTTCGAGTTAACACGAGCTCACAGGATTTTATGAATTATAATGCAGGAAATCAATTGTTAAACTCGACCAGTCTCGTAAGCTCCATTTTGGACAATCCTATGCGGAATTCTACAAGTCCGAAAGCGAAAGGCAACATATTTCCACAACCCGCTCCGCGAACTCTGAAAGACAAAGATCCCGCTATTGTTCAACGTAAAAATGAAATAAAGTATTCTGATCTAGATTCAGATATCGATGAAATATTACAGATGGAATAAGATATACTGGTTGTACGATGTAACTTTAAATTATTATCTTAATCTATACATCTTCTACAGTGTGCTGCTCATATCATAAATGGGATGGGGTGTGTGTGTGTGTGTGTGTGTGTGTGTGTGTGTGTGTGTGTGTGTGTGTGTGTGTGTGTGTGTGTGTGTGTGTGTGTGTGTGTGTGTGTGTGTGTGTGTGTGTGTGTGTGTGTGTGTGTGT
>NW_012130103.1:2496500-2502377 GCF_000143395.1 Atta cephalotes | reverse complement strand
TGTGTGCGTGTGTGTGCGTGTGTGTGTGTGTGTGTAAAATTTATTATAATATTTATATAACTAGTAGTGTACGTATATTTAGAAATGGCTTTTTATTTGATACGTTTTTGATGCAAAAGCTATGGATTTTAGTATAAAATGCATGTGTGTATACCAAAAAGTCTTCTACATATCTTCTGCAACTTGAAATACACATGTATTATACAGATTGTTTTCAAAATGCTTGGCCAAAACTTTATTTTGCTAGTCGTATTGAAAAAATGTCATACATATCCAAATTATAATATATATTAATTTATTTTAATTTATTTTATTATAGCTTATTGCGATCATTATTTTGAGAAGAACAATCAATTCCCTGCAATTTTAATATTTTTTTGCGTTGGAGTTTAGATATTGATAAATTCCTGTAACAGAAAAGTGTTATTTTTTGCGTTAACCAATCTTTGTATAAATGTTATATACTCACTCTCTAATCTTATCAACGATACTTTCAAGCATGATGGAAATATTCATATGGTTAAAATGCTGCATTTCTGATAAGATTTTCGATTTTTTGTAAGGCAGATTTGTATATGATTCATGAATGAAGTTGATTAACGAGTCAAAAGCTTTTGTATAATCATCCATAAACAGCTACAACATAAAGTAATAATTTATATCAGATGTATAATATTAGATGTAATTAAAATTAATTTAATGTAAAAATAACCACTAAAAAATTACCACTAAAACAAAGAAGCCAGGATGGCTTTCGTGATAATCCAAGTACAATTTCCTATTTTTTATATTAAGTTCAATATATATATCTTTTAATACTTTTGCTTTTTCTTCGTGCGTTATTGTCTCTTGCTGTACATGAAAATTATATTTACACAGAATAAGAATAACAATAAGAGAATGTTGAAAAAAAAGTTATCCTATTGTGATGTTTCTTTTTTAAACTAAACTTGTTTTACCGTTGTTTTTCTGTTTAATGAAAGTACTTAATTTATTTTGAATGCTCCACAGAGAATATATGTACATTATATTTTATATTGTGATTAAAATAATGGAAGAAGTTTCTAAAATGAGATTAATCCCATCAAATCAAAACATGTAACATAGACATATATATAATATTATATGAATGTCATCAATGTTACACGTAATATTATTTGTATAATAAATGTATTATTCTAGCTTTATGTCAGCTTTGGAATCGTTTATGTATCAAATATATTTCACTGATATATTACTGTAACACAACATAAACATCCTAGAAAATCAAAAAGTTATGTATTGGTTTGCTGGGATAATCTTTCACGAAATTCAAAGCATATACAGTGTCCATTTCTTCGGAAGATATTGATTCGCTAAAATTATCGGTATCGAACTCGTCAAGCATGCCCCTTATCAATATATTTCGACGTTGTAACATCCTCAATTTACGTTTTTCTTGTCTCATCTCTTTATCTTCAATAATAATATTCGATTCCTCATCCAACAATACCTATATATTTACATGCTGATAATGCAAGATATTCAAATTTTATTTAAAGTTACAATTCGTACTTTTAATTCTGCCAGTTCTTTTTTTTCTTCTGATAACAATTGATCAAATGATTTTATATCATTTTTTATTTCTAACGATGTAATGTACTCTTTTTTCTGTGATATTATTTCACTTCTTCGAAATACTAATTTCGGTAATATTTTATTTTGTAATTTTATGTCGGTAATTGTCCCGTTTTCTTCAGGTTTCATGGAGATTTCGTAAATTGGAAAAACTCGATGGCTTATTATCTAACAACAAACATACATTTAGCAGAATTTCGCAATATATTCCTAGTGAACATTTTTCTTAGAATTCTTCACGTAATTTTTCAAAATTTTTCACAATTTTTATATTATTTTAAAACTTTAGAACATTTTTCCAATTTTTATGCGCGAATTTAAATACTTTTCAAAAATGCTCAGAAGAGATTTACATTTAGAATTTTTTATTTATATGAATTCTGAAATATTATGCTAAAGTTATTCATTCTATAATTTTTAAAAAATACTTATAAAATCTGAACAAGTGTAAGAAATATTTTTTTAGAAATTTTTTTCATCAGAGATCGTATATTAAAATTAGCCTTTAGTCGAACCTCATTCAAAATTTCTTTGATAAAGTTTAATATGTGACTAGCAGTCTCTGTTTCTTTTTCTTGCTTGCCTATTTCAACAGCTAATAAATTTTCCACACTGTCTGTAATCCACGTGTAAACGTCATATTTCTGTTGTATCCAATTTCTGTGAAGATCGCTACTTCGTGTAAATACCAAGATCGTTTTCACATTCGGATATCGTTTAGAAATTTCAACGACAGAGTATAAATTCATGTGAGTAAGTCCAATTTTGTGTTCAGATATCAATAGACTAATTTGATTTACATCTGTAAAAAGAATTATAGTTTCAAATAGAATGAAAATTTTTCTAAGAATTCCTTATAATTTTGTGTAATATTATAACTTTTTAAAAAATATGTCAAATTTTTTTCAACATTGGAATACTTTTTTAATATATTGAAAAAAAATCTGCATCTTTAATTTTTGGAACTATATTTTATATATAAATTCTAAATTATTTTAAGAGTTTTCATTTTAATTTCCAAAGAAAACTTATAAAATCTGAAGAAGTTTAAAGTATTTTTTTCGAATTTTTTATAAATTTAAAATATGAAAAAAATTCTTAAAAATTATAATGAAATATGAGATTTTTTTAGGATTTACATATATTACATAACAATAATTTCATATAAATTAATAAAAATAATACTGCACTAACGAAATCCGTAACTATCGCCCAAAAGGTCCACAATTACTAAAAATTCGCCGCGCCGTGCCATATTGTTAAACTCTTCCCTGTTTAGAAAAACGAACGCTTTATTTTTATTTTTGTCTTTGTCTCTTTCCTTTGTAGTATACCAATAACAATATTTTACCTGCAAAATTGTATCCTATTTCTTTGAAATTGACTTTTAAGATAATTGAAAGGATATTGCAAAAAAAAGATTGCAAGGCTTACTTTATCGGGAATTGTTTGAGCTATATGCAAAGCCAGTGTCATCTTCTTCAACGCTGACGGTCCTGTGAGTATCATCAAAGGAGGGCAGATTTCATCATACGGTTGAATATAAGGGTTTATCTTGTTGATATTTATGTGTTCTAGTAAAGTTAATTTTGCTGCTTTACGGACAGCTATCAAGTCCAATGGCGAGGCAAACATCTTAGCTGATGCCACCTAGAAGAAAATATTTACCAAGTAATAGAAAATATTTATAAAAATATTTATAAAAAACATGCATAAATATTCATATATAATTATCAGGATTGAGTAAGTTAATTTACTTTTTTTTAACTAAGTTAAAATTAAGTTAACAATCTTGAAATTAACAATCTTGAAAACTTAGTTAAGATACAAGTTAATTTATAATGAAATTAATTGAATTAAAAATTAAATTAATAAAAAAGTAATTGAAAAGTTAAAAATTAAATTTGTTCTTTATATTTTTTTATTTTATTCCAGGGTTTTCAGTCTTACAAATAACGAAAAATGACAAATATATACTTCATTTAGAAAATATATTCTATTTACATGTTTTGTTCATGTATATACTGTTTACATAGACTTTACTAGCTATATATACTGTTTGAATATTTTGTTTACATATACTTATTAAATATAAGTAATAAAGTCATTTCGAAATTTTTGTCGAATATTTTTTTCTCGCAAGTTATCGCAAATGAGTCCTGTACTGAACAGCCGGTCAATGTGAGCTCACATGAGCCGAAGATGATGTTGATGTGTATTATATTTTAATAATAAGGAATAATAGATTCAATCTATCAAAAATTAGATACATTAAAATGGGTTTCTGATTCAAATCTGGAAGTTGATTGTGTAATTTGAAATGAGAAAATTACAAAAGTGAGCAAATTCACTAGAATATTTATAATTTCATTGATCAACACCTAAATTTGCAATTTTCACCTTATTTTAAACTATCGCTATTACCACGTATAAGAGACTTTGATTTCTGAGACTTTAATTTCAAAAAAATTAAATAAAAAATTAATAGTTACGGATAAAATGTAACTAAATAAAGTTATAAAGTTAAGAGTATAAATTATAACTAAGTTTAAGTTAAAATTAACTTTTTAACTTTTTAACTTAACTTTTATCTTTTTAACTTAGCACTACCCAATCCTGATAATTATACATGAAATATGTCCATATATCATGTTCATGTCCATATATCATGTTTCATCATTATGTCATACATCTTTCTTTTTTTTGTAAAATTACTTTTTAGTGTACTAAAAATAATAAGAATAATGAAATATATAAAAAAAATTAAAGGGATAATTTTCATATTATTTGTTTTAGAAAAATTAAGTTTAGAGAAATGTAAAAAAAAATTTTGCTTGTACACATAACTGTGTTTTATGTATAATTATGTATAATTACATGAACAATTCTTTTATATTTCTCCAAATCTGATTTTTTTTCTGAAACAAATAATGCGAAAATTTTCTTTTTAATTATTTTTAATGTTTTCTTATTATTATTATTATAAAAATTAATGATTAAATGTTAATGATTAAATAATCAACTAATTACAAATAACTAATAAGTTCCCAATTAAAAAAAAATTTTCATAATATCCCATAATATTAAAAAAAAAATTAATATTTTTAATCTATGAAGATTTTTGAAAAAAAAAATCTTAAATTTCTTCAGATTTTATCAATTTTCTTCGAAATTCTAGAAAAAAATGTAGGCTTCCTTAGTATTTCTGAAAAATGTTTTCTCTTTTTCATTTAGAAAAATTACCTTTTCTTGCGGAAGGACCTGAACGCCATCGATAAATTTAACGCTTGATATAGAAGCTATCAATGCGTTTCGATAATTGGGCCACTTTGTGCAACTGTTGCCTCTAAAGTCGATTTCAGATATGAAGCCCTTCAAATTCAATATCTCCATTAAATCAGCGATTCTATTGAACTTTAGATCTACGTAGCGTAAGGTGTATACATCCTAAAAATCATTTAATTAAAACAGGACTAGAAATACTTTGGCGTGCAATCCGTTCTTTTGTGATCACTTTGAAAAAGCGCAGAGTGCACAATCTATTGTATCCCAGGAAAATTTTTCGCAAATTAGGCAACGTATTTATGCCACGGCCGGGTATGATAGATCTAAATGACGTTATACAATTGCCTTCTAAGTTTAATTCTTGTATATTCAGACCGTCCAAGTTTTCGATACATTCAATGAGGTTGTAGGACAAGTTCAAGTACTGTAAATGTCTATAAAAAACTATAACAAATTGTAAATACAGATCGCGCATCGAAGACACATTATATTTTGTATTTACTTTAAATTTTCTAGCCCAGAAATACTTTCTAAAATGTTGTGAGATAAGTTTAATCTAACGATACTCCAGCAGCCACTCAGATTGCCTATGTCTCTTATATAATTGTAAGATAAATTTATGTAGGTGAGGTACCAAGGAGGTGTAAAATCTGACACATGTTCAATTTTATTGTGCGATGCGTCTAAATACATTAAGTATGGAAGGTGGCTCAGAGGTGACAAACATGATATATTATTATTAGCAATATTAATATATTGCAGGTGTCGATGAAATTGCAACATGGTAATATCCGTAAGACCCTAAAAAGCAAAGAATAGCAACAAGATAAATGTGAAATTCAAATATTACTGATATATATATATATATATATATATATATATATAATAATATATATATATAGTATATATTAGTAAAATATTAGAACTAAGTACGCCTAGTACTAATATTATTATTACNACAAGAAATAAATATAA
>NW_012130103.1:2476678-2494719 GCF_000143395.1 Atta cephalotes | reverse complement strand
AATAGTAATTTAAAAATTAATATGTTTGTTTGTTTAGTTTTAAATTAAATATATATAATTAGTTATATATATATTATTATTATAATAATATTACTTATACTATATATATATATATATATATATATATATATATATATATTCTCATCATTTTCTCTTTTTTATTCTTATAAAAAATCTGTATATCAATAAATTAGATATATGTATAGAAGAAAATATAAATTTGAACCTAATAGATCGTAATTGCTACAATATGTCCCGATTTTATTTTTCGTTATACATTTTAATAACACTAATTGTTTCCAATAAATAATTTCAATTTATAATCTTGAATTTATTATTGCTGCATGTAATAATAAGTATAACATGTATATTCATAAAGACGCATGTAGTAATTAATTTTTATAAAAATAATTTTTGTTACAAATGTATTTTTTGTTACAAATGTATTTTGAAATAGCCACATTATTGCTATTTGAAATGTTTTCTAATACTAATTATCCACTATTGTAGACTCCAGCAAAGGATGCATATTTTTTCTACGCTGAATATTCAACCAGAATCCATTTTCCGGCATCATTACTAGACCTTTCTTGAATTTTATTGGGGACTCAGTTTTTGCGCAAGGTTTTAGTTCACATCGCGCTAATAAATGAAACAGCAAGACTTTGATTTCCAATATGGCAAATCTATTAGCTATGCACATTCTTGGACCTAATCCAAACGGCATATAACATGAAGAATTATGAAGCTTATTATCTAAAAATCTTTCTGGATAAAATTTCTCCGGATCTTCGAAGTATTTTTTATCACGATGGATTGCCAAAATCGGAATCCAAACAGGCATACCCTTCTTCACAATAGCAGGTTTCTCATCCGGTAATGCGGGTGGTAATTCATAAGTTTTTTCACACGTCCTTTCTAAGAAGGCGACTGGTGGATATAATCTGAGCGCCTCACTTATCACTGCGTCTAAATATTCAAGCTGATTAATGACTTCGTAAGACACTTCTTTGTTCGATTCATTCAAAATCTTGTCAATCTCTTGTTGTAATTTGATTTGAATTTCTGGGTTAGCTGCGATTTCGTGAGCTACGAAGGACATCGCGGTTGAACTGGTATCAAAACCAGCAAAGAAAAAGATAAACACTTGCGCAGTCATGTCATCAATATCTAATTTTCTATCACCTTCTTTGTCTCTGATATCCATCATTAATTGCAGCATATCTGGACGTGTAATGTGTTCCACATCACGAGTAGCGATTGTAGTCTTTACAATGTCCTTGAAGAAATGCAATACGTAATCATTTATAATTTTTACATTGAGAATTCGTCCGAGACTAGGAAATGTTTTAAGAAAAATAAACTTTATGAAGTGATCTTCTAAAAAGTTAGTCACTTCTTTGCCGTAAACATAAAATTTATTCGTTGGATCCTTCATAGAATCGACCTTGATTCCAAAAGCACATGTGGCAATGACATCGTTCGTATATTTAGAGAAAGCATCTTTCACGTTCATATTGCATTTATCCGTTGGCAACGTCGACAGAAATGTAGCAAAATCTACGGCACATTCTGACATCAATGTGAACATCATTTTCATCTTGCTGGACGTAAAAGAGGGACTCAAAAGACTTCTCACGTTCCGCCATTTTTCTCCGCGAAGAGAAAATAAATTTTTCTCAAGCAGAGGATTATTTAAATCAGAGAAACCAGGACGATCTGGAAACGCCTCGAAATTCTTAACAAGAATAGTCTTAATGAATTCCGGATCGCGAAGCACGAAGAATGGATTTATAATACCATAAAATCCATAATATTTTGCATTTGGATTAAAATTGTACACCTCCAAAATGATGTCTACGAATGATTTTCGAGGAAATATAATTGAGGTTATAGTTGCGAAGCTTGAAACAGGCGGTACATGTATAATATCATGTCTTTTAAAGAAATTAAAACTTCTAAAGAGATAATCAATGCTGACAACACCGATCACTATCGATAACAATATTAACCAGTATTCCATGGCAAATATAACGTGAAAATGTGTTTCTTGTAAACATTTAATAAAATGCGATTGATTATAAAAATCGTTATTAGTGACACTGTCAATGCGAATTGTTGCAGACAATTGCTCGTGCAGCAATTGCTATTTCTCATGACGCATAATGTAATAATAATCTCTGATACAAAGATCAAGTTAATATTACGTAAGATCAATTGATACTTTGTTTGATGTGAATCAATAAATCTTGGATAATTCTTTTAAAATTTATGTAAATGTTAATGTAATAACATTTAAATATGTAATTATTTGTACTTGCTAGACGTTTGCATGTACATAATGTACATACCGGGTGAGAAAAAAGGTACATACCTCTCAATAACTTGAAAAATATAAGTTTTATAGAAAGTTTCAGACAAAAATTATAAGGTATAAAGAGATCTACTTACTGATATTATCAGTTTGATCTTGGGTAGTGTTGCCAAATCAAGATCACATTGACTTTTTTAAATGGTAATAATTTTTCATTGCATATTCTTGTAGCTTGCTTGAGAATTCTTCAAAACACTATAATAAAATATTTTTTCATCAAGTTACTTCATAACTTTTAGTTATGCGAAACCTATTCAGGGATTACCGACTTTTTTCTCCACCCAGTATATTTCATATCATATACAAACATATATAGATATATAAAACTGCTTATGTAATCGTGGAAGATTATAAAAATAAATATTATAATTCAGATAAATATATTCAATTTGTAATTCAAAATTTAATTTGACGCATATACATAAATTTTGCATTTAACGCTATTATTGGATAATTTCTAAACAACATATAAAATGATATTTGAAAATATTTTTTACTAAAATTAGCATTTGATAATATAAAATTAAATAAAATGAAAACTAAATGTAAAAATGTTGCCCTAGATTTTATAAATTATGTTCTTATGTACATATATTTAAAATTAATTTTATTTTTTTAAAAATGCACTAATCCCACTTGAAATATTGTTTCAATTTGAAAAATAATGAAAAGTTATACAATTTATAAGAGAATAAAATTTTATATAAATTATGTCTTAGAAAATAGCACCATGTATTCATAGTCAGTTCTTATATTCAAGATCGTCTAAAGTTTAATCTTGAAATGTCATAAATCAATCAGAAGAGAGAAGAGTTGCATTAACGTCTTAAGACATTACTTAAGATAATCTTGAAATAAGAATTAGCTATGAATACCAGCTTATACAAGACTTTTTACTGTTTACTTTCTATTTCTAATTTTTGTTTATTACATCTGTTTTTTATCACATTGTTAAAATGAATATCGAATAAAAATTTATAATATTTACATATTTTATTTTTATTTATACTTGTATGATTTTAAATTTATATTATACATTGTATTCTTACCATACATGTATAATAAATATGACAAATAATAAGTTTCTGATCTTAATCCGGGCTAAATACGGACTTAACGGATCGAAAAATTAATATTCCTGTTCAAATGTTCATGTATATCAATTAAAAAATAAAGTATCGGCGATATGTCGCCTATCCCTATTAAAAAACAATATATGGAAAATCTGAGAGAATACAGACATGTCGCTATAAATGGGATATAAATGAGTTAGTTTGTCCTCCTATCGATCTTTAAACACACGACGAGTCATCGTTCTTACGAAATTAATTCGAAACGAACCATTGCGAAAATAAATACAATTACGAAAGCCGATGAACATAATGTAAGAATATGATGTAAGAATATAAGGTGTTTTATTATGCATGATGATGGAATCAAATTTGAGATGACGAATCGAAATGTAGCCTCAAATTTAATCGCGACACGGTAGCATTGTGGAAATATATAATTTAAGGCTCCTGAGAGTACTCACTCCAACCATATTCAATTATGACATCATAAGCAAGAAATGTGTATCATAAGTAACACATTGATTTTTCTTGCGTGCTATTTGTAAATAAAGAAAATTTGGATGAAACGAAATGATGAGATCGCTTTAATACATTTGTAAAATTGGACGAAAACTATTCTTATCTCCCCTGATAGACAGTAAAGAATCGAAAAAGATTCGTTTACTGCCTTTTAAGATTATTTACTGATTGTCAAGGGAGATAAGGATAGTTTTTTTCGTCCATTTTTACAAGTGTTTTAAAAAGATCTTATCATTTCGTTTCATCTAAATTTTCTTTACAAATGATATGTAACAAAAATCAACATGTCATTTCTCGCTTATGACGTCACGATTCAATATGGCAAAGTGATTATTCAGGAGCCTTAATTTGAGATTAATAACCGTAATCTACCGTAATCACCTTATACTCAATCAAGAATTGAATCATAGTCAATTATTCTCCTCTCATTTGATGGTGATTGGTCAATTCTTACAGATTACTATTATCAGAGAGGTTTTTCTCTACTATTATAAACCAACTTTTAATCTGTCACAGATAGAAGCCATGCTTTTTGCATTTGGGACAACTCTCGGATTGACTGCGCATCTCGGGAGCGAATACCATATTCTTACATTATGAAAATATTATTTTACCTGAATCGAATTTTCAACATAATTCAATCAATATGCTTAATTAAAAAGCATCAAGAATCGTGACACAAAGTCAATTCTCTAATTATTTAGAACCTTCGTATATATAACGTTTATATCTAATTAATCCTCTTCGCAGAAGATACAAAAACGAAAAGTTTTTTATCACTAAAAAGGCACTATAGAATACGTTACAAAAATTATTCGGCGTCGCAATACTTGGCCTACCATATTGGCAATACCATATCTCGCGAGAGTAGCATTAACTAAAATCTATATTTAAGTTGCTTTCCTTTTAAGAGACGATTGACATACAATCATCGTTCTATCCTTCTTCAATAAATTTATTCAATAAAACAAATAAAGAGTGACACTTGTATCGATTGTGTTCTAAAAGGAAAGCAACATTATATAGTTAAAGCGACATCACTGAAATATAATTATGCTGGAACACGCGACCCTCTATTGCCTTTATTAAGTGATGTGAGAGATAATAAAAAATTAAAATTCACTAACTAATACATAGATGTTAAATGTACATCATTAACAACACAGATTAACTTAATCTAATCATTTTAATTTGACGGTACACATGTCTCTCATCAGAGACAATTCGGTACATAATATCTGTAATAATAAAATTTGATCAGATTAAATTATACTAAAAAAAAGGAAATATCAGATATTTAGAATCTTTTTTATCGGATTGCGATATCAGCAAATGCACGTTTCAATATTATATTTCAGTGAGTTTAGGATCATTTATATTGACCATAATCTGTAAGATTTGATCATAGTTGAATAAGAGGGGAATAATTGACTATAATTGGTCAATTCTTACAGAATTATGGCATAAGTTTATATTACATAGATTATAGCCCGTGTAAATGATCGCGAGTATTCGAAACCAGGCACATGGAGATAAATTCGCTAAAAAAAAAAAAGATACATTTAGTAGAGGAAGCAACAAAGAACGTATAAACAAATACAAAGAAGCATACATATGTCCAAATCAAAGTTCCAGCCAGTAACCATGGCACTTATTCTTAAAAAGAATGACTCGTCCGAAGGATACTTCGCGACTTCATTCAGAACAGCTCAAATTTAATAGTCATATCAATATCATGCGGACGCAATAATACAAAATGCCACTAACTACTTCATTTCTCTCTGATTGAATTGCTTTTTAATTTCCTGTTAGTTTCATATTTTTAATGTTCGTCATCTCGAGATCATCGATTAATAAATATCTTATCTGATATCTATTTTCCCATTCAAACACGGTAGATTTACAGCTGCAAACTGCTCTTTCAATTCGGCATTAATTCCAATCTTTGAATTTTGATTGGAAGCTGTAATAGCCGTACTAATGAGAAAGACTTTTTTGTCTGTGGGGTGTGACCAAAAGTTTGCTTCATAATTGCAGGTTTGACACTTATAAAAGAACTGTGTCAATAATCCTCGGCGACGCGAATTTATAAGTATCCAATCTTTAAATTTGCACTCAAATCCTGGTGCATGACCATCAAATACCCGATGCATTTCTTTCATAAAGAAAGAAATATTGATAATGCGATCACCTTCAGGCTCATGCTCTTGGATATGATTTATACCTGGAATGTCGTCTTCTTCACAAATTCGGACATTTTCATATATATCTTTATTTAGCTTTGTACCCAGGTACGTTTCTAAAGTATTCATTACTTTTGAATTCATTGGCCTTGTTTCTGAGTACGTTTCTAAAGTATTTATTTCTTTTGAATTCATTAGCTTTGTACCTAGGTTCGTTTCTAAAGCATTCATTTCTTTCGAATCCATTGCTTCAGGTGACCTGAATGAGTTTATTGACTCAATGGATTCACTTTTAATAATATTGTTAGCAATATAGTTGGCTGCCAAGGCTGCTTGTTCCATCATCTCTCTTTTACGTCGTCGCCTGCAAAAAATAATAAAAGTTATTGTAAAATAGGAACGATTTTTTTCAAAATTTATTTTTAAAAGGGAGCAATTTAATTGAATTTACGATATGTTAATCTCTGAATTTTTTAAATTTAAATTTGGGCACTGATGAAGACTAAGTAAGTCAAAACATTTGCATTGTACGAAACATAATCAGTTAAATTGTATTTCTTTGAATAATCTACATTATTTATTATAGCCACACGATACTGATTATATTTTTATTATATTTTCAAATCACTTGAATAATAATTATATTGATTTATTCTATTCAGATTATATAGACTAAATCATTTTTTAGATGAATATTTGTCATACCAGGAGTTCCTTATTTTTTGTATCTCTATGTTTAATCATTATATCTTTTTCGTCTCCATCGCCAACAAGATTTAAAAAAAAAACGCAATTCTTTTTACTTATAAATATTAGTTGCAATATAAAAATGTTTATTATGCGAGTCAAGTTGCAAAGATTTAAAAGAAATAGAAGAGTTCATAAGGGTTTTCCGAAAGATACTGGACTTTTGGATTAAAAGATGATCTTAAATATAATAACCATGAATACTAATCAAAGATTGAATACTACTATCAATCCATTACCAAAATAAGTAACTGTAATGGTAATCAATAATGCGTTACTTTCCATTCCTGAATAAACTTTATGTACAATTACATGCAGTCAAGACGGGGTAAAATACATATATTTGTAAAAGTTCATTGTAAAAGTTCATAAAAGTTTAATTTAAATGAAACTATATTAGTATTCATGATGAAATGAATAACATTGAACTCATGCCATGAGTACATTTTTTGTTTAAAAAGGCTTAACTTTAATAGAAATTTTTTAAGAGATGAAAATTTGTTGAGAGCACCATCGCATATAGTAAACTGACTACCGAAGTATTGACTAGTCTAACTATGAGTTGTTAACAAGCGGGATTCGATTCTCAGTCAAAATAATACTTTTTGCAATAAATTCTTCGTAGTTTTTAAATTTCATTAACATATGACAATTCTTGTTAAAAAGATGCTTATTAATATCAAAAGATCAAATCTATGTTTGATGTAAATTTATTATCATATTGCTATTGTCAGAACTGTTTTAAAAATAAAATAACATAATAACATAATAAAATATCAATTTTGACAATTCCTTTAATATATGGCATGACACAATTGAGAATACTAACCTTAAAACATATGTTTTCTTTTTAGAAAGTCTTTTAGTACAAAGAGTTAAATATCTACCCTGGCTATAGGTTCTTCCCATACTTAATGTGGATTTGTGACAATTTCACTATAAGAGATTGAAGTGTTGTGAGACACTTTTTTTAAACTCAGATCTTCACTATTGAGTATATATGGAATTAACTTGTATGTAAACATATGGTTAGCTAACTTGAAATTTTTGTTTCCTTTCCTAGAAAGAAGAAAAAGAAATAAAAAATCAAAGTTGATGCTTGTGTCTATAGGGCTTTGTAAAGCACTCATAGAGTTAGGATATTAATACACCTCAAAAATTAATAAATTATGAACTATTGGAAAGCAAATTCTTTTGCTTTTTTCACAGTGCCTTTTCTTCTCCATTGCTCTAAAAGCAATGCATTTATGAAATTATATGAAATCTTGATATTATATGATTATATAGATAATCAATCATTATACAGATAATTGCTATCAATCTCATTCATAATGTATTATTCTTCAAAAAAAGTGAATTATATAAAATATTTATATCTTAAATTAAATCTAATTCTTGACAAATATCATTTTGAAATTTTATTCTGACAAAATTATGACAAATTATAACACATTATTGCAAAATTTTTATTCAATTCATGCTATTATTGTGCAATATTATATGCTTATAATATGAAGTCTGTTTTTTGTGGCTGAAGTTTTTGTGGCTAATGTAAAGTTTTAGAACTTAAGGTGATTCTTTAGTAAATCGAATTACTATAGAAATACTTAATTTTTTTACATAATGAAGCACTGAAATTAACGTGCAAAATTCTACAGTAAGTTAACGATAAAATAATCTTAATTATAAAATAAGAGAGAAACAAATGTTGAAACCTTTCACATATAACTTAATGACTCGCAAACGCTTTTTTGACTGCACACGAATCTTACCATAGACTTTTCTCAAAAATGAGATTATAATACTATAAAAAATTACGATTTTAATAGTCAGAAAAAAGTAATAGGTCAACAGCCATTCTGGAAAGATATTTACGTGCATAAACTTGCATATAAATTTAACCTCGAAAAGTAAACATAATCTCATCTTGTTTTTCATTCAATGAAGATGCATGATTTACTATCATATGTTTCTTATTATTTCATTAAAATATATACGTAGTTCTATAATATTTCTCTAATATTTCTTCTTATCTCTAATATTTTATCCAAATTATGCATATTTGTAATTTTTGAATGGGTTTTTGTGAGACACCTCAAATTTTCAGCACTTTACTAAAAAATTACCTTAAAGTGAGGTATTATATGTCTAATGTTTGGCAAAAGTAAGAAACAAAGTTCTAATACAGGCATAAAAAACAGATGTATTACATAAGAAACAAGAAATACATAAAAGAACAGACCATTGACTCGGAGTCGAGTCGGGTCGAGTCGGTAAATCGAATATGCTATTAGATGAAGTTACAACAGCAACGGAAATGCCGACGCCCTGTCGAAAAACACTGAACTTTCGTCTTTTGTTTTAACTGATATGAGAAAAATTCACAGGCAGATATCCACAGTCCGTTCTTAAGACTATCTAAAGCAATTGAACCTCTTTTTAGTTAGAACTTCTTGCATGATTCATCTTTTCTCTTTTTCTTTCCAACGTGAAGAGAAAAGGAAGAAAAATGAACAATGCAAGAACTTCAGCTAAAAAGAACAGACTTAAAGGCACCTTTTCATGCTGATGCTCGACGCTCATTTTCGAAAAAGAGTAATAAGGTACATTTTCACGCGCTGTTAAAATAAGTAACTGGAGCGACAGATTTGTCACTCATTATCTAATGACTGAAATTTTAGTAATTTGAACAGTTTCAACTACAAGCTCAAACGCTGATAGCACTGACTAGAGACCTTTTATGCATAGTCTACAATGGGCAGTAACAGTAGTTGATTAAGGAATAGATGCAATCGACCAATCATAATTGATTTTTCTCACATTCAACTATGATTAGTCGATTTCTACGCCTATTTCTTAATCCACTACTGCTACTATCCATTGTAGATGCATTAATAAGAGACTGGCCATAAGGATTTCGTAAATATAGACTCTCTCATTCTTCCATCAAATGAATACATCATGCACACACTATTAGTGAAGGAGTGAGATGGCCTATATTCCTTTCTCGCTCGAAGGAATTTAACAAATTTTTATGATTAAAGGGTCTCTATGCTGACATAATGGATTCAATGGCATAATGGATTCATTCAATATTACAACCGCTGATTGAGCGCTCAGTGAGCTCTTATATCTAATTGATGTTTTCAGATCTAATGGAATATGCCAATCAGATGCAAGCGCTCACTGAGCATTTTTCTCGCATTCGGCTGTAATTGGTCAGTTTCTTACGGCTTATATATACGGCTTATATATAACACCTGAAAATACCTATTGTAAATCTAGATTTACTCCTTAAAATCTCATTGTAGTCACTTTAATCGGGTTTAATAACAATAATAAATAATATAGGATATAATAGGGTATAATATAGGATATAACATAGGGTATAATAAAGGGTATGGTCAACGATGCTGTAAATGCTTTTGAAATATTTTTTAATTAGTCAGTTTGTAAAATTCTTTCTTCTAATTGATCCATCAAATGCTTCAAAGTATTTGTAGCGAGATTTTGACCACAGCCAAAAATAATAAAATTAAATGAAAAAAATAATAAAAATAATAAATATATTTTTATTATATATTGTTTACACACACACACACACACACACACACACACACACACACACACTATTTTTAGTTAAATAAAAAATCCTAAACATACTAAATATGTATTTAAAATTATGTTATTATGCGATTTTGAATATTAAAATATAAAATGTGTTCTTCTGCATTCCCATGAGAACGCAATCAATAAATTTTTATTTTTCCAATTTAGAAACACTGCCCTATATTAAGACATTAGGAGACACGGTAGTGACTCCTAATACTGATATGATATAATGATTATTACAAATAAGACATTTGTCTTAGCTATCAAGTTAGAACAAACATTTCTGTTTGTTACTATAATCAGTATCGTCAAAATAGAATTTTCTATCTCTAAATAGAATTTATTTTACCATTATTGTTTGAGCAGATTTAGTTTGTAATGATTTGATTCAAGTATTTATATATTTAAGTTAACAAAATCTTATAATTTAAAATATGTTTGAAATGATAAATATATGCTTGACAGCCTACAACTGCTGCATTTAGTTGAATCAACTAATATTTTTTTTTTAACAACTTTTTTCAGTGTGGAATATAATTACAAGTCTATCATAACTCATTGATAGACTGAGTAATCAAATGCAGCAAAGAACAAAAAATTAGTAAAAAATAAATAATCATGAATAGTAAAAATATAAAATGTAACAAGAATAAAGTAAAAAATCTGCAAATTAAGATATAAAAAATATGATCAAATATAACAGACATATAATTGCATACAATAATAATGGTTAAAATTTTCACATACTGTTTTATATATATTATATATAAATAAATATTAGGTGTATAACTTTGCTTCCGCCGTTTTCCTATAGATTTAGCGGTAAGTGGTGGTCGAAATAAATAGATCATAGACGTCATACAATAAACTTGGGCATCTGTCAACATAACCCCATAGAAATATTAGTCGATTTGTGTCTGCATCATAAAGTTATTCTCGATTGAAAATGTCAGTTTACAAGCCAAATTCTCGTCATTTGCGGGAGGTTTTAATTTTTTGCTTCAATATGAAGAAATCTGCGGCTGAGGCTCATCGAATGCTCTCAAATACTTATGGTGAGGCCGCTATTATAATGAAAGAACGTGTCGTGAGTGGTTTCAACGCTTCAAGAATGGTGATTTTGACGTCCAAGGTCATGCTCTTTGATGGGACCAGCTCGGCGTAGTGTATTATGAACTGTTAAAACCGACTGAAACAATCACAGGCGATCGGTATCGAACGCAATTGATGCGTTTGAGCCGAGCATTGAAAGACAAACGGTCGCAATACAACGAGAGACACGATAAAGTGATTTTGCAGCATGACAATGCTCGACCCCATGTTGCAAAAGTGGTCAAGACATACTTGGAAACGTTGAAATGGGAAGTCCTACTCCACCCGCCGTATTCTCCAGACGTTGCTCCCTCTGACTATCACTTGTTTCGATCAATGGCACACGGCCTGGCTGACCAGCACTTCCGGTCTTATGAAGAAGTAAAAAATTGGATCGATTCGTGGATAGCCTCAAAAGATGACCAGTTTTTTCGACGCGGAATTCGTATGCTATCCGAAAGATGGGAGAAAGTAGTGGCCAGCGATGGACAATAAATGTATAACCAGTTTTTTACAATAAAGCCTCGAATTTCGGAAAAAAACATGGCGGAAGCAAAGTTGTACACCTAATTTAATATTTCAATTGTTAATAATCCACTAATAATATATTACTAATTGTACTTTATTCTTATTACGACTTATTATTTATATCTTTCTAATATATGTTCATGGTTACTTATTTTTATTTTTTATTAGTTTCCTATTCTCTACTGCATCTATTCGATTTACTACAACAGATTAGAGGAACTTGTAGTTCTATTCTAAAATCCAGAATTCATCTCAACATGTACAATTCAGATCGTGATGTTTTTATTCTTATTGTTCAATTGATAAAGATGGTTCAAATTAAGCAGAGCCGAAACATCCCGCAATTTATTGATATTAAATATGTGATTTACATGTGATTTATATGCGCACTGATATCTACGTTTGATTATTAGCTCCATTTTAAAATAATTATATAATGAAATATATACACACCTTCGTACCCATGCTTTCTTTCGGGAGAGTCTATAGAAGGACGGAGGCAGCTTTTTTACGCTATACTTTACCATTGAGTACAAATTAATATACAAATAAAAATATATACTTTTATATGTGAAATTACGATTAAAATTGTAAAACATTCACTTGAAACAAGTTACTTCAGGTACGTTCAGGAAAACACCAGGAGAGGTTATTAGCTGTTAGTGTTGTTTCTGTTTGTTTTTTTTAAGGTGCCTTTTCATTCTGATGCTCGATGCTCATTCTGTGTCCAAATAGATCACGTGATCAAAATGAACGCTTGATATTCGTCTATTTTTATCGCGTTGCGCATCGCGCTGGTGTGCAGGAGCCTTAATGATAAAGCTGGAAATACAGTGTGTTCTTCCAACAAGCAACACAAATGACACAATGAATCATTACATCCTTGTTGTTTGCCAATGTTAAACAAAGATGACATTGTGTACTTTCCAATAAGCAACACAGTGCGACACAGTGATAATGTTATTTTTGATGTCACTTTTGCAAATTTTATTCCTTAAATCCTTAGGTTCTCTTTCTTCTTCTTTTTCTTATCTATTCAATCGTTAAACTGGAAACAATGAAAAGCACAAGCAATAGTAACAGGAAATAAGAGATTTCAATCTATCAGAAAGCGTCCATTCTAGTATATATAGTTTCTGATAGGTTGAGATTTGTTACTTCTTGTTTCTATTGCCTGTGCTTTTCATTATGTTTCCAACTTAATGATTGGAACATTAACCTGCATTAATCTAAGGAATATTGGAAAACCAAGCAGGAGATTAAGAAGAAGAAACAGAATCTAAGGATTTAAAGAATAAAATTTGCAAAAGTGATTCCTCGAAGAGGTTATCACAGGATCTTCAGATTCAAATTCATCGCATAGTACTGTGACCCTTTTTCTTGAATCGGAAATCAAATAGGAAATTCAAAAAAAGAAAAAGACATCGATCATTTTAGCAGGTTTCGAGCCAGTAAGGTGGGAAGGACTAAAAAAATGTTTTTTGATATGTATATAAACGTATCTTTAAATGAGATAATAATAAGAAAAGGAAATTCACTAGCTTTTGATTAATGAAATTATAAATACTTTAGTGAAGTTTTGCTTTTTGTAATGTTTACCTTTTAAGATACACAATTAACGATCCCAGTATTAATTCGGCTTCAATTATTATTACTAGTATCATTATATCATATAATAATAATATGATCAGTGTAGTCTAAAAGATACATTTCTAATTATGATACTCATAAATGTTGGATTAGTAGTATATGATGCCTGAAATCCAATATGTAGGATTTATATATGTATCCATAGTCCATATCCATAGTCAGACTTTATATTTAAAGCTTTCTTAAATTTATTTTACACTCAGTAACCAATAAAATAATTTGTAGAGCATCTGAAGATAAATTTAAGGAAACCTTAAATATAAGACTTGATTATGAATACAGATAATAGTATATGATGTACATTTGATATCCAATAGAAAAATTTGTTTCCTGGAGACAAAATATTGATGAAAATCGAATTCTTTTATTGAACACTGTATCGTCATATATCGAATGTTGTGTGAATTGTACATAAGGTTTTAAATAATATAATGTACATATAAAATAGTGTTATTGCCGTTGACATTCAGATTTCAGTGATTGCTTTCAGCAGATTCAACAGTTAAGTGAGTATTCGCTGCTATTGATGTATTCTTCTAGATCTAAAATCTGATTAGTTTGCTGAACGCAATCACAGTGTTTGTAACATTGTAATAAAAACAGGTAAATACATATTTTTTATTTATAATAAAATTGGAAACAAGACTGTTTATATTAAATGCATTACTTTAAATACAAAGCGCTTATGGTCTGAATGTTAACATGAACTATTATATATATTTATATAAATGAATTAATTTCAGAAATGATAATTGCATGCTGATATGGTTGTCAGATTTTTAACGCAATCAATTTTATTTATGTTTCAGCTGCACTCAAAATCATTGTATCTATAATGTTATACTTTGTATAACATGTATAAAGTTTTGTTGTCGAAAGTGTTTTAATTCAGACTTTAGTTATTGAATAAAAAAAGTTACACATATTTTTTTAATTTTAATATATACTGCCATGAGAGAAGGAAATGAATATGCATTATATATTTACATCTGGAATAAGGAGAAGTAATTAAATTGATGATAAGATTGTACTTGAGAAATCTGCGTGATGAGGAATTTGTCATCACAAAGAAACAATACTTGTTGTTTTTCATGTTACTCTTCCTACATTGGTAAGTTTTTTGCTTTTAAGTTATCATCCTAATAAACGAAAATTTAAAAGGATTTGATGATCTAATTGAAAATATTGTTAATATTGAAAATTCTTAACAGTCATTCCTTAATCTTACGAGCTGAAAACGAAAAGAAACAGAAGCATCAAGGTCACGTAAGTATTTTACTTTAATTTGATATTTTTGTTTTCTACATGAGGGATCAACGCAATAAATGTTCTTATATGAAAAATTTTTTACTGGACTTTTTACAACAGACATTATGTTTTATTTTTACAGCATTAAAATGGAAGTAATACCTGGAAAAAGGAGAGATAGTTTTATATATGTATATGACGGATATAAATATAATATTGATAAAAGATATACTCATGTATATCGCTGTGCAAGAAGACGCAGTCATTTATGTAGAGGAGTATTAATGGTACAAAATGAAAAATTTACTTTAGGAAATACGCATAATCATCCAAGTGAGCCTCATGTTATAGATGTTTTCAAATTAAAAAGAGAAATGATTCAAATGTCTAAACATACCACTGCAACATCCAAAGAAATATATGATACAATTTCTCAAAAGAATCAAAGTGCAGCAGCAAATATTTCATATAATGCAATGAAAACTCTGTTGTCAAGAGAAAAAGTTAAAATGCGACCTCCAGTACCTTCAAGTGTTTGTGATTTAAATGATTTACTTAAAGAATATGAATTTACAAAACCTGTTTATAAAAGCTGCATTATATCTGAAGACAACAAATATTCATATATTTTCACTACTGATAAACTTTTAAAATTATTAGAGAAGAGTTCTGAAATTTATGTAAATGGAACATTTTCTGTAAGTAACTGTTGCTAATATTTTGTTTAAATATGATTAAATTTGATAAATATTATTAGAATATTTGTGAATATATACACAAAATATGTTTGTGTTTATTAACGTATATATATATATATATATACACACATGTTATTTTAGGCTATACCCAGAATGCCAAAGTTTGTCAAATTATTTTCAGTACATGTGCGGTACATGGAGAAGGTATTGATATTGTACATGAATATAAATGAATATAAATTATGTATATTTATTGTGTCTTTTATAATACTTTGTAATATTATCTTCTAGGGTGTTGTAGTATTACTTATTCTATGTGAAGCGAAAACAGAATTTGTTTACAATTCGATATGGAAAGAAATAGTTAAATTGGTACCTAAGTTGCAAAATAATTTACGTTTTATAATAATGGATTATGAAAAAGTATTAATGAATACTCTTCATAAACAATTTCCTCAGGCATCTTTATATGGCTATTGGTTTCATTATTGCCAAGTAAATAAATCATTTTTTAATGTTAAACAAATATCGTATCAATCAATTTTTTGTCCACCAATCTTTTGTCATTAGATTATTTATAAAACTTTATTAGAGTATTTGAAAAACTTTTCATATAGTAACTTTTCATAAAATACTTATAAATGATACTTAAAATTAGATTTTTATCAATTTACTCATATGTTCTGTATTTGTAGGCAGTTTTGAAAAAATGGATACGGTTAGGACTTACCATACCGCATAAGGTAGTGTCCATAGCAATGGCGTTAGCATTAGCACCACCAGAAATGTTTTCACAAGGTTTAAATCTTATGCAAATAATTACGAATAAAGAATGTTATTTTTATCCTAATATGTTACTTTTTATGGCATATATGAAAAGTACATGGCTCTCAATATTAGAAAAAGTTTGCGTATATCGCTGCCCAAATAGGACTACTAACTTTGTAGAATCGTTTCATAATATCATGGGACATAAAATGCAAACGGTTCATCCAAATTTATGGATATTTTTAAGTAGGTATAATACTTTATTGATAATACAAATCCTATATGTTCTATGAAATGCTATATATAAAGATTATAATATAAAGATTAAATGGATACCGTAAGTATAGGTGACTTGAGACAGTGTAGATAATTGGGACAGCATGTATTTTTGTTAAATTCATTCAAGGAATTCATCCATAATTTTCTAAAGGAAGTGTAAAACTTAAACTTTCTTTAAAGACTTATGGATGGATTTTATGATTGTGTGAATTTAACAAAAATACATGCTGTCCCAAGTTACCTGCACTGTCCCAAATCATCTACATATTTACGATAGTTCAACTATTAATTTTACTTAATATTTAATAATTATTCCCAATGCAATTAATTTTTATCTAAATTTTTGTAGATAATGTTTCTAAACTAATTATGAATCAAGAAACCAATTACGATCGTGTAATAAACGGTCAACAAATGACAAACATCCGTTTTCCATCTAGTATGTTTAGAAATACAAAAATACGAGACGCACAAAATTATTTATCTTCTGGTCTTTTTTCTTTAGAACAATTTCTGCAAGTTTTTGATAATGAAATGAGTTATCAGCAACATCAAATGTCATCATTAATTGGTGAGTATTTAAATTTAGTTGGACCAATATAAGGTACAGTTATTACACGCAGTTATTACAGTATATTTTATGAATTATATTCTTGAATTAGAATTTTTATATATAGAATTATTTTACCCATATGACCATGACATATTGAACTTGTATTAATTTCATTGGACCACAATTATCTTTCATCAGATTTAAGCTTCTTATTTTGTAACAAAGAATCAATTATGTAGATAAATATAATTTATTTGTAATATGATGTGTATTTACATATTTTTACAATTACTTTTTATAATTTTTTAAATTAATTTTTCAAATTTAGATCTCAATGTTGAAGACGAGGAAATATATGCTGATTTGCTTACAGAAGAAACTGTTAATTCAGGTAAAATTTAAATAATTAATAATAAATTACCATTTAAAATATAACAATAAATTAAATCTTTTTTATTTCTTTAATCTTAATTAGTTTCAACTTCTGAGTTACATATCGAAAAAAGAGTCAGAGACGAAGAGGAGACAAACGAGAGAACAATTTCAACGAAGGTAATATTATTATTTTACACACACACACACACACACACACACACACACACACACACACACAACTAAACTTATTTATATTATACTAATAATTATACTATAATAAAATACTCCTACTTATTTTAATTAAAGTAAAATTTGTTTTAGATTACTAACTTAAATTTTTAA
>NW_012130103.1:2455755-2476339 GCF_000143395.1 Atta cephalotes | reverse complement strand
CTTATTTACATCTGTAATTCTAATGTTATCGTCAGAGTTTAATTATCAATAGATACAATAACTATAGAGGAAAAATTGTAATTTTGTGGCATATATAAAATACTATAGCATTACAAGTACGTATACTTATTTATGCAGCATTTATATAATCAATGAATTTAATAATGTTATGTATATATTATCCAAATATTTATGTTAATCGCAATAATTCCATCTATCACTGGCTTGATTTTTATTTCAAGCATCAGCAATATTATAAACTTATATAAACAAACATATGAACAAGAGATCTCATAAAAAAGATTTTCAAATGCTTTTTGCTCGAGAATATAAGAACGTTGTCATTATATTAATAATACTACAAATATTAAATCTGTAATTACAAATCATAGAATTTCATTAATCATTTTGATTTTGGAAGAACATCAAAATACCAGACCGAGAATATTTTTTCAGAAAAACTTTATTAATTGTAGTAAATATAAGTTGAAAATGCAGGACATTTCTATTATACATTTATGTTTACAAAAGATTTTGTATGCATTTTATTAATCTGTTAATCTGAGTACAAAAAATTTATTTCAATATTTACAAGAAGAATTCATACGATTTTTTTGCTTCTAACATCACATAGTTTAATATCTACAGTAAAAAATTAGAAATAATAACATGTTAACTTAAATTAGAAGTAATAACAAATTAATTTTTTTACAGTTGAAGCTAGGAAAAAAAAAGTTCAGGGAAATACTCACGATAACACAGGTAATTATTTAATATATTATATATTTGTAGTATCATATATATATATATATACATATACAAGGTGTCCCTTTTTGATTAGGCCCTTAAATGTAATAAATCAATTTTTTTTACAGTTGAAGATATGGAAAAAGAAATTGAGCAAAATATTTACGCTAATGAAGGTAATTATTTAATATAGTATAGTTTGTAGTATTATATGTATACACAAATAAGAGAAGAAAAAGAAAGCCATGAACTGAAATAATTACGAGATTGTCATTTCATGATTGTGTTCCAAGTCCAAGTAACCGAATCAGTGCATATAGAATTGATATAATTGTATTTATATATTACATATGAACATTACTAAGACTCGCTTCGATTTAAAATAGCTTTCGTATATTTTTATTCTCATATTTGTGTTTATATACTTTTCTACTTCATATATATAATATTATTTATATTTTATATATATAAAAAAATAATATATATATTATATATATATACATATATGATGATATATTATATATATATATACATACATGACATAATACATAATATTCTAACATAGTTTCATATATTTATAGTAAAAGATCAGATGTTTTAAAGTAATATGTCTACTTAAATGTAATAAATTAATTGTTTTTACAGTTGAAGCTAGGGAAAAAGAAATCGAGAAACATACTTAAAATAATAAAGGTAATTATTTAACATATATTTGTAGTATTGCATGTATGTATTAACATAAATTAGAGAAGAAAACCACGGATTGCAACGAAATTATGAAATTATTTCTTCATAATTGTGTTTCAAATTTAACAAATCGAATCAGTACACAGTTTATAGAATTGATATTTGCACTTGTATATTTACATGAATATTATTAAGCACCAAGAAGCCTCGCCTTCATCCAAAATGGCTTTCGTTTCTTATTTGTGTTTAAACATTTTTGGTTAATAATAACTTAATATTATTTATATTAACATAACATATAACGTATAGCACCAACGAAATGCTAAAGACAGCCGGTCTTACGGAAGTTAGCGTAACTGTTTTGAAAGAAGCCGATAATATAATTTTATTATACTAGTTTCGTATACATGTATATATATTTAAAATTATATATATATATATATATATAATCTTATTTACATCTGTTAATTTTAATGTTATCGTCAGAGTTTGATTATCAATAGATACAATAACTGTAGAGGAAAAAATTGTAATTTTGTGGCAATATATAAAATACTATAGCATTACAAGTACGTATACTTATTTATGCAGCATTTATATAATAAAAAATCATGAATTTAATAATATATTATCCAAATATTTATGTTAATAATCGCAAATTTATATCCATTGTCGACAATGTTGTTGTTTTTCAATCATCTCTGGACTCCCTGGGGACCCCTATTGATAATCACGAGAATTTATCCAGGGTCGGCTTTAATAGCATCGCGTCGGTGCATATAGTATATGATATATATGAGTATATAAACACATAAACATATAAAATAATGGATTTCTTTATAGAACATATTCACGAAGTGTCTGAAGATGATTATGGATACTGGTTTATTAAAAAGAGTACAGAAAAAGGAAATGCTCCATTTTTTTCTGTAAAAAATATAAAATGGATTACAGGTAAAAGCAGATACACAATGAAAGAAAATGTACCATATGTTTAAATGAAAAATCTAACATAATCTTTGTATCACGTGGATATGTTGCTTCAAAATTACGTACAGAAATTAAAATATGATGTGAATAAGATGTCCTATTAGCAGTAACAATTACCATCAGTATTATCAACGATAAATAATACCATAAATCAGGTATGATTTATATTCTTACAAAATTGCACAATATTACTGTAGATTAAGTTTACTGTAGATTAAAGTTTTATTCATACACTTCTTTAAATAAATTTCTATTTTTAACATAATAATCTTTTTGTTACAGATAAAGAGTTTCAATTTATGAATATCCCTATCTACATTGTGGTTTTGAGAATAAATTTTTATTTTTATTAAGAGCTTTTCAGCTATAGATGACATAATGAAAGACACTGTCAGACACAAGAGTGCGATGTAAAATTGTTCATTGTTTGAACTGCCCAATTTTTTATCTTTCCTAAATAGTTAATAGCCATGACATACAAATCACGAAAACTACACAGAATTGGTCCCTGGGACCAATAAGAGACCGGAACATGTAATCAATTTACCACTCTCTTTCCATTCTCTAGTGTAGAACTGTCATGATGGATAAAGTCATTATACATTAAGCTTACTCAACACTTATCACAGTAAATCAGAAGCATCAATGATCATGTTTAGCAATAAAAATTGATCAAAATATCTTAAGATATTAAGGATGATGTTCCATGATAGTCGGCACTTCAGAAAACAGAATCTTAAAAGAATAAACTGGATATAATATATATCCAAAATAAAAAATGGATGACGAGAGTAAATTTATCCCCAATTGACTAATCAACGCTCACATCAGTTTGCATGAGGATTCGGGTTTAATGCAACCAGAGGTGCTTTCCAGTAAAGACACAGTTCAGGATTGGTAAAGACTGTGGATTTTTTTTATTCAAAGAATAAAATATACTATTTCTTCTTAAATATGTTTTTAATGCTTCAAATATGCTTTAAATAATGCTATAAAAAACATTTAAAACATATTAAAAACATCAATTAAGAATATTTAAATTGTTTAAAACATTTTTTTTACTACCATGACATAGTCTATGTCGAACTATGTAACACAGTGAACCGTTTCATCCTTATTAATGTAGGCAAACAACAAGGATGTGATGGATTCGTCGTGTTGATTTCGCTCCATTATTCTGATTCGGTTCGAATTTTCGTTGGAAATTAGGGCGCACTCTCTATTCCGTAATTCTATTCCACCATACCCTGTGATTTCACCCTTACTTCGTGATTTTCTCCATTGTGCGTAGGGCCTTAAGCGAGGAGCACAGCTCTTACATAACGCATAATACATATACATAAGAAAATGTACCAATCAAAGTTCTTCGTTTTTTTTCTTTTCATGAAATAAATTCTGATTGGATTTCTTATATTTTAGGACCTGCGCACAATAAAACAAATATTAGGAATAGGAATAAATATTTCAATCTACTAGATACCGCGTATTCCGATGTAACTGGTAATTAAAATTTTAGGATATATCCACACAAATTTACATAGTCGCATAAGAAAATTATCCAATTACATTTTACATGTGACTTTATAAGAGAAATGTGATTGGATAATTTTCTTTATGCATATGTTTATGCGGCTATGCAAGTTATGTGGATATACCCTTAATATTCCTATTTGTAATATTTCCTCCATTATGCGCAGAACCTTATGTGTTAAGATTTAAACACAATAGGCACAAACAATTGGCACAGAGAACAGAGAATAACAAGTCAAATCAGAGCTCTGGGGATCGATTCTATATTTTGAAGTGAAAATTATAAGTGATCAAATTTACTAGAATACTGATTATTTCATTGGTCAACACCTAGTAAATTTGCTCGCTTTTATAATTTTCACCTTGTTTGAAGATACAAAATCGATCCCCTGATTGAACTGCTCGTTATTCACTGTTTCCTGTGCCTATTGTGTTTAAACCTTTATGCGTTATGCAAGAGTCTGTGCTCCCTTTTAGTTAAGTGATTAGTGAGTCGACGCCAAGCCGTCGATAGATGGCGCTGATAGTGCGCTGCAAGCTATTTGCTAGAATTTTCATCACTACATGTATCATAGGTCTGTATCATAGGTCACTCTGGCTACTCGTTACAGTTGTCTATAGTCAGTTCTTGAATGTTTCCTTTTTCATTCATTTTGTCGTATTAATTTCGCATATTCGTCGCGTTGTCAATTGTTCGTGGATGAGATTTGAAGTCGTACAACGAGCAAGAAGAACCGGTTGGACGAATTATCGTGTGTTGTGCTGTAAACACGTGCGAAATCTTGGCACAAGGAAATCTTGGAGAACGACGTAAAAGATAGAAAAATACAAAAGGAAAGAGAGCAAAAGCAGAAATCCCACAAAAATGTCAGAGATTGACGCTAAAGTGAACATGTCGCTTGGTAAGTCGCCAGAGTCCCGACAATCTAACGGTTTTGCCAGTAATCCCGGATGAGCCCACGTTGCTTTCCCTCGCGTTGGGCAATGGATCGACAAAATGGCGTCGGCGCATGTTACGTGATATCACAGCATGCTTGCGTACGGTGCATAGAGTACCTGCATTTGTTTTTCGCTTTTACATATGGAAGACGTTTTCCTCTTGCTCCTAGTGTCTCCCAGAGGATGCTGCATAAAATGTACATTCAAGTACATCGAGGGCACGATAATGGGATGTTCTTCGTGAGGTGCCGATTGATCGATCGATCGACACGATGGCGCCTTTGTTAAAGCATGCTCGCGAGGGAGGAAATTCTTTTGAAAAGAAAGAGACTTCTTTTTCAGAAAAAAAGGCTAGAGAAAGGGGAATCAGAATTTTGCTCATATAGTATATATAATATTGCTCATATGTTGCTGTTGGATAATCACGATCATTCTTTTAGTTAGGAAGAAGAAAGAGAATTCTGAATAAAAACGTGTGAAAGCAAATGCAAGAACTTCTCATCCATTCTAAACGATTCTGCAATCACGATTGTTTGTAATTTATTTGATCATCGGGAAGAAGAAAAGATCTAACAGATTGATAGGAAATTTTATAGAAATAGCACGGAATGATAGGATGATTTATATGACAAGTTTATATGCGAAGAATTGTTTTATGATTGCTGAAAATAATCAAATTTTATACTTGTCTCGAGAAAGAAATTGATGTCCAGGATATGTAGGTGCATGAACATATATATAAGAAATGTGATCAAACAAATTAGTATATAAAGCACTGTTTTATTTGCTTTAACTAATAGCATTTTATGATCTTTATTGCTTGCCTCGGGAAGAAACCTGTATCTGCATAAGTACATCCAGAAAATTCCAGCAAACACTGAGAAACGATCTGCGAATTTACCAGAATATTATCCAGAACATCATTTATATTTGCCTCAAATAACCATATTTTACTATTGCAATTGTTTGCTTTGGGAAGAAACTGATAGCATCAACATTTCAAGAATCATTGAAATACCAGGAAATGATCTAAGACTTTGTGCCAGGATGTTACATAAAACATTGTTCTATATTTGTCTCAAGTAATCATATTCTACGATCGCAATGTATTGCTTGCTTTGAGAAAAACACCAGTGTCCAGAAAATATAAGTGCATCGACATCCAGAAAATGCAATTGAAATGACAGAAAACAATCCAAGATGTTTTGTCTAAAAAACACTTTTATTTGCCTCAAATAATATTCTCAAATATTGATCTTGTCTCAGTTGTTGAGGAAATACAGTCATATCGACGCACAGGAAATGCAATGTAATAACGGAAATCTGTTCCAGAATCTTGTTCCAAGAATTGCATCATATCTGTCATAAATGATTATATCTCTCAATTGTTTATAATTCTTTGCTTTGTTTTGCAAGCAAAAAAGAACGATGTGTTATGTGACAAGAAATGGATAAAAATACCACGAATCAAAATCGAGAATATATACCAGGAATTTCTTATGCCTGGGATCACTCTGAAATTTTATACCAGCCTCTAGTCTACACCTTTAATACTTCTTGGTTACATGAATAAACATGAAGTTGTCTATCGTAATTGTATTATGTACATAGAACTAATTTCCATTTGAAGATAATGAAATTATGATATATGTTGGAATGTGTTTCCAAACTTAAAACTTTTTAACATAACAATCTTGTAAATGGCAATTTAATCGTCTTGCAACGTTGGATCTTCTTCGTAATAACGAAACAGTCCATAGTGATTTAATTACAGAAGAGAAATCGGAGTGAGATTTGCTATAGCAAGAGGATCGTGAATCGCGTTATTACTGATATATGTGACCCAATGCATATTATGCAATCACAATTCATTGCTAATTATATTACATATTATATGCACCGTTAATCTTCCCGACGATTAATTTCCACTAGGAATCATCTTGAGGAGAATTTATTGCATCAATAATGTTTCACATGTAATTTTCAGTTTGAGAAAAAGGCAATGGGCAATAAAACGCATTTCGAGAGGTTGTGTCAAGCATCGTGATTTATCTCTTATGAAAAATTACGCTCTCTTTTCACGCTTAGGACAAGCGCAAAACTTACGCAATTTTATATTTTTATCCGTTGCATCACGAGCAACTGTTATTCGCCCAGGGAATGCCAAATATGGAACGAGACGCTTTCTCACATTACGCATGCTGGTATATCTCTACTGCTGTGTAACAGGAACTCGGCGAAACGATAAGATTAATTTCGCCTTTGTTTCTCTTCTATTGCTACAGCCAGAATGAAGAAAAAGGATTTGGAGAATCAAACGCGAATTAAAATCTCCTTTACCTCTTTGATGTGACGCTACTTCAAATTAATTTATAGTCTATTGACAATGCATTAGTATAATATTTACTGGCAATCTGAAAATGCAGGTACTCTAGTAGGCAGGCTGGTTTTAATATTCCAATGAAACTTCATCGTTTTCAATGTCGCGCAAATAATTCCAGGAAGCGATATATTTATGCGTTATTTATATCGATCAACATAGCAATCTGTACGGGCTCCTTGAAAATTCTTCTGAAATATAACGTTAAAATTAACGGAAGACCTCGTCATAAGAAGAATCATTGACTGGTTCAGCTTATGGAAAAGATAAAAAATAATGAAAAGAAGAGGACAAAGTAGAAATGCAATTCCTAAGAAGCAACGTTGCATTAATGGAGAAATATGAACTACCAGCGTTCTTTCTTTAATCGGACACCATTTTGAAGTAATCCGTAAAGCAATAAATGACAAATAGGGGTAGAGATTATTGAGTAAAAGTAATGATTATTGAAAAGCAAAAGAAAAACGCAATGCAAAAAATTACATTGCATATATTAAACTTTTTAATTATATTTTGATTATAAAGTTGAAACATTATTTGATTTTGTTTTAAATCAATATTGTATTTTGTTTCTTATTAAATTATTGGATTTTGATATTTAATTAGTGAATGATTTATTTATTGACTTTAAAAAAAATCTGCATATTTTATAATTTTTTTCGTGATATCTGTAAATTAGAATTTCTGAGAATTATAATTTTTTATATTTATTAATTCTCGTATTATAATTTTATATAAAAAGTAATTTCAGAAACGTTATCTGTTAATTTAATGCTCAGAATTAATCCATATTTTATTCTATTATAACAACCTGAAAAATATATGCTGCAAATATATGAGGAGATATTGCATGGATTGCATTCTACATATTTACAAGAATATCTTTGTAGGCAAAGATCTTTAGGATTATGAATGCTTGGGATGCTCTTTCATCTCAGCGACTTCTTCGGTGGGATACATGCCGAAATGATCTATATTCTAAGTGATAAATATTTACTTGAGAAATCGCACTCACGATGGAATCGCTGTCTGTGCCAAGATTTAGCATTAAGTGTTTCGACTTAAGAATTTCACAAAGATTAGATCCCACCGACGTACGTTTGCCGTCGTACGCTCATTAAATGACGCGCGTTTTCTTGCTTTTAAGATGAGATCATAAAGATGGAGAAAAAGAAAAAAAGTGCGGCAACCAATGGAAAACCCGGCGGCGCCAAGCGCAATCGCGGTGCCGGACGAGGCCGGGGTGGATTTAGAGGAAGAGGTGGTGCAAGAATCAAGCGCAATGTCGGGACCACTCTGAAAAAGCAGCAGCAACAGATCTGGCAACGTAATGCGAGTACAGCAGGCAACGCTCGCGGCGGTTTTGCTCGGAATCGCTTTAAGAGAAATGGCAATCTCATGAGATCACGTAGCAACTTGAGCTTGAATTATAAGCCAAACAATGTGAGAGGAGGCGCGTTCAATGTGCGTCGTGGCAGAGGCAATAGATTCGGTCTAACTCGCAGCCGAAGTCGTACAAACCTGACATTCAATCAGGGCGGCTTCTTCACGAACAATAAGAGCCCGCTGAAACGAACAAACAGCTTGCCTAATCTGCGAGATCCGAATTCTGTTCACAATCGCTTGGGCTATCAGAGCCCCGCTCAGATTGCCTATCGAAATCGTGTGAAACGAGCGAAGCAGCTGTTGTTGCAGAGACAGAATCAGAGACTGAACTTGCAGAATCAGTTTAGAGTGAGTGGAACTCAGACATGCATATGATAAATATTCTAAATTACTTGTTACACACTGATGATGCGTGTATAAATTGTTACAGATGACACAACCCGGCCAGAAGACCGTTTTACTTTCGATGCAGCCGAGAACTTTAGGAAGGCAACAGATACTAACATCGCAACGACGCTTCACAACTGGTGGACTGCGATCCGATCAGATCGCTCATGCACAGAGACGAGCGCAATACGAACAGAAACTTCTACGAATAAAGTAGATGATACTTTGTTATATTTATTGCGTCAAATTAATTCATTAGGCTGGCTACTCTTTCATATTAGTACATAATTGAGAAGTATAAATCTTTTTGTTTGACTTTATAAATACAGATTTATTAATAGTTTTATTGATGCTAAAAACGGTAACTAATTTTGTCCTTTTTGAGAGATATACAGGATATTTAAAGTATAATATGTTATAGCGCTTCTCGGTTGAACTCTACTCCAAACGTCAATTTCATGTGCACATTGGGAAGCGAGTATATACCCACTACTACACGCCAGCGACCACTCACCCTTGCACAGAACCGACCTACAACTATTACTAACCCACGACAAATGCCCAGAGGACGATCGCCGTTCAGACAAAACGCACAGCCTTTAAATATGGTATACAATTTTCAGTTAAGATTTCTCTAAAATGTATATCTGTTTCATTCTTTTTTTCTTCTATTTTAATCCATTAAGTATCATGTAATTTTTACGCGATTTTCTGTTTTAAATTCTTGTAACTTAGGTTCTGATCCAAATTTTTTTAGATCGCAATTAATATTTAGAGATAAAAGAAGAGTTGTTTTTTATAAAAAAAGATACAGATTGAAAGTTAAAATAAAGAAAATAAAAATCATAGCCTTTTTATTGATAAATAGTCAACTAATTCAACTAATTCAAAAATTCAACTAATAAATAATTTCGTCTACTTTTTTTTAGTAGACTGAATCGATAGGGATGATTATTATTTCAGTGATCTTTAGAATAATTTAAAAAATTCAAGGTGAGAAAGTATGAAAGAAAATGAAAAAATATTTTTTTTAATTTTTCTGAAATTCAACATTCTTTAAATGTTCTTTTCTTCTTTTTCTATCTCCGTAATAGTGAAAAAAAAATAAAAAGAAATAAAGTTGTAATTTAGATAAAATCAATTAGTTGAATGTTTGCCAGCAGTAGGAAGTAATTTATCTGCATCTTTTCCAGACACACCATTTCTCATCGCAAATTATATTTTCGGAGAACAATTCTTTTTACTTCCAAATTGCTATTAAAAAATTGTAATTAATATTCTAGTTCAAGAAGTTACAGCAAAAAAGTGTAAAGATCACTTGGAACTTAATGAATTAAAATATTTAGTCATTTTCTTAAATGATCACTTCATTAAAATTCCAGATTGACCGAGCACCATTATTCGGTCGACAGCGCTCAAGATCGAGATCACGCTCACGTTCGCGTACACACAACACGACTGCGTCCGATTCCAGTGGAGACGTTGACGATCGTACTTTCAGCGAAGTTATGTACAGTCTGTCAGGAAATCTTGGCGTTACAGGGCGAACTCTTAACGATCGATTTAGCTTTTAAATAGTGGCGTCGCAAATTCGACTTTATATCGAATTCATTACCAATGATACATTGGTAATTTACCTGTAACGCTAGAAATAAAAAGTAATTTTTGTTTTAATATGTAGACAAAATGCTATTATTTTTTTCTTCTCTATTAAGTACGCGTGTGTTATTAATGTCAAATCATACTGTATTGATTAATCCATCTTCACAAATATCTTATCATTTGCTTTAATCGCAAAACTGTAATTAACTTCACCTGAAATATCGCTTCTTCACATCCGTTGTTAATATGTACAAATTATCTTTAGGAAATAGATATTATCGATAGATATCATACTTTCACTTGAAGTACATAATAGTAGCGATTCTTTATCTGTTTTATATGTCACGATTTTCATCTATGTGCAATAACTATATCTACAAAATCTTCAGTATTTTTTCATTATACGAAATGTAGAGAAAAAGATGTTATTTAAATACACGTATAGCAATTTCGATTACAATTTATTGAAATTTTTACATTTAAAAATGTGAAAGAAAATTAGCTTAAGTGATTATTTGTGTATAAGGAAGAGCGCATACTTTTCAAGTGTACTTTCTTTTGCTTTGAGAAATATACAAATCTTGGTGATTACTTATCCATCTTTTTAAATTAATATTGCATTCTAGATGATCTCTAAAATGTGAGTGTGAAACATTTGAATACCTATATAATTCATATATGTGTACGTACATAGATCACATTTTTTTATATATTTAACAAGAATTTTGATTTAAGCTTTAATTTTCCAGATTATACAATACAATTAAAAGACATTCGAATGGAGATTAAACTAATTTTTGACTTATATTCGGATTCAGTTATATAATATAAGAGATTATTTAATAAATAATCATATACTGCAAAGTAGATTTTATTAAATTATTATTGAAATGCAGTTTAATTTATAACGTAAAATATATGCACATACTCAATGTATAACTGGAAGTTGTTGGAACAAAACTCAAAAGTTTTTCTCAAATGCGTATCTCGTCCAATTTTTTTAAAATGATATTTATATCACGCTTATTTCTGATTCGGGCATATTGATTTTATATCACTTTATTTATTGTGTTATCCACTTCCATGGATAATATACAATGCGCATATTTATAATTATATCGTAAGTTTATAATCGTAATTTTAAAAGCTTGAAGAAGTTTTCTCAAGAAATGATAACGTACACGCGACGCTGAATATTATGCAGTTGTAGAAATCCATTTGAAAAACGTGGACGATATTTTTATGCAGATATCATCATAGTGAAAAGTGAAGAGTGAAGTATTGTCCGAGAATAAATTGCGATGCTACTTATCGCTATTACAATAAAAAAAGAAATGAGCATAATATACACTCATCGCCTACTCAGTTCAGTGTTGAGTGTCAATCATACGGATGCACACGAAGTGTCCTCGTGAGTGTCTTGTAAGTGAATTTGTTCATGCAGGATAACTGTCTGTCGAAATTGTAAATAAAACATTCAATTTGTCGATTTTTTTTATCAATTATGAAACTTTATTCCTAGGATAGAAAGTGAAAAGTGAAAATTTTTATCATTGAAGAAAATTTTCACTTTTCATCCTAGGGAAAAAGTTTCATGATTGATACTCTGAAGAACCACTCGGCGAACGCGTCTCGGTTCGGACTTTTACCTAGTGGGAGCTTCCAGCAGAGGCACAAATCGATAGATCATTCTGCTTTTGTTTCTTACTGATTATCGAATAAGGACAGAACTCTTGTGTCAATTTGTGTCTCTTGCCGAAAAGCTCTCTTCATTGATTAATACTTAGTGCATTGATTAATACTTTGCTCATTTTTATAATTTTTACTTCATCTAAAGAAACATAATAAGCCCTCAGAGTCTGAACATGCCCTAAAAATGGCATGAATGTTGTGTTTGCTCTCAATTGGTAATATGTGCGTTTTCGATTAGGGTCCAAATTTACTGCCAATACTGCAAATGCTACAATAGTAAGTTAGTTATGTGCACTATAGATTTTCAGTACATTATAGATTGGCAGTCAATTTTGGAACACAGCCTGGTATTTCCATTATATGGACTTGCCAATCACAAGAGAGGATGGAGGGATAGATTCTGATATTCTAGGATTCTAGAAACCAAGATTAATTAAGAAAGAAGAAAAAATTCAAATTTGTTGATAACTTTACAGGAAGCGTGAATACTACTGTCGACAATGTACATGCATAGTTGTACGTAGTCCAAATTGCACTTTTGTGCTGTCATCATGTCGTTTATGTCGTCTTCAGTAGGGATGTGCGCGCGAAGAATAAACAAACAGGTAAAAATAAAATATACAAACAAAATATAAATAAAATATAAATAAGAGTTTAGATAAGGCTAATAAAAGTCATACGCTGTTATAAAAGCGGAGAAATAAGAGAAGCAGATAATCCTCAACTGATTATCTTTAATTCAACGTTTCAGCCCCTTTTGAATCTTCCTCAGCGAATACAAAATCATAGATCTTCCATTAAAAGCAAACAGATTCAGATACTTTTTAAATCAATGTTATAAATGTGAATCATTATTTCTGAGCTTTGTTTTTTATCGTTTCCCATTGAGTGTAATGTATGCTACATTTCTGGCAAGTGTCTTGTTTTTAATGGAAGATCTATAATTTATTCGCTGAGGAAGACTCTAAAAGGAGTTAAAATGTTCGAAATAAATTGAAGATAATCAACAACATCTGATATAACATCTGTTTCCCCTGTTTCTCCGCTCAATAATGTATGACTCTCATTAGTCTCATCTGAATATTTATATTTTATTGTTTGATTGAGTCTTTATTTATATTTATATATATATATATATATATATATATATTTTAATTGTTAGATAAAGATAATTTTACCCGTATTCGTAATCAGACCTTGTAATTAAAACTTCCTTAAATTTATCTTTAGATGCTCAGTAGCCAATGAAATAATTCGTAGAGTATTTGAAAATAAATTTAAGGAAGCCTTGAATATAAACCTGACTACTGGTACATCTTAAAAAGATAAATTACTTCATTACCGTTGAATGTAGAATTTATATACAAAATAATTTAATCTTTAAAAAAATATATGTACAATATCAACAAAATCATTTAAATAATATATAAAATAATAAGACTTCAAAGAAAAAAATAAAATTAAAAATATTAGCCAATATAAAATAATCCGCTAAAAAAAATTGCATACAGATACGTTTACATAAGATACTTTGTTTTCTGCAGCTGTTAGCGCACAACACTTCGGTTATTAAACAAATGGTTCGAAATTTGGAGGTGCATGAACATATGGCGTACACTTTATTAAAAGAAGCTGGCATTCCTACCCCGCCTTTCTGGGTGGCAAAGACATCCGACGAAGCTGCCACTCTGGCCAAGAATCTGAATACGAAGGACATCGTGCTGAAAGCGCAAGTTCTGGCTGGAGGTAGAGCGAAGGGACAGTTTAGGGGTAGC
Organism: Atta cephalotes; assembly: GCF_000143395.1. NCBI lineage: Eukaryota > Metazoa > Arthropoda > Insecta > Hymenoptera > Formicidae > Atta > Atta cephalotes. The sequence goes on along the minus strand of NW_012130103.1, from coordinate 2,462,224 downwards.
AAGGTTAGCGGCGTCGTAATGTGCGATACGTGAGTACGTGACGGAACTGTAATTCACAGTAGAAAGAAATGAGAAGCTGTAATCTCTTTCATTGCAGAATCGACCAGGTAAAAGAATTGGCAGATAGTATGATCAACAAGATACTTGTGACTAAACAGACGGGAGAAGCTGGAAAGATATGCAATTCTGTGATGGTGACAACGCGTATGTTTCCACGTAAAGAGTATTACATGGCGGTGATGTTGGAACGTACCTTCGATGTAAGTATGAATATATATAATCCTATATTATTTTATAAGTTAATAAAATATTAAATATTTTACTCATTCTGTATATTAGTGATTTACATTATTAGACGTATCAATTTTTACGATTTAATTTTTACAATTTACCTCCAAGAATTAGCTTTATATCATTATGACTCATTAATTGTAGAAATAAGAAAAAGAAAATATTATATAAAAATTAATTATAAAATGGATTTGAACACTCCTTATAATTATAAGTTGCTGTCGCTCTTCCATCCAGAAACAAATTCAATCTAAATGCTCGTTTATGTTTCACAAGGGGCCTGTAATAATCGTTTCCAAGCAAGGTGGAGTAAATATCGAAGACGTCGCTGCTACGAATCCTGAAGCTGTAACATATGTACCGATCGATGTGAAAAAAGGTTTAACACCTGAGCAGGCGAATAGCGTCGCTGATAAACTGGGACTCGTGGGGAACAACAAGGAGATCGCGTCGATCGTCGCCTCCAATCTTTACGACTTATTCGTTGAGAAGGACGCCCTACTGCTCGAGATTAATCCGTTCGCAGAAGACATCTGTGGTCAATGTACTGCAACGAATAAGATAAGATACGAGAAACAAGAGCATAATAAGTCTTTCAATAATAAGACTAAATAATGTTATATTCTGCTTATTACCACAGATTACGCTCTGGATTGCAAATGCAATTTTGACGACAGTGCTTATTTCCGGCAGAAAGAGTTGTTCGCCATGAAAGACATAACCCAAATGGACCCGAAAGAGGTCGAGGCGGAGAAATACAAATTGAATTACATAGCTCTCGACGGAAATATTGGCTGCATGGTGAACGGAGCCGGACTGGCGATGGCCACTATGGATATCATAAAATTTTACGGCGGTATGCCGGCAAATTTTTTGGACGTCGGCGGCACCGCTACAGTCGAAACAGTGACGGAAGGCTTCAAGATACTATCTTCGGACCCAAATGTAATTAGAAAAATCGAGAGTTAAAATGATACAAAAAATTGATATATCAATCTTGCAGGTGGAAGCTATTTTAGTGAATATTTTTGGCGGCATAATGAGATGTGATATAATTGCTCAAGGGATCATAGACGCTGCGAAAGAGTTGAATCTGAACGTACCCATAATCACACGATTACAGGTGATTACCTTTAAGTTACATATATTAGTAACACTTTTTTAACCGCCTATTTCTTTGTAGGGTACTAATGTCGATAAAGCTAAACAATTGATATTGAATGCTAAGCTAAAAGTAATTTCCGTGGACGATTTTGCTCAAGCGGCCGAGACATCTGTCAAGTTAGCATCGATGATGAATATTGCGAAATCTTCGGATTTAGATATCACTTTTAGTACTAAATCACCAAAAAATAATTCTAAACTAATAAAAAATTGAAAGAGTCTGTCATCTTTGAATGAGTGTCAAATATTTTATATTTACATATTGACGAAATATATCTTTTTATCATATGCAAAACGTGTGTATGTTATTATTACATATGAATGATAAAATGCTGATGATTCACAGGCGAAATCCATAGTCCATTCTTAATCTCAAGACAATCTCAAGTGATATTTTAAGATATAGTTCTCTGATTGGTTCATGACATTTCAAGCACTAGTTTAAGACCATTTCGAATCTTGGATAATGTCTGGATTCCGCATAATTTTTAGGAATATTAAAATAATTTAATTATACAGAGTGTCCCGAAATTTAAGGATAATATTATTACAGCATGGAAAATCAAGTCGAAAAGTTCTGTATCATTTTCCTCTATAATTTTCCAATAGTTGACAAAATATTAATTATTAAATATCGCCAAATATTGATTTTCAATAATTTTTTATTCAAGTATTATCAATTTTACAGAAAAACAGCAAGAGATAAAAATTGTTTATTTTCTTCTCATAAAGCTCTAAAAACTTTTTCAAAATTTTTTATCAACTTTTCAGTATTGTATTTTCTAATTGAAAAATTGCTAAAATTGTAAAATGATAAAGGATTTTTCGACTTAATTTTTCATGAAGTTTGACGTAATAAGTTTGTAATAATATTGTCCTCGAATTTTTGCACAAAATTGTGTGTGTGTGTGTGTGTGTGTGTGTGTGTGTGTGTGTGTGTGTGTGTGTGTGTGTGTGTGTAAAGTTAAGTTAGTGATATTCTTTCTTTCTCGCGAGTGTATGAAAAGTATCCTTTTTTGAAAATTATAATTTTTTAAATTGTTCCAAGTCGTTCAAACTTTGTATAGCATTTTTTTTGTCTTATATCGATTCAAAGCAGTATATATTGCTTTATTCCAAGTGATCATCTAATAAAATTTTTAAACATTTACACTTGACCCCTTTTTTCAAAAAAATCAATTTCTTGCATCGCTATAGATAGATTTTTAATTGTTCAGAACATTGTTTCAAAAAGGATTCTATATGTCATGAATGAAAATCTAAAAAAAATTTTTTTAACTGGTTCTTTTTTTTCAAAAATTAAACAATTTCTTATCGCTAGAAATTGTTCTAGGGTTACTACACCAGTCAATGAACAAATAAGAAATTCATGATATAAACAGAATTATAGTGTGTAAAAGAGAAAAGTATAAAAGAGAAAAGACAACAAATTATTCAAAGGTAATAGCTGGTTGTTTAATCTTTAAAAATATCATAAGTTATCTTTAAAAAATAAGACAAAAATGATAATTTTAATTAAAAAAGTGAAAAACCACAAAAACACTAGTGAATGACCAATAAGTTTTAATTAATGATCAATGCATAATGACAGCAGTGATTATTCACTGATTCACAGCTTTAGAGAATGAAAAATAGAACATGAAAAATATCAAAATACCGATATCTAACCTCTGTTGATCACGAACAATATGAATGATCATTTACTGGTATAAAAATATATCAATATTTGACTTCATAAGAAATATAATTAAAAACAAGTAAAATGCAATAATAAATAAACACTAAAATAAATAAAACTTTAACATTATACTATCCTAAAGAAATTGCTTTTCAGTTCTTTGATAACAAATACTTAATATAAAAGTTACTTCTTTTAAAACGCGTATTCTATTTTGCTTATAGTAAATAAGTACATTCATAAAGAAAGATAAACATTTTCCTTTTTTTTTTTATATAATATAATTATATTTTTAAGTGAAAAATGGTATTTTAGTTAAATCTGTGAAATTAGATTTAAAAAATATCAATTAATTTGCAATTTATTTTAAAATCTTATTATTTTTCTAAAATAGTCATTTACTGGTGATTATTCAGAGATTGGTGCAGTGACTCTAATTGTTCCACAAACATTCCAAAAGAGTAATTCCGTAAGTTAAACCAGAAATTAGAAAAAGGAAAATATTTTTCAACAAATTGATTCTTGGCCCAAGAGTAAACATACTTTTTTTCGTGTTTCAGTCGAGACCTTTTTGTTCTAAGGCTTTAAAAATTTGTCATACGATAAAAACGCACAAATAAAATAACACCTTTCATACCGTGTCTACTGGAAAGCACAACAAAGAAAAAAAGATATTAGTGTCGATTTATATCACACTATGTAAAGAACCCAGTATAACTCGGTGTGATTTTCGCGTAAGGTGAGGTTCTGCGTAATGTATTGCGCGTAGGAAACGTCAAACCAGGGTGGGGGCCATGAGGGGCAAAGGCGGTAAACTGTAAAGCTTCTGGCAGTCCACCACACTGAACACTCCCAGTCGTAGACTTCAGTGCCACAGTCCACGGCTGTCGCTCAGGCAAAGATGGCTACCATGTTGTCGCGGGCGATCTCACTCGCGGAAAGTCTCGGTCGACTGAGCAGTCCCAAGGTATGTCAAGTCGATGGATTTTTCTGCATTCACGTTAATCGCATGATTTTGGCATGTTTATACGACCCCGAGATTGATACGGATCGGCGGAAAAGGAGAGAAAAAGAAGGATAAGCGAGTGCGAGCAAGACAGAGCGAAGGTCGCCGATCGCCATATTGGACAGCTGTAGTCTGCTAAATCAAGCGCCAGGGTCGTGAGCGATTTAAAGCCGAGCCCCGAGAATCTCGTCTGTAGAATTTCCCCCCCCCCCTATAGATCGGCGTGACAGTTATGCAACCGATCGGGAAATCGCCTCTCATGTCTTTCCCTCGATGTTCTCGTCCGCCTTCGCGTTTTTATCGAATTACTGCTCGCTCGCGCGAGGGAATAAGTACTTGTCAAATAGTCACTACGCATCGGCTTTGACAATTGTGATAATTGTCCTTGATAGCTTTTTGTTTCTCATTGAACGAGTTGAATAGAATGACACGGATTCAATTTGAATTGAAATGAAAGAATCGATATCCTTTCGTGCCCTCCTCCCCCTATCTCGCGCACGATCGTTAAAATCCTCTCTTCTCTTTTTCTTGCTGGAATATAAATTTATTTTCAGCGATGAGACATGACCTTGACTTGCAACAACGACGCATGTGTTTGATTGTCAAAGTCATCGATGAGCAAATTAGCTAAGAAATTTTCGATTAAAAAATCGATAGTATTTTTTATGTCATGGAATTTTCCTAGTTTCGTTCTTATTATGACGATTTATCTGATTAGAATATCGATAATATTTTCGTAAAAAGTGTATCTTCATAAATTATGAATTAAAATTCCAATGAAAATAGGATTTGGTTGAGCATTTATTAAGTTTCTATTTTTGTTTATCAATAACATATGTTGTTTAACCTTTTGAAGGGCACATTTTTCTTTTAAACAAATTATTGAAATCACAGGTCATTTGTAGGTTTTTGGGATCGTTGATTACGAATTCTTATGTCAGAATTACAAAATAAATAATAAATAATAAATAGACTTATAAAAGATCAATTTTCCAAAATTTCCAAAATTTTTTTTTGGAAAAACTAGCAAGCAAAAAATTCTCAAAAAAATATATATTATAATTTCAGATATGGAGTACACGCATAAAAATTTTCAGAGCTCTTCACGTTTAAAAATAGCCGAATTTATTTTGAAAAAGAAGAGTTTTTTTACATTATTTTTTACATTGTAACAAAATTGTAAATAAATTAACGTAATTTTTCATAAAAGTTGCATAAGTTAGATTCCTAAGAGTCTAAAAAGTACTCATATGCGCATATAAACTGCAAAATAGATCAGAAATTTGAAAAAAATTAAGAACAAAAAGATAGGATGTCCTACTGTCCTTCAAAGGGTTAATATGTTTTGTTAATAGCGAATTCGATCGGTGCACATCAAAGAATTCGTTGTATACAAATCGACGTATGTGTGTTTAATATAAACATAGAAACAATTCTCAATACACTTTATTGTTTATTTTGTAAAATATGTATTGGACATTTTACTATCCGAATTATTTTACATTTATATATTCAGATCAGTGTATAGCGAATTTATGCACCAGTTCGCTCTAGTGCATTCAAATTCGTCATAAGACTAAATATGCACTCCGATAGAACAACGGATTTTTATTAAATTATATGTCCGTTATTTTGTCTAAAATATGTAATTTGCAATTAAGCGAGTACATTTACAAAAGATATAGAAATTCTGACCTCTTCTAAAATATGGATGTTTGCCTAATTAATTTCGATGTAAATATTTCAGCAAAATAATATGATGGAAAATTTTCCAAATTGTTAGAAAAAAATTGTTCGATAATTGAAAAAAAAAATTTTTAACTGTATTTTAGAAATATAAATAAAAATGTACTCATAAAAATGCATAATTATCCTAAGTTATAAATATTTTAGCCTAAAATATTATATATTCGATACAGCTAAATTAAAAATTTTAAAGTCAAAGTGCTTTTGAAATGCTTTTGATACACCTCCGATTTTCCAGAAGTGTTCATCGAACATTTGAAAATAATCAGATAACGTAGCTTGATTTGTTTCTTTAATGCTGTTAGCATTTATTATATTTAAAAAAAAAATGAATTAAAAAATATCTACATTTTACATTAGATTTATCTAATTTTTGACAAATATTATTTTGAAATTTTATTTTGACGACATTTTATTTTGTTGTTGTCATGTTAAATTATTGTAGCGTAATCTAATTATTGCAAAATTGTTATCATAATGCTATTATTATACAATGTTTTTATAATTGATTTATCAAGCTAAGTATCAATTATATATATGTTAGGACTTTCAATCCTTAAAAAGATTTTTTATGTTGATTAAAA
>NW_012130103.1:2451928-2455301 GCF_000143395.1 Atta cephalotes | reverse complement strand
ATATATATATATATATATGTATATATATATATATGTTGATTAAGTTATAAAGTTTGTATTAATTGCCCCCTAAAAGTTGCAATTTACATATAAGCCATTAAAGGATCTGACCAAAAATATTTTTAATTATGTTATTCAAACATAAAAGTTTCAGGTCGCTGAATCTAATATTAAAACTGATAACTTAATTTAAATTGAAAATTGAATGTGAAAAATCCTTATATAAATGAATTATTTCAAAAATTTGAATTTTTTAAATTTTGATTTTCACCATTAATGATCATATTGATCATTTTTTAATTTATTAAAAAATTTATTAACTTTAACACGATATTAGTACTTACATCAATAGAGTTTATATTGATAAGTTTGTTTCAATATATGCTGCTAGTACTGAAAATCTATAATTCACATTGTACTATAGATTTCAAGTATTGGGGTATAGCATTATATTATATGTATATTGTTGCTTTGATGCAATAAATCTTCTCCAACATGTCGCATCATAATTATAACATGCTAATTGTAAAACAGTCCTTTTTGCAACTTTAACTTTGCAAATTTCTCAAAATTATGACACTATTATTGTTATAGAGCAATTTCCCAAATAACACTAGTTAATAAAGCATTAAAAAAGCGCATATAAGTGCTAAAAAAGCGATTATTTTTTAGCTTTTTTAACGCTTTGTTAACGCTTTGTAAGCACTGTGTTCTACTTGGATTGGTAAACGGAATCATGTTTAGTGCCCGAACTGAGATTGTTCTTGTACTAAAAAATTAATTTTTTGTTAAATAATGTAATTACTTCAAAGTTTTAAATGCAATTGATAGATGCAGAAAACAAGCGATATTAATATTTTGAGAACATTAACTGTCTGTTTAAAACTTAATTTAAACTTATTTGTGTTCAAAGATGAAGAATCTGTATTTAGAGAATGATAAAGGAATGTCAATGTGTGTTTAAACTGTTATACAATTCACTTTATTGCAGATGAAGTGTCATTGCCAAACGCATGTAAAAGCTGTATGTAGGTGATGAACATGTGCATAGCTTATTGCCATTTAGCCTTCAAGTATAGATTTATATTTAACTGTTACATGATTTATAATTGATAGACCAATTTGCATATATTTTAATCTACGCATTATTTTATCTTCTTGATATCAATATGCCGCGTAATTTTTATTTACATTTCTTTCTTTATCCTGATCAATGTGCAAAGTATATACAAAATAAACTTTGGCATAAATTATTATCAATGATAATGACGCTAGAGTTGGGAGTATCTACTGCGTATAATCCAAAATACAAGAGTTTATCATTATACTTTTTTGTCACATCTTTTTTTTTAGATATTAGCGTGCAATACTAGCTTGGTCAAACAACCGGCTAGGAATTTGAACGTTCATGAACACATTAGCTACAGTTTACTCAATGAGGCTGGCGTACCGACACCTAAATTCGGCGTCGCCAAAACTCCTGACGAAGCAGCTAAACTCGCTACCGATTTGAAAACAAAGGATATCGTCTTGAAAGCCCAAGTCCTCGCTGGTGGCAGAGGAAAAGGACATTTCAAAGGAACGAGCGTTAGCGGTGTGAAGATGTGTGAAACGTAATTACAATCTTTTTGATTAGATTGCATGCGATATGTACTCTAGATGTATTGCAAAATACTGTAGCTTATTATCATTATAGTCCAGAAGAAGCTAAATCGTTGGCGGGTCAAATGCTTGGCAAACTACTGATTACAAAACAGACTGGCGAAGGTGGCAGAATATGCAATGCCGTGATGGTTACTCAGCGCATGTTTCCCCGTAAAGAGTACTACCTTGCTGTCATGATGGAAAGAGCCTTTGGTGTAAGTTTTTAAAATGATGAAAAGCGCATTTGAAAAGTTATTGCATTAAATAAAAATAATTGTATTAAATTTTTAATGGATATTTTCCATTCCCAGGGTCCTGTCATAATAGCTTCTAGTCAAGGTGGGGTAAACATCGAAGAAGTTGCAGCGACAAATCCTAGCGCTATCATGTACGAACCTATCGACATCAATAAAGGAATTACGAAGGAACAGGCGGAACGTATAGTAGCCAAGCTTGGCCTCGATAACGTAAAGGATTACATTTCCAATATAATTATAAATCTTTATAAAATGTTCCTCAAGAAGGACGCTCTTCTTTTGGAAGTGAATCCTCTTGCTGAAGATATAAATGGGAATTGTAAATTTCTGTCTTTCTTAATATTTTATAAATGCTCGATTTGCAGGAATCTTCCTACATATTTTCTTTTACAGACTTTGCTCTGGATTGTAAATGTCGGTTTGACGACAATGCTGAGTTCAGGCAAAAAGAACTCTTTAATTTGAGAGATTGGACTCAGGAGGATTCTAAAGAAGTCGAAGCTGCGAAATTCGATTTAAATTACATCGCGCTCGATGGCAACATAGGTTGTATGGTGAATGGAGCTGGTTTAGCCATGGCTACGATGGACATTATAAAATTACACGGTGGCGAGCCGGCTAATTTCCTCGACGTTGGCGGTGGTGCGTCGACTTCGGCGGTGAAGGAAGCATTTAAGATCATCACTTCTGATCCACGAGTAAGTGCACGAAATTATGATTGAGTCTTTATAATTTAATTGAATTTACATGCATTCTTTTTTTTTCTATCAGGTTCATGCTCTCTTAGTTAATATCTTCGGCGGCATCATGAGATGTGACGTTATAGCAGAAGGTATTATCGCCGCAACTAAGGAATTAAGCTTAAAAATTCCCGTTGTTGTAAGATTGCAGGTATGCGCTTTGTTTTATAAATAATTATTATGATGATTACAATTGCTTATAGAATTACTCAAAGATATTTTTTTTTTTTAGGGTACTAATGTGGATGAAGCCAAAGCTTTGATCGCGAATGCGGGTTTAAAAATTGTACCAATCGACGATCTCGACGAGGCCGCTCGGGTGGCGGTAAAATTATCGACTATTGTTAAATTAGCTCAATCTGAAAATCTCAGTGTGAACTTCGAAATACCTGCAATTTCATAGGTAGCAAAAAAATAATTGATAATATATTACTAAGACTATTTTTGCCGAGAATATGTATTCAATTGTTAAAAGATTTCAGGAATGTCTGAAAGTAATAACTACAGTAATAACTTTATATGCGTAATGTATTCTCGTCAAAGAGTAATATTTTACACAGTTCGACTTTTTGCGTAACTTTACAGAAAGAGAAAAAGAATAAAAAGTAGAATAATTTTGGACAAGTCTGTGACATACAAAAGTGATACGACTGGAAGACATGATAAAATATGTAAAACGAAATAATGTATTATTTTATATGTGTGTGTGTGTGTGTGTGTGCGCGCGTGTGC
>NW_012130103.1:2447709-2451730 GCF_000143395.1 Atta cephalotes | reverse complement strand
GTGTGTGTGTGTGGTGTGTACACATATATACACACATGTATATATTTATGGTAATCTTTCTCTTTAATACAGTCGCGAACATTTGTGATACACAGAATTGTACAACATTACTCACGGAAACGCGTAATTTATCAGCGCTTATTTCTATAGCGTTTTATGAGATCCAGTATTAAGGAGATTAAATTATATATATGTAATATATTATCTATTTGCAAGCAACCATGTGGAAATGTGCTCTAGAATGTTCAAAACCATCGATAAGATATTAGACATTAAAATAGACTATCAACTTTTTGAAACATTAATATAAATATTAGCTTATAATGCGATGTTAAATTTATTATTTATTATTATATCAATGTTTCGTAAATAAGTGTACAAATTTACAATTCAATTTTGACAAAACTACTATCTTTTTACGATCCACATGAATAATCGTGCAGTTATAAATAAAAATCAAATTATATTATATTAATATTATCTTGTATGTACATGTCTAAAAGATTAAAAATTTTAATAATTAATTGTAATAAAATAAAAAATAATAAAATTAATATTTCATTATGAGCTAATTATCCAAATTTAGTCATGCAAATGTCCGTAAGATTGTTGATCTTTAAAAGAATCTCATCGGTATCAAAATTAGTAACGAAGTACATATTTATTTTTGAAAAACACAACAGCCATTCACATGAAAAACTATGGAATGTCGAAAGTAAAAAGGCCTGCTCCATGATATGTTAGTGACATATATGTATACATAAATTATTTTGCATAACTTTAGTTTTTCATTCCTTCATCAAACAGTTATACCATCCGCACGTTACTGTTGTCGAGTTATACTAATACAATATAAATTTTTATTTAATGGATAATCATCGAGTAAATCTATATAAGTTCGTATATTTATTCTATTATTTAACAAATTGTACAAGATTATCGTTAATACTGCCGTGTAAAGATGTTAAGTAATCATAAGAACGTTGGTAATTGTAAATATGAAATACTGCTTGTTTCTTATCACGAGAGGATAAGACATATTCTTCTTAGTCCTATTGCTAGTAGATGAGCGTAATGATTTTTTTCATATGCTGTGATGTGCAGACTGGTTATACAATACAGTTTTCGTCGATTTCGAACGATAAAATTTTGTTAGACTATATAGGTCTGTTCTTTTCTAAAATTCTTATGGTTCATCTTTCTTTTCTCTCCACATTGGACAGAAAAAGAGAAAAGCTGAAGAATGCAAGAAGTTCAGCTAAAAAGAACAAGCCTTATAAATATCAGCCTAAGTTGCAATTGATTTTACGAACTAAATTCTATTATAATGGCTACAAAAAGCAGCTTTGTAACTGTTGTAAGATTTTCTGTTAAACGATTGTCAGCGATTTATTTTCAAACATATTGCTAAACAATCATAATTCTTTCCAACATATTACATTGTCGTTCAGTAGAAATCCGTGCTAAATACATGTATTAAGCAATATAAATTATAATGTAGTTACTATACCTTTACATAGTTGATATTAAATTATATTATTATAAAAGTATAAAAGTATAAAGATACTCGTATTAATGTAAAAACAATGAATTGAACAAGATCAATGAATCGAGTCAAAGGTAGTTGATAAAATTAATATTCCTATTATTAATAATAATGGACGCATTCAAGTTGACAAGTTTACTCGCGGCTAGCCTACTCGCCAAGTAATAAACATGATTGGTTGTTATATATATATATATATATAACTATAGATCAACCAATTATATTGACTGCATTTAGCGGATTTAACAGTTGAGTGAGCGCTCATTTACTTGTATTTGATTGATCTATATTTTTAGATCTAACGAAATATACCAATTAGATGCAAGAGCTCACTGAGCTCAGTGTTTAAGCTTTAATTGCATTAACACGCATAATTATGAAACTGGCCAATCACAGTCGTTCCATTCTTTCAAGGAACAGATATGATTGATCAATTTCATATCTAGATATTGGGTGCTAATAATAGATGCTTTTCATTTGATGATACAATTCGACACACAAGTGTCGTTCTATCTTTGTTAACATTCAAAAAGTGACCAGATAGAATGACACTTGTGTTAACTTGTGTCGATTTGTGTCAAATGGAAAGCGTCTATTATTAAACTCGATTAAGTGTGCTGTAACAGAGTCTATGATATGGTTTATGGTTTATGGCGGTTCTCTCGTGATGGCTTTAGGAACGCACACGTTCGACACCATCATCAAAATTTCGGCATATCGAGGATTGCGCTGGAGATGCTGTCGATAGCAGGATCGTAATAAAAAGGAGGAAGGAGAGAGAAAGACAGAGAGAGAAAAAGAGGAAAAAAAGAAAAGAAAACAAAAGTGCCGCTCTTACACTTTAGTTGAATCGGTTCCTTCGACTTTACGCGGATTTGGCTTCCGCGTATACTCGTGTCACCGGGCATTCCGGTTTGTTTTTCCTTTCTTTTTTTCGTTGCAAGACACGCGCCACTCGGCACCCCTTCCGGAATCATATTTTGGGGTCGTACATTCGATCACCGTCGTCATCATCGTCTAACCGGCTGTGAAAGGACTCTGCAATCATGGCTAGTGTATCCTATCAAATAGCGAATTTATTGGAAAAGGTAATGAACGGCATTGGCAATGTACTGATAGCTACATCGAAAAAATGTCCTGTTCGTAAAATCTTATTCTCCATGGTATCTTTTTTGTGACATAACCTCGAATTCATCCCTTACACCAAAGAATGATTAGTCGTTAATCTTTACAGGAATAAGGAGAATCGCGAAACATTATATCATTCTCAAAATCAATCATATTTTACATTCGATCGAATGTTAAACATGTATGTTTTCTTAAAGCAAAATTTTCGAAAAAAGCATTGACCCTTTAAAGTTTAAAATGGTCCATGACTATTAGAAAGATAGGGAATATAATACATGTATGTACTGATTTTGAAGTACATTTCTGTTTATATATTTAGTTCTAATCAAAGTGTAGTTTCTTTTGTTTGTTTAAATAGGCAGGATTATGTTTTCACATCTGACAACAGGACAATGGTCTTAATATTATGTTACAATAAGAAATCAGCAATACAAAATCTGTTTTATAATTGAACTTCTTGCATTCATCTTTCCTCCTTTTCTCTCCATGTTAGAGAAAAATGATAGATAAGAAAGATGAAAAGTTCAGCTAATACGAATGTTTTTATCATGTGCTATATAATATTTACATAAACATAAAAGCATTTTAATCATCCATCAACTGATAAAATATACTATTTTTAGTTCTATTCAAGTTTCTTTTGTTTGAATAGGAAGATTATTTTATCTTCATTCTGGCTGTAGAACATAATGTTATGTTATAATAAGCAATTATGTGCTATAAAATCTTACGATCAAAATGAAAGCATTCTAATTTTTCCATCAATTAATGTAACATATAAAAAAAACTTTTTGACTGATTTCGTCGACAACACAAATATATTGCACATGTATGAATATATATTTGTTTACATGTAGAACAATCTGTTTCGAAAGTTTATATGTTTATCTTTAATTATATTAATTAACTAGATGAGTCTGATTTTTTGATGCATTATTAAATTGATATTTCTAATTTTGCAATTAAATGTATCATGTGTTTTCATTATACTTATTACACTCCTTGTTTCTTGTTTTTGTAATATGATAGCATTTGTACTCTCTTTACAGATGACATCTAGTGATAAGGATTTCAGATTTATGGCAACTAATGATTTGATGAGTGAATTGCAGAAGGACAGCATTAAACTGGATGATGATTCTGAGCGCAAAGTTGTAAAAATGCTTCTTAAGTTATTGGAAGACAAAAATGGAGAAGTGCAGAATCTTGCTGTAAAATGGTACTTTCTTTTTGTCTAGATACTTGCCAAAATAATTCTTAATACATTTTTAATATATATATATATATAGATATATAAAAGAAAGAGATAACTAAATTTATATGTATATATACATATAAAATTCTATA
>NW_012130103.1:2441914-2447689 GCF_000143395.1 Atta cephalotes | reverse complement strand
TTTTTCTTACTTCAAAAAGTGACACAACCCAAAAAAATAAATTTTCTGGAAAAAAAGAAAATTTTCGATTTGATAGAAAATTATTGTCCATTCAGATAATATTGGCAAAAATAGTAGTGCATTTATAATGATAAAATGATATTTTTGTTTTTTCACAATCATTAGAAAATCATCTTTTTTAAGTTGATTTAATGATTTTTAAAATCATTCTTTCCAAGTTGATTTTAACAATTTTTTTAGTTTAATTTTTAATGATTGAGACTAACATTTATTTAATTAATTCATAATAATAACTCGAAAATTACAGTTTTTTTTTAATCATGTCACTTTCGAAATAAAGAAGCGATGCATTAATTTTCTATCTTTTATATTTGATTTCTTTATCTAATAATAGCAAGTTATAAATTATTAAAGCAAGTTTTATAAATTATTAAATTATTATATGAAAAAAAGACAAAAAGATCAAAGCGTACACATCTTTATCTTGTTGCAAGAGATTCTTTATCTAATTTTACAATTGTAAAATGTGTACAATTTTAGTTTGGGCCCGTTAGTCAATAAAGTAAAAGATTACCAGGTGGAAACTATTGTGGATGCTTTATGTACCAATATGGTTTCGGACAAGGAGCAGCTACGCGATATTTCCAGCATTGGCTTGAAAACTGTTATTTCTGAGCTTCCTGTGGGTTCTAGTGCATTAGTTGCAAATGTTTGTAGACGCGTTACAAACAAATTAAGCAGTGCTATTGAAAAGGTAAATGATCTTTGTCTAACTTTTCACTGCAAAATTTAATATTTCTGATTGATAATATATATGTGTGACATATGTAATACATTTTCAGCAAGAAGATGTATCCGTACAATTAGAAGCTCTCGACATTGTAGCCGACTTATTATCTCGATTTGGCGCTCTGCTAGTCTCGTTTCATCCTACAATTTTGGCTGCGCTGTTACCGCAACTCTCCTCGCCGCGACAAGCGGTTCGTAAACGCACTATAGTAGCACTGAGTCATCTGTTAACGTCCAGCAACAATTATTTATACAACAAATTGCTGGATCATCTTCTTGAGGGTCTTCAAACTCAAACAGCAAAGAATGTCATACGTACCTATATCCAGTGTATTGCTTCTATCTGGTTAGTAAACGATTATTTGTGAATAATTGATGAAGAGAATAGATTACCATTGATTTGTCTAAATTTATTGCAGCCGACAAGCAGGTCACAGATTCGGCGAGCAAATAGAACGCGTTATGCCATTGATCGTTCAGTATAGTGACGAGGATGATGATGAATTGAGGGAGTATTGTTTGCAGGCATTTGAATCTTTTGTTTATAGATGTCCGAAAGAAATTACACCGCATATAAATAAGGTACACAATTTGAAATCATTTTATGCATTGCATAAGTATATATTTTATACATTATTTAATGGGATCTTTAATTTTAGATTATAGAGATCTGCCTAACGTATATTACATACGATCCAAACTACAATTATGATGATGATGTCAACGATTTTTCTGATGGAGAAGGTATCGCAATGGAGGTAGAAGAAGATGGAGACGAAGATGCAGAAGACGAATATTCTGACGATGACGATATGAGTTGGAAAGTTCGTAGAGCAGCTGCAAAATGTCTAGAGGCGGTTGTATCCAGCAGAAGAGAGTTATTGTCAGATCTTTATAAAGGCGTTTCTCCTGCATTAATTGCCAGGTTTAAAGGCAAGTATTACGTGTATTGAATTCTAAAATTTGTTTAAAGAATAGAGAAGATGTAAAGAAAGTATCTATACTTAATCAAGAAATCTTATTTATTACTCAGAATTAATAAAACTCATTGTAATCTTTTGCTTATTACTCAAATTAATGAAATTCATTATAATATAATTTTAGAAAGAGAAGAAAATGTCAAGTCAGACATTTTCCATGCATATATTGCTTTATTAAGGCAAACAAGGCCAACTACTGGAGTCGCACTCGATCCTGACGCGATGGAAGACGATGATGGACCCATTTCATTGTTACAACAACAAGTACCACTAATAGTGAAGGCAGTTCATCGACAAATGAAGGAAAAAAGCATCAAAACGAGACAAGATTGCTTCTCTTTGTTAAAGGAATTAGTACTCGTTTTGCCTGGAGCTTTAACTAACCATATTCCAGCACTAATCCCCGGTATACAGTATTCCTTGGGAGATAAGAATTCCTCCTCAAATATGAAGATCGATACTTTAGCCTTTGTGCACACACTACTAGTGACGCATCAACCCGAAGCGTTCCACGTTCACATGCCCGTTTTGGCACCTCCGATTATATTAGCCGTGGGAGATCCATTCTACAAGATTGCTGCTGAAGCATTACTCGTATTACAGCAGCTTGTACAAGTTATCAGACCTCACGGTGAGCCATTTTATAATGCAATTTTTATTTACGATTGCGAATATTAAAATGATTTATGATGGATTAACAGATAAACCATTCTATCGCGGTTTCACCTCGTTGTCAAATGAAATATATCATTGTACCTTAATGAGGCTCAAAACGGCGGATATCGATCAAGAGGTAAAGGAAAGAGCTATCTCCTGTATGGGACAGATCCTTGCACACTTTGGGGATACTCTGTCAGATAAATTACACGTATGCCTGCCCATTTTCCTGGATAGATTGCGCAACGAAATAACAAGGCTTACTACTGTTAAGGCTCTAACTTGCATAGCTGCATCTCCTCTGAGAGTTGATCTAAAACCGATTATGGTAAATATATAAAATGACAAATATACAATTGAGAAATCATGCACTTTTTTCTTTACAAACTGCTGCTGCATTTTGTAGGAAGAAGCAATACCCATTCTTGGATCTTTCTTAAGGAAAAATCAGCGAGCTTTGAAACTCTCTTCTCTTCCTCTTCTGGATACATTGGTATGCAATTATAGTTCGGCTCTGCACCCGGATTTACTTGATAAGGTAATGAAATATTATTTACCATATGTATATACATATATAGTAAATAAATTAATGAATTGAAGAAATATAATTTTAAAAAATCGCTGGATCATTAATTTCAAATTTTATTTGCAGGTTACTACGGAATTACCTGCATTATTAAACGAATCAGATCTGCACATTGCACAATTAACGCTGAATCTTCTTACTACCATAGCTAAGTTACATCCGACTGCTCTGACTAGAGTTTCTGAACATATCTTGCCAGAAATACTCATCCTAGTAAAATCACCACTTCTTCAAGGTAAAGTGCTTCATTTCAATATTAAACAAATTAAAAGTTTCACTAAGCTTATACATTTCGAATTTGAATTTTTGTTAAATAGGTGTCGCATTAAATTCAATGCTTGAGTTTTTCCAAGCCTTAGTTCAAGCAAATCTACCAGAACTGGGATACAGAGATCTTCTCTCAATGTTAATCGTCCCAGTTACTTCATCGCTACTTCATAAACAGGCTTATCACTCATTGGCCAAGTGTGCAGCCGCCTTGACAATCCCATGGCATGACGAAGCACAGTGTATTGTACAACAATTGCTAAAAGACGTTCAGAATCCATCAGACATTCAGAATGTTGCACAACACATATTTGCTTTGTTGGTCATTGGAGAAATAGGAAGACATGTGTAAGAAGATTGTAACTTATTTCTAACAAACTATATTATAAGAGAAAAAGATTTGTCTTCAAAATAATGTTCCCACAGAGATTTAAGTGGAATTAATTCATTGAAACACACGATTTTAAATTCGTTCTCATCCCACTCGGAAGAAGTTAAATCGGCAGCCAGTTACACACTAGGAAATATTGCAATTGGAAATCTTCCTGAATATCTGCCTTTCATTCTTCAGGAGATTGAGGCGCAGCCCAAGCGTCAATATTTGCTTTTGCATTCGTTGAAGGAGGTAACGTTCGTGTAATTATAATCTTTATTCTGAGTATTATCAAAATATGAAATCATTTAAAAAAATATTTCTTTTTGTAGATTATCACAAGTCAATCAGCTAGTCCATCTGGCGTGTCACACTTACAAAATTTCGTGCCTTCAATTTGGATGCTCCTATATAGGCATTGCGAATGCACGGAAGAAGGTACTCGTAATGTCGTAGCTGAATGTCTTGGTAAACTGACATTAATTGATCCAGCGACTCTGTTACCAAGACTGCAAGAATCGCTTAAATCACCATCAGCTCTTATGAGAACAACGACAGTTACAGCGGTTAAATTTACCATTTCTGATCAGGTACTTTAATCA
This sequence comes from Atta cephalotes, assembly GCF_000143395.1. Classification (NCBI taxonomy): domain Eukaryota; kingdom Metazoa; phylum Arthropoda; class Insecta; order Hymenoptera; family Formicidae; genus Atta; species Atta cephalotes. The sequence goes on along the minus strand of NW_012130103.1, from coordinate 2,443,435 downwards.
CACATATAATAATATGATTATCTGTTTCTTCTTTGATATTTGAATTTCCAGTTCTTTAAAGAATAAATCACTATCTAGTTTGCTTGTTATCTTATTTATTTTTGTCTTTTTTTTTGTGTTTTTAACTTTTCTTTTTTATTTCTGTTTTATGTTTCGAATATATTCTTTAACTTGAAATTTTTTCTATTATGTGCGAGATTGCAGAACTGAATATAAAATCCAAATCTTTTACTTGATAAACAGGTACTTTATTACCAAACTATCTATCACTGTAATAAATATATCTAGTTTAATATTTACATATTCACAGCCACAACCAATCGATACCATGTTAAAGCAATGTATGGGTAATTTCTTGGTTGCTTTGGAAGATCCTGATCTTAATGTACGTAGGGTAGCGTTAGTCGCATTTAATTCTGCTGCACACAATAAACCTATGCTGATAAGGGATCTCTTAGACGTGGTACTGCCGCATCTTTACACAGAAACTAAAATTAAGGTTAGTGAGAAGAAGAAAAACTCATTCTTAGTCTGAGTCAACGAGATTGTTTATTGTTACCGAGATCGTGTTGCAATATAATAAATTTTCCGCCTTACAGAAAGAACTTATCAGAGAAGTCGAGATGGGTCCTTTCAAACATACAGTAGACGACGGATTAGATCTTCGTAAGGCAGCGTTTGAGTGCATGTATACCTTGCTAGATTCGTGTCTCGATAGGCTGGATGTCTTTGAATTTCTAAATCATGTGGAAAACGGTCTTAGAGATCACTACGATATCAAGATGCTGACTTATCTTATGACTGCGCGACTCGCACAATTGTGTCCGACTGCTGTCTTGCAAAGTAAGTATATTACTCATTATTATATTCATTTGTATTGTACTGGTGAAAAAAATTTTTCGTACAAAAACAATTTTTTTATATTTTAAAAGAAAATTCCTTAAAAAATACCTAAAACTTCTTTACATTTTATAAATTTTCTTCGAAAATCTTAGAATGAAAAATCTTAGAATATTTCAGAATTTACATATAAAGAATTCTAGAACATATACACTTTCTCAGCATTACTGAAAGTTTGTCTTACAAAAACATCTAAGTTTATCAAGAAATTATAAAAAATTATGAAAGTACAAAATTATTTATATCAGAAATGGTTGAGCTTTCGACTCATGCTCACTAAGGTTTTGTTATTCAATACAGTATGCACTATCTATCATATAAATGTTGGTTTTTTTCTAACATTCTGTATACGAGGTCTGTCCTAAAAAAATATTAGATTTCTGCTTATAGTTTTATCTTTAGACATTTTCTCTTTCGTTTTCTCACTCATTCGCTTGCCGCTAATATAGTGATTTTTAATAATTAATGATTCGTTAATTACTGCAAAAATTGAAAAATTATAGAGGACTTTTCGATTCATTCTATCTGGATATAAAAATAGTCCAAATATTTTAGAATACCTATATATATATTTATATATTACAAATTATATATATATATATATATATATATATATATATA
>NW_012130103.1:2420299-2441894 GCF_000143395.1 Atta cephalotes | reverse complement strand
TAATATATATATATATATATATATATATATATATATATACATTATACACAATATAAAATAATATAATATATGTGTATGTGTATATATATATATATATATATATACACATTATACACATATATTTTTAATTTACATTTCTGAAATTCTAAAAAATTACGTGAAGAATTCTGTAACACATTTTTTCTATTTTAAAATATTTTATTTTTGACTCTGTAACATTTGTTACATAGGGTTGGAGCGATTAGTCGACCCACTAAAGAGTACTTGTACAATGAAAGTAAAAGCGAATTCGGTGAAACAGGAGTATGAGAAGCAAGACGAATTGAAACGTTCTGCACTGAGAGCTGTCGCAGCGTTGTTAACTATTCCTGATGCAGGTAAATAGGATTATTTTAAAGTTGAATTAATTTAAATAATATATTAAAAGAATTCATTTAAAATGTTGGAAACTGAATAAAAGAATTAAATTATAACTAAAAATTATTTCATACAATGTGAAATTTATAACAGTCATTATTATATGACGTTTATAGATAAAAATCCATCGTTGAGCGAATTTGTCGTACAGATAAAAGCCACGTCAGAACTGATGCCACTCTTCGAAATAATACAAAAGGATTGTACCGGCAGTAACGTTAACGAAGCAAACGCAATGGATCAGAGCTAAGAGTAATCGACTTAATTCTTTTTTGTATCTCGTATAGATGAATATGGGTTAAGCGCGTTCGTGATCATACTCTATCTATAGTTTATTTCTATACATTATTTTTTCATTATTATATCTTCGATTTGAAGGTAGTTTCTAATAAATGTGAGTTAATGTAGCACATCATGTATAAATTTTAAAATAAATTTGCCGGCAATAATCATTTTATTATTATATGCATAATTTCCTTCTTTACAAATAAGTCTACATATAATTATCGTAAGAGTTTATAAGATAAGATCGTTGAAAGAAAGGACTCGATAAAAGATAACGATAACATAAAAGCAAAAAAATAGCGATTTTGAATATTCAAACCTTCATACTTATATTTAAAATGTAAAAATTATATTTATATTAATATTATGTTATATCATGTATAGACTGAAATCTATATTTAAGTCCGAATCGACGAGTCGAAAGCGAATCTGAAAGATAATCGATAAGTTCCGGAATTTAAGTTTAAATGTTAAGAATTGATTAAAATCAGTGAATAAGTAGAGTTGGTACAAGCTAACTTCTAAGGTTTGTAGATTCGGACTAATACATATATGTAATATCATATTTTTATTATGATACCGTATTTCATTCGGATGACCAACTTATACGCAATTATTGTTAATAAAATAAAATGATTAACAACGCGCACTTTTTTGTAGATTGGCGTTTCCATGGGCATTTCATTTAGTGCATTTGAAAATTGTTGAAACTTAAATGTGAAATGTATAATAATTGGCATTCAAATCATACCAGAGATATAAAATAGTTTTATTAATTAAAGTATTCTAAACATCCTTAGACTACGAACATTACTCAATAAATCTCTAAAATACAAAATAAGATTTTTATTTATATTCACATTTCATCAAAAGAATCGTCGAAAATATCAATTCATTCCAATGAATACATAGTAGATAATTAAAAGATCATTTACTAGACAATCAGTACATTTTACATTTTAAATTAAACTTATTTGTTTAAATATGATATGTTCACATAGTCCTAATATGTTCGCTTTATTTTCTTATCTATCTTTGCTACTCTTGCTTATCAGATATGATAAGACGCATGAATACAATATCAGTATCATATCTCTCTAACGAAAGGGATCATGATGTAAGAATATAATTTGAGATACATTTCTGATTAGTGGCAAATTTTTAATAGCAGCTTTACATTAGCTTAAAAAATTTGAGATCAATTTATGAGATTGATCATAAATTTCATTACTTTGAATAACTAAAATACATCGTTCACATTAGTCAACCAAGTCTTACATCACGTGGTGAATCATAGAACATAGTTTTTAATAGGAATGTTTGAATTATATTATCAACAATTGTATTATCAAGACGATCTGTCTCTTCAAATTCACATCTATTCTACTTCTATTCTACTTATCTACTCTAACAAAAATATTCAACTATTGTTCTGGAATATGGAAGTGTAAATATATTCCGGCGAGATTAATGTGAGCTTAGTATAAAACACGCGCAAATTTACAAAAAATCTTCACTACAAGTTCAATCATTATTTACATATGTATAATAAATGCGATTTAACTTTAATTTTTCGCAATCAAACTTCGAACAATCACGCATCTTCTATATAAATTGTCACAAAAGCCAGTTAATGGCAGAGATCATCCTGATTTGAAAATGAGGTATGTGCAAATATTTCTTAAACTTTCAGCTCAAAATTGATTGATTAATAGTTCTGACATGACGCTAATTAGTATGGTGTCAATTAAAATGTCTTAGCATGAGCAACATTAAATCCTTGGAATCGTCAGATAATCTGCAGTGATTAAGATACGTCTTCATTTATGTAAAAATGATTGATATTTCCTCGAACATGTCTCTAATGAATTGCCAGAGATGATGCTTCATCGATTCCATGATAGTCTCTCAGATCCTTTCAAAATGCAATTAATAGATTGATGAATTTTCATTACACATTTTCATTGCACATTTTTATTGCACATTTTCATTGACCAATATATCCATAATCTGATTTTGTTAGCGCGTTATTTCAATGTCTACATTATATTATATATTGATGCCATGGATCCTTTGGACGATATAACGCACAACTTATGTAACATTAATTTCCGAAAGACAGCCAGGAATGTCTTAGTGTTGATGTGGACAGCTCTAATACTGAAGTATAAAAATCTGCAAGCCTAGTAATCATATTCTTGGTGATTCTTGGGCTTGCATAATGCACTCTATGTGCATTATATGGAGCTCTTTCCAGAGACAATGCATGACTGCAGCAATTTAATGTTTGCGAAGATAACGTCCTTAGTTGTAGGACATTGAATATAGTGTTTATTAGTTAGTTTGCCGCAAGGGATCCAGTAATGCTGACGCAGCTTGACCAAGTGAGCAACTCCTTTATAAAGCATTTTCCAGTAACATGTTTTGATGACTATTGAAATGAGATGCCTGGAATAAGTTGATAATCTTCTATGTTGAGGTACAATGGCGTACTAAGTGAACATTGCTTGAACCGCGCTGTCCCTCAGAATCATAATTTGTCATGTGGTAGTATCCCTTTCATGCAATGTGTCTTGTTCGACGAATAATCCATTATATAGTTGAATGTCTACTGGAATAATTTAGGCACTTCTATTACTGGCCAACTTTATTTTTATTTACAGTAAGATGATAAAGGTGAAAAAATATCTCACTAATTTTTGTTAGAGATATTAAAAGCAAATTTTTCCGGCTGATCAGAGCGCTCTTTGTCATTTACATTAAAATGTTTTTGAATCTTCTAAACCAATATCTGTAAGTTGTTACAGATAGAGCATGCTTCCCATAAGCTTCCATTAGCAAATGACTTTCAGCAGCAGATTTCTTGAGATTAAAACAGAAAAGTAATGCTTCTTGCAAATGCTTTTTTTTTATATGAAACTCAACATTTTTAATATGATAAAAAATTGTGTTCTTTGCATCCGATCAAATGCTGATTATTAAAATCTATTGACAGTACTTTCATATACATCACAGCAGTCACTTTCGATATAAAATAGCACAAAATTCTTTTGTCTGAACAACAGTGAGAACGAGCACTAGAATAACGATTCAACACGAGCAGACAAGACATTCCCATTGTGATGGACAGATTATGCACTATCGATATGTATCTTTCAACAAGCAACAAAGTGTGACAATTATCATGTCATCTTTGTTTAACATTGACAAGGATGTAATTGTGTCCATTGTGTCACACCATATCATTTGTGTCGTTTGTTGGAAGGTACAATACTGTATCGCTTCGCTCTTAAGATTCGTCTTTAAACTTAATTCTCATAATAAATTGTATAATTATACTTTACATAATCTGGTAAAATTAATTGTCGATTGAATTATAGTAAATTCGAATTACGCTGAAAATTCTTACATCATATTGGATTAATGCATATTAAAGGCTACTAAATATAAAATATTTAAATGCAACAGCATATAATATAACTTCGATAATATATGAAATAATGTATGTGCATATTCTGTAATATCATTATTATAAGATTTTTAATCATTTAACAGTATTTACACATGCTCTTATATTTAACTTTATTAATTAATTCGTATATAACAGTCTTTAGCATGCATTTATCTAGTCAAGTTACAGAATTTATAACTAATAATCAGAGTTTATTCGAAGTCGTTTAGAGTCAGTATTTTTAGGCCATTTATACTTAGAATAACGAATACTAACGAAGAATAAGCTGTAAGTAAATCGATTAATTACAAACAAGCAATAAAGTAATAACAATAGTAAATAAAAAATGTTGACTTGCTTAGTGTTCACATTTTTCTATATGCTACTGGCCTTTTATATGCTACTGGCCTGCTAAACGCCGGATTTTTCGCATACGAATGTCAAATACAATTTCAGTAAAAAGAATTTATTATATTAAGCGACACACGATGCTTGTTTTTCTGCTGGATTGCTATCTGGAATCTTGCCACTGTATTAATTGCGATGCTTTCAGTGCCATCGCAACCAACGGTAGCAAAATACTAATCCAGCTAGTAATTCAGCAAGAAAACAAGCATTGTGTATCGCAGGCTTAATTGCTCAAAGAGCGACGCAGTTAGACTAGAATCCTATATTTATAAGAGAAGCGCGACTGGTGTTAAGTGTTCTGATTGATCATTGCATCATGTAATTAACGCCAATCATAAACTTACTTGAGAGCGTTTATATTGCCGTAATCTAAAAATTGATCAATCACTTTTGAATAGTTCTTTCTTATTGAATGGGAGGGAAACTCGATTGTGATTAGTCAATTCTTACAAATTATGGCTTCCTTTCTATATATTAAAAATAGCTGCTTAATCCTGGATCTATAATATAAGATTTTTAAGCTTTAAATTATAAGAAATGGACAAATCACAATTAATTATTCTCCTCGCATTTAACTGTAGTTGGTCAATTTCTTAACGGCTTAAGGCTTAAAACACCTATTGTAGATTCAGATTTATGGATGATTAGTAGATTTCATAAAATCTTCACGTTGCTTGCACTTTTTGCATTCGACATTTTTTGCTTTCTCTCTTTTCAAGATCAAATATATATATAATGATACTTTATTATCATATACAAATTAATAAATTTGTATTTGTCATTTTCTTATCATATTTTATTTTATCATATTTTCTTAAAATTTTCAAAAATATTTTAATTTATTAAATTTAATAATTTAATAATTTTTTTTTATGTGATAATAAAGTATTATTGTATCGAAAATAGTATTGGAAAAAAATAGTGAGATAATTAAATTAAAATATTTCGTTTGATAGAATCTCATAGAACTATCTCATAGAACATTTGCTGCAAGAAAAACTGCTGAAAATCTTATTAATATGTATAAAGTTCATTTAATCATAAAAATATGTATTCCACTTAATTTAAGAATAAAAATGTTATTTTTCCAATTTTTATAAAATAAAAAATAATACATAATATAATTTTAAAATACATTTAATTTTATAAAAAAATACTTAAACTTTAAAAAATTTTATTATTTATGAAAATTACAAAAAATAATATCATATTAAAGCGAATGCTTTTCTAAATCTGAAAAAATTTGTTCAGCTTTGGCATTTGAATAAGGAAAAGAAAGAGCTACTTCAACCAATAATTCTAAATTCGGAAAGATCTTTTCCTTATAATTCTTACATTCCACTATTTTGCTCCACATTTCGTCAATTTCCAAACAGGCTAGATCTTTTTTCTGTTGTTCGTTGAACATTGATGGCAAAATCCTCCATTCATAAGCTAATTTAGTAATATCAATATTATGTTCTACAATCATGGCAATACATGTTAAATCTTTAAATTTAAATCTACCTTTATCATAAAGAGCAATTTCTGGTTCTAAAAAAGTTAAATATTCCATGAGAGTATCTTTGTATGGTAAACGTTTTAGCAATTCTTGAGTTGCCTCTTTATAAAAATTTAAACCTGTTAATTTTATCTCTTGTCTATCTGGCAAAGGTAATGATTTTACAAAATGTTCACATTCTGATCCTAAATATATATTTTCTAAATTTAATATATGTTCCTCATTATTCACATCTAAATCATTAATATGCATTAATGCATTAAGAGTCATAAAATTCTGCACTAATTGATGAATTATTTGCTGACTATTTTCAAATAATTTATGTACTAAAATTTTAGACGATTGAAATAAAGCATTAAAGCTATTAAAAAGATTTAATACATATTTTAAAAACAAAAATACGCTTTAATTGTATTATTATTTAATTGAGATAAAATCAATTCCGTAATAGAATTGTCTTCTATTATTGCAAAATAATTTTTTAGATCTTCCCAATTTTCAACAATTTTAATAACGCAGTTTTCTAAAACAATCCATGGGAAATTTAACTTCTTTTCCAAATTAAATAATTTATAAATATCATCTAAAAGTGCACATCTTCCTGCATTGTTTAAAGTATAAGTGAAAATTTTGGACATCAAAACATCACAAGCCATAGGCAAGCTATTTTCATAAGCTTTTCTGGCTACAAATGTAAAGGAATGGCAAATACAATTTAAGGTTATAAGACAAGGTACTTCTTGTTTCAAATGTTGCATAAAAGAATTGCTTCCAATTATAACTGATGACATAGAACTATAAAAATTATCATATGCCAATCCAACAATATTTCTAATAGGAATTTTTTTTCTTCTAAAACATATTTGAAAATTTCAAATTGTTCATTTCTCTTTGAATCAACTGTGGAATAAGATGTGACTGAATGCATAAATAATTGTATCACAATTTTTTTATTTAAAGGAGAAACATATCGAACAAGAACGATTAATACTGTGTACCGATTATTTATACGATCATTTTTATAAATTTCAAAGATTAAAATTGAAAATCTGCATAACTGTAAACATTGATTCATAATTTCTTTATCTTCATGTTTTGGAATCATGTCTTCAACAATATCTTCTGCGCATTTAACTTGGCCTGGTAAAAAATCTTGAACAATCTTAGAATCTGTACAGATATCTTTCAATAATAAAATTAAATCATCTGCAACGTGAAAATCGATATCATGTTCAATAAAGAATGATACTAATTTAATTTCGGCTCTCTTAACCTTTTCTTCATGTGACAATTCCACTACATTATCAGTATTATCAATGTTATCAGTTTTTTCTTCTGCATCTCTATCCATTATTAAAAATAATATAATGATTTTTATCTTTACCTATTTTGTTGCCGAAAACGCCAGGAATTATCCAGAATCATCTAAAATCTAAAATTGAAACACAAGTCCGCAGAGACGTTTTAATTTCCTGGAAACATCTAGAAACACAATGAGAGCCACTAATCCTAGATTCTGCCTTGAACTCACAGGTCTAGTTTTCATCGAGAATTTAAATTAGCTCAGAATGTAAGAACCAACCAACTACAGTCGAGTATTTTTCTGTTACAGTCGAACGATAGGAAACGCTCGACTTGGTTGATCCAAAAACATAGAATATGGACTGCTCGTATTTAAGTAATATGGTCGACAAAAATGAGAGAGAGGATCCGTGGAAGATGGCCAATCTCCCTTTCATTCTCTCTCTCGTTATATCATTGAGTGGAAAGAGATAAAGATTGATCGTCTTCCACAGTCTCTTTCTCTCATTTTTGATCATACTATTTAGGGTAAAATCACACGACTGAAAACGACTGCAGAATAGAGAATAGGAGAGCATGCATCATTAACCCAACCTAGATTGATGCAAATCCTCGGGTCGAATACATATACATTATAGGTCACAGACTTTTATAACCAATTCATGCTGACAACGATCATGAGCAACATTTTTCTTCGTTTAATATTTGACAGACAACAAGGATAAAATGATTTTTAAGCGTTGTGAACATGAATCTGATAGCAGCCATGGTGTGCTCAGTTTGCAAGCGTCTCTCTCTAAAGCTAATTAGTTGCAAACTTGCAAGTTTGTTGCGACAACCAAACTGAAACTTGCATTTTGAAATTAACACTTTATATTGGCTGTCACAATAAACTCGCTATCTTGCAATTAATGTAGAACCGACTTAAGGGTGAGGTTCCATGAAGCGTATTTACCGCGTATCACGTAATCAATAATTAGTAAAACGAAACCACAAGCGAATCGCTTCTGAGGCTCTATTATTATATTCTTGAAAAGAAACGTATATGATAGTCTAAAGAAATATATTACGTATACTATAATATTTCCCTAGATTTTCGTATATATTTCTTTTCAAGAATAGGACCCTTGATTTATAACGCGATTATGCGATACACATCTTATGGTAAATACATTTCATGGGACACTAAACTATATGTACATTGGAATGGGCATCGAGGAAAATTCGGCCACAATTGAACAGCCGCCATTTTAGTTGGGGCGAATCAGAAGTGTTCGCGTGCGCATTGCGATCGATGTATCGATCGATGTACTATCGATGTATGGAAATCTATATGGACATGAATAGTATGGAAATAAAAATAATATCACTTCAATTTTATTAATCATTCAATAAAATAATATTAATAATACTTTTCATACATTGTTAACACATGTACAGGAATTGATATATTTAAGGCTGCTTTTTCATGTAGACGCTCAATGCTCAGCGTCAAAACAGGTGAGCAAAATTAATGCTTGCTATTCGTCAATTTTGTCACGTGAGCGTTGAGCATCTGCATGAAAATACAGATAATATACAGCCTAATACAGAAATTCTTACCTATGAAATGAAATGTCCTTTTTACTTCTCTGCCCATACCCAGGCATACATACTTCATGTTGTTGTTTGCACATTTTACAGTCACGCGATTTTATAATCTTTCAAAGTAATCTTTCAATTATAATCCCACATACATATCTTGCTGATATATGCGTCTCACTAAAAAGCACTAAATGTAAGTGCGCATGAGCATCTGAAAGCTTCTGATTTGTTTATATTGATCAAATTAAAATGGCGTGGATTAATTGCCATGATTTTCTATGCTTCTATGCTTCACGAAGATATCCAATGTATTATAGATCAGTGCTCTTAATGTGGATGTATATCAATTGCACACGAGCTAATTGCGCACAACCAATCACAGCGCTAAAAAAAAACTCCCTACGCAGAAGTCGCTGTGATTGGTAGTGAGCAATTACTACAGTTTGCAAGTGAACCACTAAGCTTTAGCTCCAGTATGTTATAGAGCTTATTATATATCAAAATTAATAGAGAGTGCGTTCTATTTAATGTATGTTTTATATTCAATTTTTATTGTTGTATAAGAAAAAATTGAATGGATTATATTGTAAGTATACATATATAATTAAAAACAAAAAATACATATAATGATAATAGCATGGCAACTTCAAATAATCGCGGCAAAATGGCGGCATCTGACTATCGTTCTTCTGATTTAAAAATACAATAGCGCATGGGTTTCTTCCATCATGATTGTCTCTCTTTTTATGGAAATTGTTACCTAACCTCTAGTATCTTGGTTAGAGTATTTAGAAGAGAGGATAAAGGAGAAATATCAAATTATTAATGTAAAAAATTTGCCTTTTAAATTTTGTGAAAATGAGACGATGTTGTTTTTGTAATATCATAAGAACTCATGAATCTAGAGTAACATTTCACAAGTAAGAATATTGCTTTATTTACATTATACCACAATATAAAGGTTATCTTTGTCTTATTTGAAGTATATAATCAAATTGAATGATTACTTTGTATTCATTCACTTATTGTAGGTTTCCTCTTAAAGATCAACGTCTTTTAAAACAGTGGATAAATAATTTTCCTACAAAAAATTGGACACCAACTAACTCTGCCATTTTATGCTCTAACCATTTTACAGAAGATTGCTTTGAGCGTTCAGCATTTAAAGTACGATTAAAACCTAACAGCATTCCAACGCGTTTTGATAGTCCTCCTCATTCCTATTGTATATATTGTAAACGAAAGCGTATATATAAATCAGGATATTCTTTTTTCAAGTAAGATTTAATAAATGTTTATATAATTGTAAATATAATATACTTAATATATATTTACTCTTTCAATGTATTGTAAACCAAGGTTTCCAGTGGACAAATCAGATCTTTTAAAGAAGTGGCTTGATAATATTGGAATCAAGAATTGGATTCCAAACAACAGCAGTCTTTTATGCTCAGAACATTTTGAAGAAACTTGTTTTCGCAAGATAGGAAAATATTTGAAACTAAAAGAGGGAAGTGTTCCAACAATATTTAAGGTTGAATATTTCAACGATATAAAGTCAGGTAAAAGCTTTATTTTTACATTCTCTATGAATCTCTCTTCAGTTATTAAAATAAAAATTTAATGAAGTTATATTCTTTATAACTGTTACTCTTATATCAACAGAAATAATTCCTCCTTATGAAACAAAATTTAATCAAAAGATACATTTCAATGATAATGATCAGTTTGATCCTCTACAACAGGCTTCTTGCAATGAATTAAGAAAGCGACACTCAGGAGGTAACTTTCATTTTTTGTTTTATTAGAAGTTAAAGAATTCACTAATTTATTCTTTTTTTTCTAACAAGGGAACACAACCAAGTAAATGTCTTTGATTTAAGCTTTTAATATGTTGTTCTATAGACAAAAATAGGAGACACATAAAGAAATACATGTCTTCTATTTTTGTCTGTAGAACACATACAAACTCATTTAAATTGGAGAGATTCATTTGATTGTATTCTCTTGTAAGTTTGAATGATACTTCTATGAATGAGAATATGTTTATTTCTGAAGAATCATTTATTATAAACATTGAAACTAATGATACTGAAACTAATAATATACAATAAGATAATTAGTTACACTAGTTACACTAGTTTACAATGAAAAATTACTTTGAACAGAATTAAGTGTGTTTCCTATAGAATTTTGAATGCTAAATTGTGTTATCGCAAGCTAAAAAATTCCAGTCATTCATGTTAAGTTCCAAACTAATTAAGATTTAATTAAGATTTAATGTTTAAAATGGTTTTTTTTAAACAATATTTGACATTTTCTTGTAAAAAAAGTAAATTTTATCTTGCAATTTGATTGGAAGGTCACGGATGTATTGTTTATTCCCTATGAAATGTATTTTTTATCTATAATGATAAATTACGCTGTGGTATCATTTTTGGTATCCAAACATATGTAAGAAAAACTTTGATTCAAAATAATTAAAAAAAAATTTAAAACTTGTGTAATTAGTATGAAATAATTTTTTTCAATATTATTTCAATTTTTTACAGAAGAAAATGACAAGTTATCGATGTCCGATAATACTGGAATTATAAGCTCAATAATCCATGATCATCATTATGATGCTTCTCCAGCAACACTGCGTAGAAAACTTGTAAAAAGTCAAAAAATATTAAAGAATAAGGACCGTATTATTAAACTTCAGAGACGACAACTTCAACATCTTCGAATACGCTTAATGAACTTAAAAGATATAATAATGAAATTACGACGTCAACGTATGATAAAGCCAGTGCATGAGAAAATTATTTGAGCTGCCTTAATTCAATTTGAGGTATAAAAGAATTTGTAGTGTCTTAGAAAATGATAAGTCGTTGAGCAAACGCCAATGTCCACAAATTTTGTGTTAACTAAATTTTTGTTTATCTTGTGCATATAATTGTGTGTGAGAACAGACTTTGTCTACAGCAAGTGCATTAAGATCGTGATACAATTTCATAGAGAGTTGGAATTCGTTTTGAAAAGTTTTATAACGTTAAAATATAAAGTTAAAAAACAACTATGAAGAGAATAGAGAAATTACTCTCATTTATTATGGATGAAGTGTCAATTAAAAATAAAGAATCCAGAGGAGATGGTAAAGTAGATTGTGAATTTTGCTGAATTTAAAACGGATGATACTTTGCAAGAAATCTGCAATACTTTAGCTTTAATGGTTTTATCTTTTGGTAATAGAAATTGCTTATTGATTATTTTTTAATTGATGAAGTTAATTCTAAAATATTAAGTTTATAAAAACTAGTTTAATTAAATGACATGAAATTGGAGTTATAATTATATCTTTAACTTTGGATGATACTAATGAGCACGCGTCTATAGTACAAATATTGAATACTAAATTTGACATTTAATTTTATAGAAAATAAAATTCTCTTTTTTTTATCCTGTAACTTAAAGATATGTTTATTTTGATAGTTATCAAATGCTCAAATTAATTCAAAATGTATTTGGTGATTGGATATTTTTTTATAATGATGATAACAAAATTGAATGGAAAAATATATTGGTTTTTTAGCGTTTTTTCAAGAAACTGAAAGATTATGGAAAAGAAATAAATAACAGTTAAATCATTAAATATTTTAAAAGAATCAAAATTAACTTGATTGCCAAAACTTTGAATCAGTGTTGTTGATACTTTAGTTTTTTAATTGATAGATTTTAGTTTTAGTTGATATTTTAGAGTTTTGTATGAACAAAATTTATTGAAATTAATCAGAATTTTAGGGCTGTGAAACAACGATTTGATTTATATTTGTTTCATAGATATTTGGTTAACTAAATTCGCGTAATTCTATCAAGCATATGAAGTTTTCTTGAGAGATGAGAAAATCAATGTATATAGCGACTATGAATAGAACGAATTTTTATTTTTATTTTGACGTTGAAAAATGAAATAGATTTATTTCAAAATATTATGTAAGATGGGCTTTATAGTAATTTATTCAGCTGCTCAAGTTGTTATGAAAACTTTTGAACTATATTAAAGTAATTCTGATAACTCTCAGCTTCGATATTTATTAATTTATGAATTAGCAGAATCATTTAGAAGTATGTTTTTGCACTATTAGATTATTTTGACTAATAAAAAAAACTTTTTTTTAAACTTCATGGACAATTTATTTTAAATCTTTATGTATCTAATGTTATATATAATACATATTTTATCTATAATTAATAAGGAAAATAAAAATAATGAAAATTATAGTAATTGTAAAAATGTTTGCATGATGTGTCCGAATCTTTTATGATTCTTATAAAATCTGGACACTTAGTGATCTGAAATAAAAAAATGAATAAATTTATTAATAGATGTTCAGTTATCGTTGAAATTAGCAGAATTGAAATATAAAAATTTTTCATTTTTTTCTGATATAAAACTTTATTTTATAATGATTTTATAAATATAATTTTTACACGCTTTAAAATTATTGAGAAAATAAATTATTTTGTATAATCTTAATTTCGTAAACATCTATTTCAGATTACTGAATGTTCAGATTTTATGGAAACCGTAAAAGAGCAATATTTTGAGTACAAATATTTTTATAATTATTATAATTTTTATTACTTGCAAATATTATTAATTATACACAAATATATATTGTATATATACACACATATATATATATATATATATATATATATATATATATAATATAAAGATTAAAATAAACCAATAAACCTTCTTAAAAAAAGCTTGTAAAGAAAAATGTCCAAATCTATATTTTTTACATAATTTTCATTTGCTTATAAAAGACTATTGATTTATTGAAATAGCAATGTAGATAATTTTCACAATGAGCTCAAATACTCAAAAAATAGCGCGATAGAGAGATATGACTCAGTTTATGATGATACAGTATGTATTAGTAAAAAATATCTATTAAATAAATCATTATAAGATTGATAAATCATTATAAGATTTTTTAATATAGCATCTTCTTAAAGAATTCCATAATCATATCATTTATTTATTATAATAACATAACTCAAAAAGCAAAATTTTCTAGAAAATAAATTTCAATATTTTAAATTAAAAAAATTTGTAACATTAATTTTTAAATGCAATGCATTTGTTGCAATAAATGATTATAGAAGAATCAGATTACTATCAAGATTATATTGATGAAGAATGTTAAAATAATTATTGATTATAGGAATAAAAATATGTATTTTTAAATGTTTTTCTTTTTTCTTTATTTTTCTACTCATCTTCCGTAAGCAATTAAAAAATAACAATTTTTTAATTATGTCATAATAAATAAGCGTTATGTAATTTTGTAATTCTGTATAATATGGATTCGAATGAAACATAAATCTTACAAAAAATCCTTGTATGAATTTTAATTATAATATAAATAATTACTGTTTAAATATATTTGTAAGTGTCGCAATTTATGTCTTTCACAAAATGCTTATCATCAGTTTTTCAAAAAAAGTCACGGTAATTTAATATTATTTATTGAAGCTATTTATAAAATTATAAAATTAACAGAACAATTATTTAATCGTGCAATTAATTACAAGGTTTTTTACTGAATCTCAATTTCAACAGTACAATCAACAACGTATATATTTATATTAGACTAAACATTCGAATGTTGTTTTTGAATTTTGTTATGAAATCAAATGGACAGAAAAATTGTAACAATGATAAGTCATTGTTTTGTCCTCCGAGACAATCAATCTTATAATGTACATTTTAAATAATTTAACGTATGTATCTACCGTATTATTTTATAAGAATAATAATAATAAATAAATTTCAAGACTAATGAAGAGTCAGCGCGAAAGGAATTGCGCACAGTTATTGATAAGTAAAAAAGACGTATATGACACACAAAACCTCACGGATGTACTGAAATTTTCGTTACAAATGTTCGTGACACGTCATTATTAAATTAAAATGAATTATCGCATAAGGAAATCCAAAAATTTTTCCAAATCTTCTGAATTATGTTGAATGCTTCGTTTGAGAATTCACTACAGTTATGGAATCTGAGAGTAATTCATTCAGGACTGCTTAACGTTTTTAATCGGAATTAAACGGAATTGTTATATTGCTGAAGACTACAAAGCAAGTTGAAACGTTCAAGATTTTGAAATAAAGAACATAAATGTTTTGAAGAAGTAATTTTTATTTAATAACTGTGCGCAACTCTTTCCGCGCTGATTCTCATTAACTTTGAAATTTATTTATTATTATTATTTTAAATTATTGAGGGTTCGATTTAATCATTATATTTATTATAACAGAATATTTCATAATAGAGAATTTATATACATTTTAAGTTATAACAAGAAAGAATAAATCTTAATTATTAAATTATTGTATATATTATATTATTTGTTTGGTTAGATTTCATAAAAAACTGCGTTTTTTTTTAATAGTGCTGAACATTATTTCGATACTGTATATATAAAGTATAAATCTATACATAAAATAGAATAAAATAATTAAATTAATAAATATGTAATTAAAATTTAATGTATAATTTTGTATAAATAAAAATGAAATAATAGTAAAAAAAGAATAGACAATTTTGTTAGAGATAAAATTAATTAATTTTTGAATTAATATTATATATACTTTTATATTGTATTACATTTTACATTATATTATAATATTACATTATATTTAATAAATTTCAATACATAAATACATAAAAATATAATAATTGATTGTTGAAAATGAATCTTCGCACTTCTAAAATAAGCATATATTCAAATAATGAAAAAAGATATCAATTAGAAGAAAATGCAATGTAATTAAAAAATGTTAATTGATTATTCTATTGACAAATTTAGTTTAAAATTTCTGACAAAACTGTCACTAGGTATATGTTGTTAAACAAGAATATCTCCGATATAAATTTTTGTAATATCTTTTATTTGATCTATATAAAGCTCAATTAATTTTTAAATTTGTATCTAAAACAATTTTTAATTTCGTGCATTTTTTCTATCACGCATGTTCACATCACAGTCTTTCATTAGAGGTTACGGTCCACTTGATATTACAAATGTTTCAAAGCATTTTTTGATTAGTCAATTATTAAAATTCTTTCTTTTGATTGGTCAATCAAAAGTTTCGAAACATTTGTAGCGTCAAATGCATCGCATCCAGAGTCGTTCATATGACACGTTTCCTAACTTAACTTAACCTAATATTCAACTTTAACGAAAACAGAGCCATCATTCAATGGCACAAATACCAAAGTCCTCAACTTTAGTTAATAATACTTAATAATATCTCGTTTTGTAGAGCAGTTGCAGTGCATAAATTTCAATTGTCAGATTTGTTTGCTTCACAAAAAACGCATTGATTGATATAAACATGTTTTTATCAACGTCTATGATTGATGACAAGCATAAATTAATATAAATAGCACAATTTCTTCTCTTAATAACAGAAGATAAGCTTAATTTTTTATAGTTCAACTACACTTTTTGTATTTTAAGAAATAGATATATATTTGAAATTTGTGTCAGAAGCACAAAAGAAAATCTGGTAGTACAATGAAGCAAGAAAAGTAAACCTATTGATGTGGCAATTTAGAATACGCATTTTAGTAAATTATATCAAATTGCAGTCTCAAAACTATTTATTTGCCATCTGGTTGAAACATTGTGATTTTGTAGAATTAGTTCGTAAACAGCAATATGCAAAAGAGAGTAATTTGACATATCTGATTAATGCAGACTGTCAATTTTACAATAGCCATAATAGTTTGACTCAGCATTTACTGAGATTGATTATCCTAAAAATTATATAAACTCCAAGATGCAATTAGAAAAGGGACTGGCATCGAAGTATACATACATTACATATGTGATTGCAGCCTATTGGTAAGTCTCAAAGTGATATAAAGTTACTCATATATTGTTTTATTAATTATTAAATATATTTATACAAGTTAAACTTCTCTCAAGATACAAAGAATATAATAACTAATTATCTTTAATGTAATTATCTTTAAAATTATCTTTAAAATTAAATTATAAACAATTTCTTAGTTAAAGGTATTTCTTTAAATGTATTTTCTAATTAATTTTCAGGATAGTATCAATTTTGACTGTATTCGTGAATAAAGCACTCCTGTCCAGTGATGCTGTGAATTTGAATGCTCCTTTATTTGTAACTTGGTTTCAATGTATAGTGAGTGTAGCTATCTGTATTACTTTACGCATAATATCGCAATGGTTTCCAGACTGCATTGAAATCGCAAATGATAGTCCATTTAAAAAGGATACTTTGAGAAAGGTATACAACTTGTTTTAAGAATATTATACGATAGTAATGTTAAGCCTGAGACACAATTGAAAAGTATTATATATACCATTTTTCATACATGGTTTCTGATAGCTTGAGATCTGTTATTCCCTATTCCTATTTCCTGTGCTTTTCAATTACATCTTGAGCTTATTTTCATTACAAATAACTAGAAATGGATTATTTAATTTTGAGAGAAATCTTTGTGTAAAGATTTTTTTTACACTTTAAATTGAGAAACATTTAATAAATTCAATAAAAAACGTATATTGTGAATTAAAATATTTGAAAGATTGTAGTTTTAAATATTATAATTTCTTTCTGATATAGTTTTTACATTTATATGAGATTATATAAAATGTTTATATATATATGTTTATATATATATATATTTAAAATTTTTATAGGTATTGCCATTATCAATTCTGTTTACTGCAATGATAGCAACTAATAACTTGTGCTTAAAATATGTTGGTGTTGCATTTTACTACGTGGGTCGTTCGCTAACGACGGTATTTAATGTCGTATTTACTTATATTTTACTCGGTGAGAATTCTACACATACCGGCTAAACTAAAAAATATAAATTAATGGAAGAACTAATTAGCAAAAGTTGCAGGACAAACAACATCTTTCAAATGTATAGCATGCTGCGCAGTAATTATTGTTGGGTTCTGGTTAGGGGTGGATCAAGAGCATGTAGCAGGTTCTCTATCTATTCTCGGAACACTTTTCGGCGTGCTTGGATCATTGTCGTTATCCTTGTATTCTATCCGTATGAAACAGACGCTTCCGATCGTAAATCAAGACATCTGGTTACTTTCATATTATAACAATGTGTATAGCATTATTATCTTCATCCCGTTAATGATAATTAGCGGGGAACATACCACTGTATATAATTATGAGAAGCTTGGACATCCTCTTTTCTGGGGTGCCATGACAATCGGTGGTGTATTCGGCTTTGCCATTGGATATTTCACTGCCCTTCAGATAAAAGTCACATCTCCTTTAACACATAATGTTAGCGGTACCGCAAAAGCATGCGCTCAAACAGTTTTAGCGACTTATTGGTTTAATGAAAAGAAATCGTTTCTCTGGTGGATAAGCAATATCGTTGTCCTTACTGCCAGTGCATTTTATGCGAGGATTAGGCAATTAGAGTTGAATAAAGAGTACAGAATCGAGACACGACAATTTAAAGTGTAACAACGGTAATAAGATATAACAATTTTATTCAAATTTTTATATTTGAAGTGTTATTGTATGTGTATATATAGTTTTTTTTATAATATTTTAAGAAAATGTAGAGCAATGTATGAAAAAGAGTTATTCTTTACATATACATGCAAATTGACGCAAAAGTTCATTCAACGATTTTGCAATATATGTATATGTATATATGTATGTATGTATAAATATCTCTGCGTGTACATATCAATGTATGTAAAAGTATTATAATATCAAAGATTTTTAATATTAATATTTAATATTATTTTTAATATGATATTTACAGTTCAACAAGTTTTCTACAGTATAAAAAAACTTTCATTGAGCGTTCACAAACATTCATAAATATATATATATATATATATATATATATATATCTGACATTATTTCCTAATATCACAGCATTATATATCTCTAAAATTCTTGGAGATTGTCGAGTTCCTTTTGTTTAATGCTTGTAATAAAACGTATTTGACTTAAAATCGTGATGCAATTCCATTTCCACGACTATCCGAATGGCTCGATAGCGAATCTTTTCTTTTAACAATTGCATTCACACTTCTTATCGATGAGATATCGTCATGAGATAATGACGATATTATGGAATCTAACTGAGCTTGCAATGCAACCTCCATCGAATGTCTTTGATTATTTTCAATCACCATACCGTCAGCTGCAAAATAGTACCTATAAAAATGAATGAATTGATATTGTCAATATATTCTGTATTTTATCTATTTATTTAAGATTAAATTTGTTATGTACCTGGGATATTCTATCGCAGCAGAAACATTTAACGCACGTACGATAAGATTGTAGAGAATTTGGCCGTTAAGAAAAACATCGTTTGAACCCAACACTCCACGTAATCCGCATAACTTTTCATTATGATGAAAAATAATAGGGATAAACATGGACAAGTCATCGTTATCAATATTGTCTAAGAAAAAGGGAAATCCATCCATTTTGTTTCCATGACCGAAAGGTGAACTTAGACCACTATATCATTTATATTATGTTAATGTAATGACATTATCTAATAGATGTGTAAGTATAATTGATTCTTGTTACTAACGTTAAAATGCTAACATAAGTGTCTTGCCAATCCATTGCCATAACTCCGGTATATGTTTCTCTTTTTTCTTCTAAAATTATGATTATGAAATCAATAGAAAATTATGTACAGATCTGATAAAAGTTAACAACAGGATTATGTGGATTTACACGTAAAATATAATAATCAACGTCTATATGTAGGCAATGTAAATACTATGCTAAATACTATGCTGCTATTATGTTTCATGTGATCTGTAAATCCATATCCTTTGTCATTGCATTGTACTGCATTAAAATTTCTATCGCTTTCATATATTTTTTATTTATCAATATTAAAATCAAATCAAATATACTAACTTCATTATCAAAATATATTAACTTAAAAATTTAATTATTTTTTTAAAACTTAATTTCTTTTTTCTATATTATAGTATCAATTTATAATAATGTAATAGTATTCAATTGTAAAAATGTAGTATTCAATTTATAATAATTTACATATTTTATACTGCTTATTTACTTGAAAAAATTGTAAATTTAACAATATATATAAATATATATAAATATTCCATGTAAACATAAGCTTGAAATATACAGCATAACTCGTTTTAAGAAAAATGGTATGTGTCTTACCATATTGCAAAGATTGAGAAGATTGCAAAGATACGCTCATCAACGTTTGAGCAACGAGAGCTTGAGATTCTATAGTAGACGCATTTTCTGCCAAAATTGAAAGATTTTCCAGTGCTTTGATCACCTCTTGCATAAAAGATGCGTGAACAGGATAATAAATTGTATGACGATGCAATGTCGAGCTTTTTGCCATCGTTACAGTGGGTTCATAATCTGCCAACTGTTGCAGCAGTTTGTCATTAAGAGTTGTATTTTGTAGAATTTCATAATTTTCAGTACTGTTGTATAATGCTAGAAAAAAATGCTAAATATTAATAATTTAATCATATAGTTCGACAAAACAAGACTGTATAGAAGTTTATCAACAACTAACAAAATTGCAAACACAACAAAACAGATTATACCTTGTGCACCATAATGTGCTACAATGTCCAACATCTTTGTAAGTTCCTGCAATTGCAATCTATCACCTGGATTTAAAGGGCCAGTGGAAAATATTTCATAATCTGTTTTCGACACTTCATCTGCAAGATCCTTAGATATAACAAATCCTTCTCGAGCTAGCTCGATGATAGGTTCTATGACATTGCGCCATGGCAAATTGCCATATGCTCTTTGAGCAAACTCTAATCCTTTTAATACAGCTGGTAAACGTATTCCAACTTCAGCAAAGAAACCTATTGCATTAAGTAATATATGACTTTCTTATTATTTTATATACATATTAAATCAATGAATAAAATTATATTTACCTGTAGTTGTATTACTGGCAAAATCAATGACAATTGGATGAGTGTAATTCTTGTAATTATATATCATTATATATCCACCTCTAGAAACAAAATTAAGATTAAAAAGAAGGATAATCAAAATTAGTTAGTTAATGTCTTACCCGCCAAAACCAGTTTTATGAGGCGCTACTACAGCCATGCAAATAGTAGCTGCTACTGCAGCATCAACTGCATTGCCTAATCTTGTTAATATCTTTGTACCAATTTGAGAACAATTGGAATAATCTGTGGCGACTGCTCCATGAATGCTATGAAGACTACTCTAAAACAAGACAAGAGTTCAAATATTAAAATATTTTACTACTGCTTATTATCTTTTTTTATTTTTAATATTCACCTGTGGTATACTTTTTGTATATAGAATTTGTAACATCAGCATAGTAGTAATGGCAAAAGTCAATGCGATAAAGCAGACAACAATTACTTTCAACCCATTGCCGCAGAGTCTATATTTATAACTTCTCTCCTTTGTCAAAGGACATTCTTCTGTAAGACCTACAAATACACATTAAATTAGTATTCTTCACACACACACACACACACACACACACACACACACACACACATATGAGAAGTTCAAAATGTTATTACTAAAAATTATT
>NW_012130103.1:2410835-2419936 GCF_000143395.1 Atta cephalotes | reverse complement strand
CACACACACACACACACACACACACACACACACACACACATATGAGAAGTTCAAAATGTTATTCTAAAAATTATTTAATTTAGGATGACAATAAATACTAATTAAATTAACAATATTTGCACTATTTTATTTAAATGGATAGAATAACTTTTTATTATTTGATACATGAAATAAATTAAGAATCACAAATCATAACTGGAAGATTAAAATTGATAACCACAAATCTTAAAGTTAAAAATTTTTTAACTTTAATAATTATATCGGTTGATTGAATCATTGATCATGTAATGCAAACGTAAAGAATGAAAAATATTTAGGCCAATGCAAAACAGATGACATTTACACTTACGTGTACCATAACTCATTTTCCACCGTTTGTTGCTTCGTAATAACCTTATATGATAATACAATAATTAATTTTTCTTAGTAAAAATATATTGAAAAAAATTGCGTCAATAATAAAAATTAATACAAACGCATACAGAACAAACTAAAAAGAATGCTGATGGGGAAAGAAAACTAGGTCTTCTGTCCTTTTTTCGAAAGTTTGATATATTATACCGCCACCTATGTAAATACGAGGAACTAAATAATAACATGACGACGAGTGGGATTTACAAAAGTTTATTATCACAAGACGTAAATCATATGCGAAACTTTATATGGCTGATGAAGATTCCTAGTCAATTCTGACTTTAAGAATGTCTTAAATAATATTTTAAGATGCTACTGGATAATATTCATAATCCGTTCTTATTTCAAGACTGTCTTAAGCAATGCTTAAGATGCCAATATAATCTTCTGATTAGTTTGTGATATCTTAAGAGTATACTTAAAACGATCTTAAACATAAGAACCAACTATAAATATTGATCCTTGATATCAATTCATGATATCACATCTTAAGACTGCATGTAAGACTGTTTTAAGTATAAAATTCAATAAATATCAGCTTGAGAACGTTTCCTTGAACTTTTCTTTACGAATTCATATTAAAAATACATCCTAGAAAATCGGTAGAATCATCCTCCCAACAATTAATATATTTTTCTTTACATGTTACATGCGAGGTACTAAAATTACACCTAGTCAATTCTGTTAAATTAGATGCGTTTGGTTTTATGTTGTAATAATTCTCTAGAAACTCCAAAACAGATGATTTATTTTGTAAACTATTAAATAACACTCGATCTTTCTTTGGCAAGATTTTTTCCAACATAAATACCAGATGATGATGGAAACATTGAAATTCAGTTGACATAGTCGATGTAATGTTCAACCAATCTTGAACGCAAACGAGTGGAGTGACAGGATATCCCGAAAATAACGCCGGATTAGTTAAAATACCCCTAGCGGACATCACTCCCTCACATCTGGATTCTTTGAATAAAAATTCTGCATTTTCTAAGCTTTTCACATCACCATTTGCTATGAGGGGTAACTGTATACAATCTCTAAGAAGTTTAAGATTATCCAAATCGATTGGTTCATTACGCATCTCAGGCGTTCTTGCATGAATTGTTAAGAACGAGGCACCAGCCTTTTCCAAAGTTTGACACAATGTTATCGTCTTACGTATATCTTTCAACAGTCGTATCTTTGCAGAAACAGTGAATGGTTTTGGAATATGATTTCTAACTTGATACACCAAATCCTTAATGAGTTCTGGTTTTTTTAATAAATTAGCCCCATAACCTTCTTGCATGGCCCAACGCTGTGGACAGCCACAGTTTAGGTCTACACCATTGCAATATCTGTTAATTAGAAGAATACAAAAATATGCAAGAACCATACCATCAAAATCACAGATGTATATAAACTAATTCATAATAAACTTACGGTGCAACCATCACTGAAGCACCAACAAAATCGTTTACAGTCTTAGCTGCAAATTGAACAATCAGTGGCTCATCTCCTTCGTGCGTGGTAAATTCATTATCCCTAGCTTTTGAAGATTGCACAAATGAGTCTGCTAAAATCATGGGTGTAAAGCATATGTCACATCCATATCGTCTCACAAGTGTTCTGAACTGTAGTCTAATAAAAAGCAAGAAGTCAATACACACAAGTGTATCTTAGAAGTTTTAGAATATTGTTTTCTACTTACTTGCTGTATCTGACCATCGGAGCACATATTTTTATCATTCTTGGCTCTTTTAATGTTACCATTACATCGGTTGTCATAATGATAATATTTTCAGTAACCACTTAGATTAATAAATAACAGATTTATGCAATTAAATGTAAGGACAAGAGCACAGTAAAAGTTAAAAGAGTATCTCAGTCACCACAAATTGTGACAAAAAATACATTTAATCGATGTATTTTTCAGTAAAATAAAAATTTGACAAGAAAAAAGCGTCGCTCTGCACTGTGAACTGAGATATATTATATTAATCATTAAAATTAAAGTTTGATTATTCAGGTTAGGAAATCAGTCCAACAAATATACAACCAACAAATATAGTGATACACCATGCCAACTTTTTTCTTGTTATCTTGTTATCAAAATCGCTACATTACCGCCAGTATAAATTTTTAATTTGAGAACTACGTGACTATATATATTTTCTAATACTATCGATAAAATCGTATAGTCGAAAGTAAATGTGGTTCGTCTCTGTACTAAATCCTTAGAATAGAAACGTGCTAACTATCCATAGAAGGAATAATTTAATCAGAAAGGATAGTTTAATGGATCCTTCAACGAAAAAATTTTAATTTCCTAACATATGTTAAAATAATTGTTGAATTTTAATAAACGAAATTAAAAATTAAAATAAATTGAAAATTCAAACAAGTTAATTTAATGAATTTTATCTTATAAAATTACGAAGTTATGTTTCTTTATGCAAATTTTCAGTCTTGTTGATGAGAAAATTCACTAAATTAATATTTGGAGCCGAAATGGGCGTCGAATGCTATTCTAATCTGATTTTGTTAAAAGGTCGGAAATCTATACAGGAGTCTGAAAGAAAAAAAAGAACTTGATTCTGTTATTATCGAAAATGCCCGGTTGCTTGTGTTGAAAATTGCAAAACCCGCTGTGAATGAGGTTCAAGTTTTGAATAACCGCGCGTCATGGAGCCAAAATGGCGGCAGTTCGCGATACTTTGTTAATCTAGTAACTTTACTGATACCGTTGGTGGCGCTGCCATTGGCTACTATGCCGCATATTGCCATTATTGTCGCATATTGTTCATGTCGCCATCAGCGGTTAAACTTTGCCAGTAATTGTCAGTAATCGTTGGATTTCGGTTGAACGTCGCATTGTTTGGCTTTAATTTCCTCAAAGAAATTACAAAAAAGGTTGCGAATAACTTGGATTTTCATTACATTCCGAAATCATACATTTTACAATTTAAATATGAGTAATATTTTCGGTCTCGAAGACGGTAAGTACTGAGATAATAGAATTAAATTAAAGTTATAGAATGCAAATTTTGTTGATTTTCTCATGTAGGAGAAATATAGTTTTGAAATCGGGTCTGTTTGCGTCGCTTGTACTTTTTATTTAGAATTTTCATTTTCTATTTTCAACACTTGAACATATATATTTATTTTGTTTAAATACAAAAGTTTTGGAGGATTTCAGACAATGCAAACAAATTTTCTATAATTTCTGTTCTTTACTTTCCATCTTACGATATTCTCGATATCTTAAATTACTTTTAAATTACTTTTATTTAAAACACAGTATTTGCAATACAAGTGTATTTTTTATTCTAATGGAGCACATGATAGTATTTAAAATCGAAAGATTGATCTTTATATTTTATAATAGTATGATTGATTGTCAATCTCTAGTATTTGAAATATAAAATACAAAATACTTTTACATGCTTCCACAAAATATCAAATATTCTTATGTGTGCTGTTGAAATACAAACTACAAAATACTTTTACATGCTTCCACAAAATATCAAATATTCTTATGTGTGCTGTTGAAATACAAACTACAAAATATAATTGTCTTATAAATATTCTTTTTTAAGTAAAAGTATTTCAAATATATGTCTAGTTCTGACAAGTACAAAAAAAATAATACAGGAATCTAGAGCTTATTCTACAATACTTTTTATTTCTTGCTTTTTACTGTTTTTTACATCTTGTCTTTTTGCTTCTTATCTAGTTTTTTGTTTTATGTCACTTAAGATAAAAGTTAACAAACTTTGAAAGAAACAAAAAATACAATTGTGGATAAAATGGTTAAAAGAAAAAAAACAAAAGGTAAAAAGCAAGAAACAGGAAATAAAGAGAGGAAACATTATAGAATAGGCTTAAGACACCAATTAGCAGAATGGTCAGCAGATTACATAGAGTACATTCAGTATTATGACTAGAGTCTGACCAAAACCACATTTGGATCTTCAACCAAAATCAAATATTTAGTTTTGGTTTTGGTTTTGGTTTGGTTTTGAAGGTCCAAATGTGATTTCGGTCAGACTTTAGTCAGACTTTAGTCTCATTCAATTTTTATCGAAAACAAAATCGAAACCAGAACTTAGATAAATTTTATTATGAGAGAGAGAGAGAGAGAGGGAGAGAGAGAGAAGCTAATGGAGTCACATTTTTCGGCCGGAGTCAAAATCAACATTTTTAGATAATTTTAGATAATTTAATTTTACAAAGCTCATACAATTTTCAGAAATTATGATAAATTTATGTAGTCTTTAAAAAACAAGATTGTATTAAAATATCTAATTATAATAATATAATAATATTGTATCCTCAACTTTTAAAGAAATTAAATTACAGTTATTATTAAGATCATATTAAAGTTTATATTCAAATTGTGTTACGTTTAATCAATGAGTTAATAATTAAAATCAAACAGTTGTTTTTTCAACGCTTACTGACGCGTTGCAAATACAGTTTTGATTTACCCACCGAAATTTTCTTTTAATTTTGACCGAAAGCAAAACTCTAATCGTGTATCAAAACTGATCGAAACTGAAATTTCGATTGGATCTCTAATTATGACTTCTCACTGAGCACTCAGTGAAGTTTTGTATCTATTTGGTTTATATTTCTAGATCTAACGGAATATGTCGATCACATGCAAAAAAAAGAAACACTGAAATACTTTTTTTTTGCTTACACAATTTATTATTAAAAAGAAAAATATATAAAAAGCTTTTTTACTTATTCTAGATCAATATGATGAGGAAGATAAAGAAGAAATTTCGTCAAAACTTTGGCAAGAAGCCTGCTGGATCCTCATCAACGCATATTTTGATGAGAAAGGACTTGTACGACAACAACTGGATAGTTTCGATGAATTTATTGAAATGTCCGTTCAGCGTATTGTGGAGGATTCACCACAGATTGAACTACAGGCGGAAGCGCAACACACCACAGGCGAGATAGAAAAGCCTGTGAAACATTTGTTGAAATTTGAGCAGATTTACTTGTCGAAGCCAACTCATTGGGAAAAAGATGGTGCACCATCTCCTATGATGCCCAATGAAGCTAGATTGAGAAATTTAACATATTCCGCGCCATTGTACGTGGATATCACTAAGACGATCGAAAAGGATGGTGAAGATCCAGTTGAGACGCAACATCAAAAAACATTTATAGGCAAAATTCCGATTATGTTGAGATCAAAGTATTGTTTACTCGCTGGCTTATCTGATCGTGACTTGACGGAATTGAACGAATGCCCGTTGGATCCCGGCGGATATTTTATTATTAATGGTTCGGAGAAAGTCCTTATAGCTCAAGAAAAAATGGCGACGAACACTGTCTACGTATTCAGCATGAAAGACGGTAAGTATGCTTATAAGGCGGAAATACGCTCATGCTTGGAACACAGCTCCCGTCCAACTTCAACTCTATGGATCAATATGATGGCCAAGAGCGGTGCCAGTATTAAAAAGTCTGCTATAGGCCAACGTATCATTGCCATTATTCCTTACATTAAACAGGAAATCCCCATAATGGTGGTTTTTCGAGCACTCGGATTTGTGGCCGATCGCGATATCCTCGAACATATTATTTACGATTTCGACGACCCTGAGATGATGGAAATGGTGAAGCCATCCTTGGATGAAGCTTTCGTCATACAAGAACAAAATGTCGCTTTGAATTTTATCGGTACTAGAGGCGCCAAGCCAGGAGTAACAAAGGAGAAGCGAATTAAATATGCCCGAGAAATCTTACAAAAGGAAATGCTGCCTCACGTTGGCATAAGTGATTTCTGTGAAACTAAGAAGGCATATTTCCTCGGCTATATGGTCCATAGATTATTATCGGCATCTCTAGGACGAAGGGAATTGGACGACCGCGATCATTACGGTAATAAGAGATTGGACTTAGCTGGGCCTCTGTTAGCATTTTTGTTCCGAGGTTTGTTTAAGAACCTAATGAAGGAGGTACGTCTGTACGCACAGAAGTTCATAGATCGAGGGAAGGACTTTAATCTCGAGCTGGCCATCAAGACAAAAATTATAACGGATGGTCTAAGGTACTCGCTTGCTACTGGTAACTGGGGCGATCAGAAGAAGGCGCATCAAGCAAGAGCAGGTGTGTCACAAGTATTGAATAGGTTGACTTTTGCGTCAACACTGTCGCATCTAAGACGAGTGAATTCGCCTATTGGAAGAGATGGTAAACTTGCCAAACCACGTCAATTGCACAACACCTTATGGGGTATGCTCTGCCCCGCGGAGACTCCTGAGGGTGCTGCTGTAGGACTAGTGAAAAATCTAGCCCTGATGGCATATATAAGCGTTGGATCGCAGCCATCTCCTATTCTGGAATTCTTGGAGGAATGGTCCATGGAGAATCTGGAAGAGATAGCACCGAGCGCAATCGCCGATGCTACAAAGATATTCGTGAACGGATGTTGGGTCGGCATCCATCGAGATCCGGATCAATTGATGGCCACTTTACGTAAATTGAGAAGACAGATGGATATTATTGTGTCGGAAGTATCGATGGTTCGCGATATTAGAGACCGTGAGATAAGGATATACACGGATGCTGGCAGGATCAGCAGACCTTTGCTCATAGTGGAAGGTCAAAATTTATTACTGCAGACAAGACATATTAACATGTTGAAGGAAAGAGATTACAACAATGACGGGTAAGCGCTCGATCTGCTTTTGAGTCGTCATAAGAAAATTTATAAAGCAAGGTGTCTGTTTAATTATTTATAAGAAATCTGATATGCAGAGCGGCAGCTTTTAAAGCGAGTGAGATAGCCGAATATTTTTTCTGTAAATATGATATACATTGCAGACACAACTTGTGCAATTAAAATCATAATTAGAAAAAAATACAAAATATAAATGTAAAATCAAAATATTACAATATATACTGAGTACAATGTATCTTAAAAAAATTATTCAAGTTATTAAAAATTCTGTCTCAAGTATTGATAATGATTGATTGATAATATAAATCATTTGCTTTTATAAATGTTACGATTTATAATGTATAATGTTACAGGTGGCAAGAATTGGTAGGTAGCGGTGTAGTGGAATATATAGATACCCTGGAGGAAGAAACTGTTATGATAGCTATGTCACCCGATGATCTCAGACAAGAGAAAGAGTACGCATATTGTACAACGTACACGCACTGCGAGATTCATCCGGCGATGATTTTGGGTGTGTGCGCTTCCATTATACCGTTTCCCGATCATAACCAGAGTCCTAGAAATACTTATCAGGTATTAGCAGCAGATTTTAATCGCTGCATTTTCTTTGAAAAATGTTTATGCTTTTTTATGAGATACAGTGCATAGAAACTGTTATTTTTCAGAGCGCTATGGGTAAACAAGCTATGGGTGTATACATTACAAACTTTCACGTGCGCATGGACACTTTGGCTCACGTACTATATTATCCTCATAAACCATTGGTTACAACGAGATCTATGGAATATCTTAGATTTCGCGAATTACCGGCTGGCATTAACAGCATTGTTGCAATCCTGTGTTACACGGGATACAATCAAGAAGATAGCGTTATCTTGAATGCGAGTGCCGTTGAGAGGGGTTTCTTCAGATCGGTGTTTTATCGGTCTTATAAGGAATCCGAGTCGAAGAAGATTGGTGATCAGGAGGAACAATTCGAGAAACCCTCGCGCTTAACTTGTTCAGGTATGCGCAATGCTATATATGACAAATTGGACGATGATGGGATCATTGCGCCTGGAATTCGAGTATCGGGTGACGATGTAATCATAGGAAAAACGATAACCTTACCAGAAACAGACGACGAGGTAAAATGTTCTTTAATTATGCTTCAACAAGTAGACTATTAATGGAAGAAAAAAATAACAATAGCAATATTTTAATTCTTTTTGCGCTTATCTTTTAGCTGGACAGTACAACAAAACGTTTTACGAAACGTGACGCGTCGACTTTCTTGCGAAACAGCGAGACCGGTATTGTTGATCAGGTGATGTTGACATTGAATAGCGAAGGATATAAATTCTGCAAGATCCGAGTGCGCAGTGTACGTATTCCGCAAATCGGCGACAAATTTGCGTCGCGTCACGGACAAAAAGGTACATGTGGAATTCAGTACAGACAAGAAGACATGCCTTTCTCTTCTGAAGGTCTTACACCCGACATTATTATCAATCCTCACGCTATCCCTTCTCGTATGACTATTGGTCACTTGATTGAATGCATTCAAGGGAAAGTTTCTGCCAATAAAGGTAATACGGTAATTTACTGAAGTTTAGTTAAGTAAACAAACATGTTTACAAATTTAATGCATTCTTAGGAGAGATTGGTGACGCCACTCCATTTAACGACGCTGTGAATGTGCAGAAGATTTCCACGCTTTTGCAAGAATATGGTTATCATTTGCGAGGAAATGAAGTGATGTATAACGGACATACAGGTCGTAAGATCAACGCGCAAGTCTTTTTAGGACCGACATATTATCAACGTTTAAAGCATATGGTAGATGACAAGATCCATAGTAGAGCAAGAGGACCTGTGCAAATTTTAGTTAGACAACCTATGGAGGGACGAGCGAGGTAATTGTTATTCTTGTTACTTTAATTTGTCACACTATTTCATATGTATATGTATATATGTATGTATATATATATATATATATATATATATATATATATAT
>NW_012130103.1:2397619-2410815 GCF_000143395.1 Atta cephalotes | reverse complement strand
ACTACTTATACTATATATATATATATATATATGTATAGTATATATATATATATATATATATATATATATATATATATATATATGCACGTACACAGGATACTCCAAAATTCGTGACTCAATACTATAGCAAGAAAATTCTCGGAAAATTAAGTAAAAAGATTATTTGTAAATTTTTGTTTTAAGCAATAATTTTGAAATAACAATGGTTTAAATATGGTCAATTATAGACTACGTTTAAATGATTACATGTCCATGAGTTGCGGTAGTGTTAGTGAGCACTGATGAACACTCACGAATATTCACAGGTGATGAGTGGGCTCCTTTAATCACGTTGCAATTGACCACTCACAGCGCTCATACAACAGAAAAACTTTAGATACCGGCTGTTGTGAGTGGTTGTGATCAATTGTAACGTGATCAAACGGAACGCTTCCGCGGAAAGAAAGGAGAGGACTATCTAAACGTAGTCTGCAATTGGTTATATTTAAATTATTACATAAAGTATCTCATTTTAAAAGCTCCATTCAAATATTTTAGAAATACTGTATTAAATCGAAAAATATTTCAAACAAAAATTTTGTGACTTCGAGGGAGATATAAGATGATATCATTAGTTTAACCTTGAGTGTCAAGGTCATTTAGAATTTTTTAAACAAATCCCTCCATTTTTTAGTACATATTTTCGTAGTTTATCTCGAAAACTTTTCAAAATACTATAATAAAATATTTTTTTCATTAAATACTTTTGATAAAAAATTTTCCATTTTTCATACTTCCGATATTCGATTCGAAAGAGAAATACCATTTTTTTTTTCTAAAGGGTGTTTTACCCGTTAAATATGAGTTAAATATGAGCATATAAAAAAATACGTATCTCTTATATTTGTGTGTTTAATAACATATTTCAAGGAGAATCAAATTAGTTTCAGTTGTGACATGTCCCTCGTAAATTAAATTTTCAAGACTGTTAACTTTAATATAAAAAAAGTTAAACTTATGACACGCACGCACGTGCACACACACACACACACACACGCGCGCGCGCGCGCGCGCGCACGCACACGCATATATATATATATATATACACACATGCTTGTATATTTATTTAGGGATGGTGGACTTCGTTTCGGAGAGATGGAACGAGATTGCCAAATTTCTCACGGCGCAGCGCAATTTCTACGAGAACGTTTGTTCGAAGTATCGGATCCATATAGAATTCACATATGTAATTTTTGTGGTTTAATTGCTATAGCAAATTTGCGGAATAATACTTTCGAATGCAAAGGTTGTAAAAACAAGACGCAAATTGCACAAATTAGACTACCGTATGCGGCGAAGTTACTTTTCCAGGAATTAATGGCAATGAATATCGCACCTAGACTCATGACACTTTGAATTTTCTGTAAATAATTTATTTTATGTAAAATATATATTGTCGAGTTATCATTGTATATACAAAACATACATACAGTTGTTATACAATGAAACATGAGACAAATCAGTAAACAACTTTTCATAAATTACTGCTTCAGCAGATATTTATTATTATTAAAATAGTAATCTTTGTATGTATCTTTATAATATGTTAAACTTTATAATATGTTAAACATAATGTTTGATGTTTATCAGTTTTTGTGATAGTAAAATAAATTGATTTTTATTTTACTAATTAGTAATCTCACAAAAGTGACTTATCCATTAATTTGTATGTAATGATTGAACTTTTTATAAGACCAATATATTTTTTCATGTAAAAAAAATATTCATCTAAATGAATCTTAGATATTATTCTTTTAACAATTGTATTAAAATTGGTACAAATAAACATTATTTCATAAGAATAGTTCAAAATAATGCTCATTATTTATATATTAATTGCTAGAATTTCTTACAAGACACACATCTAAAACACAGAATCGTGCTCTGCACAGAGGACAGGTACATTTGGAGGACAGCCACGTTTCTGGTGCATTCTCGTCTTGTCTCGAGGCAAACCTGTTCAAGTAATAATAATAATAATAATTAAAAATATTATCTGAATACATAATTTAACTTAATAATCAAGAACAATAACAATAAAAGGTACCAACCATTTCGCCATACATTCTATACACCACATTGGACGGCAATAACACGTCGTGCAATCGTCAAGATCTCTAGTATCGGCACTGCTGCATAATCTATTTAATTTTACATTCGACAATGCTTGCATACATCCAATACATTGATTTAACTCCTATATAAGTACAAATTAATAATTGAAGGCAAACAGATTAGAGAAAAAAAACAAAATAATTATTGATAATTGAGATGATGACAGTATGTTACTTGATACCTCGGCAGTATCATAGAATGGGTTTTTATTGACCTCTTCTTTAAAAATATCGATAAATCTATCAAGCAAGGTTCTATGGAATGTTATATTGTGCAGTATAGCAATCGGCCGTGAAACTTTATCTTGCAAATCCTTGAAATCCAACGCATTTAATCTTATATCAAATTCCTGTGCCATAGCTCGCATAGGTTTTACCTAGAAAATGATATGGATCACTGAGTCAGTACAACTGGAAGTGATTTATGAATTATTGTTATACCTGTATATTGATAAACTGAACTTGATCTCTTGTTGTCGGTGACATGAAATGGACGTCGCTTTTATTCACAACTAAAGTCGCGTCACTTTGATGTGCCACTTGCAATTTATAAGGCGTGATTTTAATGATCCAATTGTCCGTCGCTACGACACGAGTTACGCTATTTGTGACAATAACAATTTTATCTATTCTAAAATAAAATTTTATTTTAGTATAAATACTAAGTGTACTTACAATAGGTATGCGTGTGATTTAAATTCCTAAGTATAAGCTAGCTATTTGAATGAACCTTCGATATTCTGTATTAATATCCGAGGCAACAGCCGTCCATGGTGTATTATTATTACTATACACAGATAGATTTTGTGCTATAGGATGTGTGGCCCAATTATGTGCAGACCATTCAAGAACCTTATTCAGAATGTAAAGTGGAGCAATGGTGACACAAAGAACAATCAATGGCCCAAGGTAATTTCCATCGACTAACAACAGTTTTCCAGGATCTATGTGATTGAAGAAAAACAGTCCTAAAACATAGCCTGTACGAAAAAATCGTATGCTGTAAATGTTTGTAAAAGTGAAAGCAGATGACTGGATATAATTAGAGAAAAAACGTGTTTATTACCTAGAGGCAGTGCAGAGTGTAAAAGTAATGTGGCTACACTCCTCCTGATGTGATACTGTATAAAAAATTCATTTTCACTGCCAAGCCAATTCGCAAAGACATCTTTAACGGTTAATCCCGCTGAGACAAATTCTGTAGGTGGATAGATGATACATCCGGACATCAGAAAATAAAATAAAGTATAAAAGAGTAGAGCTGACATTTTTTCATTTAAAAAGAGAGATTCTTGTTTGTCTGCAGTGTAATAGAAATAGCGATCTATAATAATTTCGTAAGTTACTTTAGTTCACTCAGCTGTTTCTTGTCAAAATATAATAATGTTATGACAGATTACATTCAATATAACTGTAGGTTCCTTCTTATAGCATACTTGTAGACCAAAAACTGTTACAGATCACGAAACCTGAGATCTAACCTAGCAATGCAATTTCAACCTTGATGTTGACAGTGGATGTATCTGTTTATTTATTGAAACTTCAGCAATCACGGATCTATTAAGATTCATATAGGTTACCGAACTTATAGTATTCTCCCGTATTCAGAACGCAATTTTTCTTGATAAAAGCGTGCTTTTGGATACGCGATGCTACAAATGCTTTAAAGCAATTTTTGATTTAGCCATTGGCTACTTTCAGCCGATTCAACAATTGAGTGAGCGTTCGCTGTTATTCTTTTAGATCATCCAATCAGCATTTTAGAGCTGAGTTCCAAATTTTACTGCTAGTACTAAAAATCTATAGGACGTAACGAAAAACTATAGATTTTCAGTATGACAGTAAACTTTGGAACACAGTCTAGAAAAAATACATCAATAGCAACGAGCACTCAACTGTTGAGTCTGCTGAATACAGCCATTGGTTGAGAAAATTGATCAATGGAGAGCTCAATAGCCGATATATTCATAGTCGGATTTTATATTTAATATCGTCTTAAGTACATTCCTAAGATTTCATGGACCAATCAGAAAGCCGCATTAGCATCTTAAGACATTATAGACGGTCTTAAAATAAAAATGAACTATGAATACCAGTGATTCTTTAATGTGACTGGTTTTTGCTTTTAAGTCTTTGTTGATATTTCCTTAATACAAAAGCTCTGCAATCTGTACTTATATAATCCGAATAGCACACTTCGAGGGACGTTCTGGTAAACGTTCTTAGAACGTAGAAATCCTCTGAATATTCTTTGGAACTTCTCTTGGAGATCTGTGCTATTAGGGAAAATTCGAGACTACTAATAGATTACATATGAAGAAACAAAGTTCTTAAAATTAGACTTAGGGTGTGGTCGAGTTGCCATTACAAATGCTTCGAAGCATTTGATTAACCAATCGGAAGAAAGAATTTTATTATAATTGATCAAAACAACCAATCAAAAAATGTTTCGAAACATTCGCGGCAATTTTTGACCTTCTACGTCTAACGTCTAATTAAAATGCTATCGTTCTATGAATATTTATGTACATTTTTTTTATGTATTATGAATGAAGATGTATTGCTTTGAATCTTAATGATTCCATCAGAGTTTCATTAAGCTCTTTCTGTCATTTAAAAGCCTAAAAACTGACTGTTTTTTAAAAGTGAATAGAGTGAAACTAATATATACAATTGATTAAGATAAAATTTTTTATTTGTTTTAAAAAGAAATTTTGTTTATGGATTTCAGAAATAAAATGACTCTATCCCTTATTTTTTTGATCCACTTTTCTGCATAAGAATAATATCGCGGAAAATTTACAATCTCGACAGTCTTATAATTAAAATATTTTTAATCAATACATTAGTAATGAAGTATTAAAGTAGCATTTGGATCAAAATAATGAAATTTAATAAAATGATAGTAAAACAAAAATCATGTTTTCATTTTCAGAATTTTTTAACACTTTTTCAAAAAAAAGTCAAAGGATTGAAACAGATTGTGGTTCGTAAACTGGATAGAAATATCCATAATAATTATGCAAAATTTCGATCGGCAAAGCTTTTTTCAGGAGAGTTTTTCATGATTTTGTAAACATAGTTTGGGGAAAACGGCTTTAAAGTTTTAAATTAATTTTCTAATATGCATACAACAATTATATAAGTATTATGCATGTGCAGCGTAAAACGGCTATTAGAAGTAAATAAAGTTTATTTCGGTTCCTTCAACTAATCCTAAGAATCCTAACATAATTATAGATTACAAACCGGTTTCATGAAATGAGCGCAATACCCTCGGCTATTAGCCCTCCGCTAGGAGGACTTAGGATATCCACACAAATTTGCAAACCGCATAAACGTTTGCATAAAGAAAATTATCCAATTACATTTTACGTACATCTTTATAGGAGAAATACGATTGGATAATTTTCTTTATGCATATGTTTATGTGGCTATGCAAGTTGTGTGAATGTAACCTTATTCGATTTTCGTCTCGCGAAACTTCTCAGAAAATGTCCATTATCTCAAAAACATATTTTTTTTCAAAACCTTTAGAACTTAATTCTATACATATATAATTTAAAAAATATAATTTTAAAACATCGATTTTGTACTCTCTTAATGAATGGAAAGATTCCTTAAGCAAGTTAACTTTTTTAAATGTGAGCCAGCGCATCTCACTATTATACATATCTCACTACGTCTGATTTTAATCATTTTATTATAACAAACTGTTATATTACTCGAAATAACATGTCGCATAATAACATAAACTTTTTTTTTAATTAATAATAATTACTTAATGTTAGATTTACATTCTTAAATTGAAGAACATTATAATACAAAATGATGAAATGCTAAAAAAATTTACTTGCCTCTTTGAATCAGATTTTTCTCTTTTTTTTATTATAATACTTGTTTAATTTAATAGAATTTAGGGAAAAATACTTATATTATAAAAGCTGTGTTCAGATTCCCATTTAAGTGCCAAATATCATTTCAACTTTCTTGTTTACCGAACATTAAACAATAATCGACATCCGAGAGCACATCCAGATGAAAATCCAAACACGGCCAAAGATATACTTTGTAGTAAACTTTTTCATTGTTTTTTCACCATAAATACATAAACAAAACGTAATGCCAACTTGCTTCTTACACTAATAAGCCTCGGTCTCTCCCATATTGTGTCGTATATGAGCGCATATATTAGACTTTTGCCTATTAATATTAATTATATAAAATTTTGAACAAATAGATAAAATTGCGTATTAGAAATGTTAAACGTAATATTATGTATGCATTATATTTGTTATTGATATATCGATTTTATCACTTATTCGATCTTACTCATACAGCACAGAATTTGCAGCAATATCGCTGCAAAATCTCTGCAATATCGCTACAATGTTGCAGCAATATTACTGCAACTTTTATGCAACTTTGTGCTATAGGAGTAACTCTTCTTTTTGTTTACGTGTTATTATCTGAACTGTATTCTAAACTGTATCAATCGAAATTACACTAAAAACGATTCTACATAATGTGGTTTTAAAAAAAATATATATATATTTAACAATATCTGAAATGTTATAAGACAATCGAACGTAAAAATTTTTGATTCTTCAAGATGTCTTCGAAATTTTAAGATAATTTCCAAATATCCGTCATAAAGTTCTCTAAACAAAATCTAGGATCTCGATTCATCGAGTATCGACCTATTATTCGGTCGAGAAGCGTTCAAAAGCGAAACATACAGAAAAGGCGTGAGCAGCAACACGATGCCTTCAAAAGCGAGGAAATTCAGTGAAAGAGTCACTTGTCCAGTGACAGTGCTTTTGAGGTCAGTAGACCGCTTAGGTATAACTTGCGTGTTCGCGCGCGCGCGGTGGGTCTCGCCGTAAACCTTAAATCGCTATTTATGACCATCCCAGCGTATATCTTTTTGTATAGAGATGCTTGTTCAGTGGCGTAGACTTTTTCTCTTTAACATAAAGCAAATATCACCGATCTCGTCATCATCTGAGTACGCTGATCACGCATCGCGCGATGATAATAAACGATGTCGTCTATGGGACTGCAAAACTATCCCGATGAGTCTTCCCTTCCAGATCCTAGAAGTGCTGGAAGAGGTTTTAAAGGAGGTTTTTTTTTCGCACGAGATATAAATTGGCAATCTTAAGACATTCCTAATGGATTTTCCAAATTTTGAAGATAACACATGTTGCTCCGCTTGAGGTACGCGATTCTCTCTGTTTCAGTATTACCTAAGTTGGCACCCAGACTACGTCATTGGCAGGGTCCCCGTGACACAGATCAGCGGCGGCAACTATAACGGTATCCATCGATGTGACCTACTCAACAAAGTCTCGCTCTCTCGATCCTTCCTCCTTCGTCCTCTCTTCATTTCACGTCTTTTCCGTGGACTCTCCTTTCGTCCAGGGCCGAATATTCAGCTGGGCAGCTGAGTACAAAGTACTATTCGGTAGTCATACGAAGATACACGGAGCTCGAAGGGCAATTCTGCAATCGCAAATTTTTCTATTTTTAATCGAGAAAAGATCCTTTGTTTCTTTCATAAAAAATATAAAAAATAGAAGTTGGTATACCTTTAAAGAGATTGTGCATTATCATCATAAC
Source organism: Atta cephalotes (assembly GCF_000143395.1). NCBI lineage: Eukaryota > Metazoa > Arthropoda > Insecta > Hymenoptera > Formicidae > Atta > Atta cephalotes. The sequence goes on along the minus strand of NW_012130103.1, from coordinate 2,403,040 downwards.
AACAAAAACTAATCTCTTTTTTGATCGCAATTATTTAAACAAGACCTCTCATTTTCGGATCGCTTCTGCAAAAGTCCAAACGATCGCAATCGCATTCTGTTCAACTGGAAATCTAATGAAGAGTCAGGACTTAGGTGAGGTGAGATAGTTAGCCGCCACTGCCGCATGTATAGCATCTTTTCTCCCGTACACGCTGGCGGGCTACACTTTTTCTTCCACATGAAGAGCATCGCCACGGGTCGCCTCGTCGCATGGGCGGACGGTCGACCGGGCCGCGGCTGATTACGGACAGTAATGAAAGCGTCCTGCTTGCACGAGGTAGGCAGGTGTATGCCGTCTGTCATGTAGCTTCCCTCCGACGTTTCTGTCGCATGTCTTCTACCTCGCGTTCAAGTCATCAATGAGGCCGATAGCTGCTGCTGCTGTTGTTCTTCTCTATCTGAGTGACCACGCGTGAGTGCGGGGCACGCGAGTAGTTTAAACGTTAATTAGTTGTCGCTTGTCACGAATTACACGCGAGTGTAATCCAGCCAGTGGACTAGCGAGTCAAGATCTCCGCGAGTTATGAAAGCAATTGTGCCTTTCGTTCTTCAGGTGAGTGGTGAATGAATGGTGAAGATATCCCAGGTAGCACAAAAAGTGTTTAAAAAGAATTAAAAAAGAATTCAGTTGTTATGTCATTAATTTAGAATTCATTTTTAGACACAAAAAGAATTCTTTTTCTGAATAATTCTAAAAAGAATTCTTTTTGCAAATGAATTCGAAATTGATGATATACGACTGAATTCTTTTTGTGCTATCTGAGATCCTTATTTCCTGAACCCGAATGAACCAGAATGTCGTATAATTTCTTCATAAGAAATAAATAAATTGAAAGAGAAAATAATACATATTTATTTGATTTAAAAATTGTTATATTTAATTTTTGAGAATCGAGAAAATTTGCTTTTGAAAATAAAAATATTTCAAAAACGTGCCCAGCCTTGTATATCACTGTTCGAACCGATTTGATTTTCCTTGATATTCTATTAATGAAAACAGATTCATGGAAGAAATATAATTTTACAAAAATGTTAATAGAATAAGGATATTTCAAAAATTTTAATTTTTGAAAAACTAAATAATTATAAATTGTAAAAAAATAAAAGTTCTGTCTAAAATATTTTTGTATGTAATCTTATCATTTCAACAATATTGATTAGAATTTAATAGAAATGTTTAATTTATAGCTTTAAGAGATTGTTTTATTCCTTCAAGCTCCTTTAAAAAAAAAGGATATATAAGATATTTAAAAATATGTCTCTTAAATTTTTAACTATAAATGTTTAACTATATATTTTGAGGAGAATCAAATCGATTTCGAGCTATGATATGTATGCTTTTTGTTAATATAAAACAACTTTGTTTTAACACATTTTTTCGTAAAATGCATAGGAAAAAATCTTAGGGTGGAGATATAATTAAAATGAGCCATCCTGTGTATATAAAGAACGAATAAAGCACAATTTTTTTGATTGTAAGAAAAAACATTAAAGATTATTATTACATTTTTTATTATTTGTAATTTGTAATATCAAAAAAATTAAATATTGCGCAACACAAAAGAAAAGCAATACATATACATTGCACGTTGTGAAAGCGATATATATACATATATTTAATGACGCTTTCAGCTTATTTCTCAAAGATTATGATTTTGTAAAATAACTTTATCATATTAATATAGATATTTTGATTAACAATATATATATATATATACATATATACATATATAGGATCTTAGATTTCCCGTATCATCCGTCAATAGATTCCTGATATCATTTTGAAACGAAAAGTTCTAATACAAAAATGTCGAGATTCTGTAATAGTTTTTAAATTAATAGTCATTAAAATTCTCTAATCACAGAGCATTTCGCGCGCTCAGGCATGACGATATGACAAGTGGTGAAGATGTGTCACGAAGGATTTCTTAACGATTTAAAGATTATCATAATATATTATACAATCCATAAAGCACAGAATTTGCAGCAAAATCTGCAATATTATTGCAATATGCAATGCTATAACTTTTGTACATCTTTGTAGGAGAATGATATTTTTATTAAGTAATAATAATTCTTGCTTCTATATGGAATCTATGTACATATATGCATAATTAATATCAAAACATAACTAAAGATAAAAAGAAATAAGAAAGAAGCTCAACGTAAATTTTAATGATCTTTAAAGCTTCGAATACTTCTATATTAGATCATTTATTAATCTTTTCCATCTATTGCTCGTTCGTCCAATTACTTTTTCTCGGGAAATTAAAGGCTCGATCAGATAATAGAAGACATCCATTACGTAGTTGATTTTTTTTGTCGTAGGTGATTGCATTGCAGCTGACGAGATGCCAGTGCGGCGGCGGTGGTGGCGGCGGACCGAGCACGTTTGGATATGACGCCTCTTCGGCCTGCAGCAAGCCGTACTCGCGCACGAAACGCTCACATCATGAAGATTTACCCTGTGACTTTGGCCGACAGAATTGGTGCACGATCGCTGGTAGCTCTTATCCTTGGTACTTTGTTCATTTGCGCTTCATCTCTTCTGATCAAACTCTCCTCCAGACTTTCGCCCGCCCGTACATTCGTACACTCACGCGCGTGTTTGATTTGTCCGTGGCGAAAGTTTTGATGTTGTCAGTCGTCCAATCAAACAAATCAAAGTGGGTCAAAAGTATCCTGATCAAAATTTAAAATTTGAGGGCAGCGGTTAATCTTGAAATTTCCTTCTCCGTTTTCTCCAGTTTTTAAAATATCGAATATTTTAATATTATATAAATTGATATATCTTGGTATCGTAAATATGAGATTTCGTTTCGATTTAATTGTCTCAATTGTTTTCTTTCGATTGTTGCTTGAAATGAAAGATATTAGTTTTTATATACTCTTAAAACTTGAATCTAAAAAAGATTTGCATTGTATGTCTTATCCAACTTATCAGTACAGAATTATGCTTCCGTTGTTTGTTCACAGGCACGCAGTACGTCAATTTGTACAACAGAATCAGGGATTGATGAGACGCATGTATGGCGATGAGAATTATATCAACATCCTCCGAGCGGAATTCGAAGAGAACGATATTGAGCTAAAGTATGACGAGTATCATCATCATCATTTTACCGACGATCTGAGGTAGCTTTCTCGCAGTTCCTTTCGATGATATTTTATTATTATCCGCTTTTCGCTTTAATTTTCAAAAAATTTCAGATGTTTTAAAATGTTTCAATTTTTTATTGCACAAATTTTTTAAAAATATATGTTATTGATCCTTAATATATGAAAGTTTTTGGGATCACTGATTACATTCTCTTAATAAATCGCAACAAATTTATGAATTAATTGCGTATTATGATTTTCAGAAAATTTCAATATGACAATGATTACGAATTCATTGACGACGATTGGCCGAAAGCTAATGAAGGCGAGAATGGAGGTCGCGTTACCGGTCGCTCTTTCAATGATCCTATCATCAAGCAAATGACTAAGTTCTCGAAGCTCAGCGAGTACACCAGGCCACATTTCAGGCCTACCGAACGGACTACCAGTTCAACCATCCCGAATACGATTACTACCTCTACAACTTTGTCTTCGACGTCAACTAGCGCTACAACTTTCGTTACGCATACATCGTCCTCAATAACGCCCTCGTTTACTGCCGCCACCGTTATGAGCACGGAGGAAATCAAGACTGAAACTTCAACAGTGTCAACTTCTCCAAAATTTTCAAATATCACTGCCAAGGTTACTGATAGCAATCGTGCAGTGAATAGCACGACGACAACGATAGCACCGCCGAGCATTACAGTGGCCCAGATTGTCAAAGAACAAAACTTCAGCATCAATGAGATTCCAGGGCAGAACGATAAGACCAATGACGACTTAGAAGCACCAGAAATAGAAGCGTATTTAGAAAAAATGATAACCGAAGAGAACACAACATATATTATGCAACTAGTCGAAACGACAACGGGTGTTCCCATGGAATTACTGGTTAATCAGGAGCAGATCAAAGAAGAGAAAGAGAAGGAAGATGACAAGGAAGAAGTGCTTGATGACGCAACGAAGACAACAATGCATGAAGAGTTAATAACCGCGGCAAGTTATGAACAACAGCAACAATTCAGACCACGTCCTGAATATCGGCCATCGGGCGTCGTTGAAGCATCGACGAATACTGGAGGACAGCTTTATCAGGATGTTGCAGAGAAAGATCAGAAAGAGCAGCCAGTGCTAAAGTTTATAGGAACGTGAGTACAATAATCGTACATTTCATAAGTTTTTTGTAATAAACTGAAGTATTAAATTAAAATATCAAACTAAAATAAAAAGAAATTTTAATTAAAGATATAAAAATGGAGATTATACAAAACTAGTATAAATTTCTCTTAATGAAGGAGAGCAAAAAGTATATAAAGTACAATTGAAATTTGAGAGAACTTATCGAATCATTTTGTGCAGGAACGCCTGTCCCGTTAAGGAAGAAGTAGTAGCACCATACTGGGCCAATAATACTCGTGGTGAGCTTTTGGCTCTCCTCAATCTGTATCCCTTCGAGCAATATGTCCATTGGGAGAAATGCACGTAAGTACTGTCATTCCTAAATAAGAAATATTAACATAAGCGATTAAAAAATTTAAAAAAAAGGGAAACAAATGTTCATATAATTTAATTTATATTCTTGATTGAGAGAAATAAAACAAAATTAAAACGTGTTAAAGTCTTCTTCGTTATTATATTCTTATTACCATTTTTTAAATTTCCAATTTTGTTACAGATACGAGAACAAGCAAATGCACTGCCGAGATGGATGCAGATGCGAACAGCAGTATCGGCTGCATCGGCTGTTGGCTTATGATCCCAACAACGAGTGTCGTGGTATTTTTAGCGATTGGTTTAAATTTCCAAGCTGTTGTATCTGCCGCTGTTACGATCTACCATTTGAATTTCGGGTAGCGTCGCGTTCACCACGCAGGTATAAACGACGAATCAAGGTTCATTTACCAAAGCGGGACCGTTACCCGTGATCCAATTGTTTTCTGACTGGCCAGTCGCCAAATAATGCAATGTGTATGTTGAAGGCGACCTGCTAGATAAGATTGTTATATGAAATTTTAACAAGTGCAGTACAAATCAGCTTTTTTTTTAATTAAAATTCTTCCATTTATAATTCAGATTCTAGGTTTATTGTTCGCATTTTTTTATACCTTTTTTTATATGTTTTCTAATATTTTCTATTTGTTATATTGAATTTATATAAGAAGTTACGTAGCTTATATTTTTATAAGAGAATAGATATACGTATTTATCAATATTTATAAAATATATTTATGTATGAAGTTATTTATTATAAATGAAAGAACGTCCCTCCGATACTACT
>NW_012130103.1:2376787-2397345 GCF_000143395.1 Atta cephalotes | reverse complement strand
ATAGATGACAGATGAAAAATTTCTTTTAGGAAATTTTCATTTGCCAATTTATCGAAATAACTTATACAGAATTTTGTCAACTCAATATGTTATTTTTAATATGAATGAAATAATGAACTTAAGATAATTATTCTCATGTAAAGAAAATACTACTTAATACACAAAATTAAATACAGATCATTATATAAACGATTATATATCGTTTTTATATAATGATTTGTATTTAATTTTGTAATTTATTATGATGGCGATATGAATTTAAATTTATTTTAACTGAAATGTTATCGATTTAAATGATATGAACTTTCTTCATATTATTATAATATGATCTGATTATAATATGAACTTTCTTCATATTATTATTTAGGATAATAACAAATAAGAAAACGTAAATTAAGAAATAATGAGATTATTAAATATTTCTGACAAATGTTACTAATCGATTTTTTTTCAAGAGATTTTAAAAGATTATGTGTATGCATATTTAAATTATACATACATATATGTTGCGCGTATTCATTACGAATATTACGACATCATATGTATCTGAACAAAAAAAAAATATATATATATATATTTGATATAATATTCTACTGCAAAAGGCAAAGGCTCGTGAATAAAATATACTACTAATACTCTTTTTCAATTTTCGAATTCATTCTGGACACGCCCTAATTAAGTTATTAATGACTAACGGAACACTCGTCGGGTTTGCTTCTCAAAACAGCATATTTGTTTTCATTATATTCGATTTTATTTTTCTTGCTTCCTTTACAAGTCTCCAACAATGTTATATGTTCTTACAAGGAAGAAGATTCACAAACAGTAATGATCCTTAAAATGTTAATACTTGATCTTGTTATTTTTTTCTGTTTTATTTTTGGGCATTCGCATAGCGCTGAATATAACTCAACAATAATACCGATTATACTTGTCATACATTCATTACATAGCATTACAAACGTTATAGTTCAGTATTCCGTCGTAATATGTATGTACATATTATATATAATACAAATACAGGATGTATATGATGTGTTTTCGGATCCAGTCGATACGCAACCTTCTATATATTTACGCATATCTTGGAATATATACGTTTTTTTACGTATATTCATTTATGTCATAACATTACATATGTAGAAATGTAAGTATATTTATTAATACCAGCTCTAAAACATTTGGTATCAAAACCATTGCAGGAAGAAGAAAATAAAAATATCTCGTACTTTGTTCAATTGGAATTCCACTTGTTACAATTTAACGATATTAATTATTATACATTATCGTGCATAATGAAAAAAAGTGATCAACTTCTTACTTTCGTATATAAATCGATAAGACTTTCAGGAAAATAATTTAAAGCGACAAAGTGAAACGTGAATGACAAAATACGATACGATTGGCAATCAGATTTATAGTAAAATGTATATTATAAGTTTGAAAAATACTTGTGAAACGATTCTAATAAATACTTTGACAAATTTGCTTTTTTTCTTATAAACACGGTGGAAAAAGAGCAAAGGGGAAGACATGATTCTATAAATCTAATAACAGAAAGTGTTTCATTTTCAGGGCATAAAAATTGTTCGGGACAAATACGATACCCCGAGTACGTCCAATTCGCTATTGCATCGGCGAAATAGTTTACTTTTAACCAGATTGTCTACGCTACTTTCGTTCCATAGATAGTTAAATGCCATTTTCCGGCTATACCAATTCGTATAAAAAATATCTTTATTTCTTGGCACGATTGCAATCTCCGTTCATACTATGCTTGTATAGATCGTAATACGTGTCATTGCACTTTGTCGATGAATTCTAAATTGCCTATACGAGCTGCCTATTATCCAACACTTTTGCTCTTATTCGCTTATTCAAAGTTAGTAGTGAAGTATGTAACTGCATTACATATCATACACTTCGCGTATAAATTAAAATTCTTTGCCAAGATTTATTTCCAAAGTTACACGTGCAATAAATAAGACTTTCAGAAATGTAACGTTCGAGCAATAATATATGTATATACAGAATGACTAATGGAAATGAATTGAAACTAAATGGTTTTTATTTTGCAACAAATAGATAAAAAAAAATTACAATTTTGTGTCAATTTTAATGGACGACACTTTGAAAACATATATCATTAACTCATGCACGCAAGCATATTTTTGCTCTTTTTTGTAATGTTTTAATTGTTAAGTAATTATAAAATTGTTAAGTAATTATATATCATATATATGGTAATAAAATTTTCTCTAAAAAATCTTGTTGCAAAGTAATAATTATTTAGTTTCAATTCATCCTATTGGTCATTCTGTATTTTAATGTACTATTAATTTTGAAAAAATGTAATAATTGGTTGCACAATAAAAAATTTGGTAAATGCCTAGAAAAATATATGGTTTTTGTTAATAGATATAAACAGACGCAGTTGATGTCAATCTGCTGACAATGCCGACATATTCTAATCAAATCTAGTGCTATCTGTCAACATACACTGACAAAACTTTTTACTTATGTTAGCAATATGCCATGATGATCCGTGTGATTTTCTAGACATTTACAAAAAAAATTCGATATAAACAAGGGATCTTCAGCTATATTGCACATTTAGGACGATATTTATAATCCGTTTTTATTTTAAGATCGTTTTAAGTAATGTCTAATGGGCTTTCTACGATAAGTCATTATCTAAGCTTTAAATTTTAAACCGTAAGAAATTGATTAATCATAATCGATTATTTTTGTCACATTCAACTGCAATTGATCAATTTCTTACGCTTAAGACGGTTTGTATGGTTAGGATTTAAAAAAGGTAATATATTGTAGAAAGCCCATTAAGGTGCTAATATAGCCCTCTAACTGACTTATAATAGTTTAAGACAATCTCAAATATAAGACTATGAATACCACCCATAGTGAAAATTTTTATGAGAAAATATCAAAATGAATATTTAAAATATAATAAAAATGTTTTAAATATATTAATACATTAATAATTTTTATTAGATTTTATTCTGTTTCTTTTTTAAACCGTATTCTGAATGTACTATTTATCGTCGAAAAAATTTTTTTCAAAATAAACATTATAGTTGCGTATAAATCTTTTTTTAAAAATGTCTGATTTTTTAAATTTCACACTCATCATGTGAAAATATGAAATTTTTTATATATCAATTACAATATTGAATTATACACTTACGTATAAATTGATCATGTGTGATATAAAATTTTGTAATCGCGAATAAACCATGCTATCAACTATACTATACGCCTGAGAAATACGTAATATTGATCATCAAATAACAATTTGTAAATGTTAACAGGAACGACGAGCCCGTCATAATTTGACGATATGAGCAGTTTTACAAAAATTTTATTTTACTCGTGATTTCTGTCTATTTAATAATAAAGTTGGCAAAATGTAACATCTCGTTACCGAGATCCTTTTCATGGCAGCATTCTTACTTTTATTGCTATTAGCGTATCTCAAATTACCGATTAACATTGTTAGTCGCCAATAACGCGAGTCCATAATACGATGATGCTTTATGTAGCACGAGAACCGCCTCTCCCATCTTATATCGGATTAATTGGAGCGGAATATTTTTGCAAAAAAGTACACTCCAGAGTTAATCGACTGTACTTCATTCTTTTCATAATTCGCGATAATATTAAGAGAATAACATATGCATGCGAAGAAAAGTTAGACCTGACTTTCTTCTGTATATAAGAAAACAATGCGACAGAACAAACGTTTGAAATTGTTAAAGAAAAATGTTGTAAAAATTCAGATATTTTTCCACAAATCTCTTTGATTCTCGAGTCTTTTGCAAATTTTTTTCTTTAACAATCTCGCGCTCGCGTTTCTTATTTTTCATATACGCAAAGAAAGACATTTCTGTTTCATTTCTCTTATTACTTTCGCCTGCAAAAGTAATGATATATCTATATAATTACAGTGTTTCTGTTTTTTAACTACACGATTATCTCATGTATATCGATTCATGATTTATTTCTACGTTCAAAGACAGCTATGTTGACGTGAGAAATGAACGCACCCTGCATATCCGATGAATAATTGAGTTAGTGTAATCGTGAAATTCTTCGTATAAACGGACAATAACTTCATACGGGAATTACGAGCATGCTTAATACGTGTCAACCTTCGGATTATGCATTGATTAATATCACACTTCAAACTACAGACAAGTATTTTTTGCTTAATCTAAGAGAACCCGTTAACCGACAAAACAATACCGCTTTCGCATTAAGATAATGACATATATTTCCCTAAATCTTCTCTTTCTAATACAAAATACTGAGAAATAATACTATTGAACCTCTTTCCTTTTGTTAAAATATGTTTTATGTCTGTTTCAATAATTATCACAATTTAATAAGAGCATTTATTGAGCAAATGCACGTTAAGAAAAAAATTAATTATGATAATATATTGTTGATGTAAAAATCTTATAATTTTAATTTCAAGATATAAAAATTAGTGATATTAATAATTATTGATTATAATAATCAAGAAATATCATTAAAAAGATTGAATACTTTTGAAATATTTTTATCTATCAAAATTTTTAATTATCACAATTTAATAAGAGCACTTATTAAACTAAAGACGAATGCACGTTTAGAAAGAATATTAATTACAATAATTAGCAACTATAGATATAAAAATTCTATAGTTTCAAATTACTTCAAGCATAAAAGTCAACGATATTAATATTAAATATTGATTACGATCCGAAATATCATTAAAAGAATACATTTTGCAGTGTGTCCATTCATCATAAGACATAAAACAGAGAAAAGAAAAAAGAAAATTACGTATATCATTTTGCACGGTTTACGGTCATATGTAGATATAAAGTTAATATAAACCGATAGGACAATATAAATACGGCGAGGAAACAGTTGATATTCTAAGAACGTGATAGAATTGATTAGTTATTATGTATCAGACGATTAGTGCATTGAGACAAGTGGCATATGCAAGTTGTCTGTCATAGAAAACAGCAGAGAATGGAGACTAGTCGTAATCTGCCGCTGATATAATTCGTTTAATTGTCTCCCTTTAGAAAACAAAATAAATTTGTTTTATGAAGTAATTTGGAATGCGATTCTGGAAATTCTTATTGTAATAAATTATTATATGAGTATTTTAAGACTCGAGATTTATTAAGATCAAGAGACTTGTTTAACTTGATTGCAATTTAAGAAGACTGAAAGGTAATTGTATTTTTCGAAAGTATTGTTGAAAGTATTAGCATTTTATGGTTTTTTTTTATCTAATTCTAAAATTATATATTAAAATTCCAAAAATTTGGTATCCGAAAACCTCTCTGTCCTGTAATTAACAAGTTTAAAAAGTCTTGTCATCACATGAAATATTAAGCTACATTATGTCGCTTAATGAAAAGCATAAACTATGTCTGCTGGAAAATGCCCTCTAACAGATTAAATCTGATTTTTATAAGACTGTGTATAAAAGAAAAATTACAAAATAGTAACAATTTTAATTGCAATCGATCTCTAGCAGAATAGTGCATGGAAACTTTAATAGGAGAATCGTAGATCTCCATTGGTACACTTTTCGAAAGATGGCAATCGTGTTTACGACACAGATAATGCACAAAAATATTCAAAAAAAGCCATGTCAAAAAGAAACAAACAAAACAAACTACAAGAATCTTTTTACAGTTTTTAAATACTGTAAATATAAATAATCAACATGAAAATCATATTAAAATTTTAAATGCATCTATCTGACAATCTGATTTTTCAATTTTTCGCAATATTTCAAAAACTAAACCTTGAAATTTTAAAGTAACATTGTTTATATATCTGTTTCTCATTGAATCAGAGATAATATCCTATAAACTTTCTATTCTATGATATTAATTTTTTTGAAAAAACTCAAAAAGATCAATTTTTTGTTAATAATGCACTGTATTGTTCATGTTTGTTCTTTTGTATTAATCGAACGAAAGAAATTATCATTGCAAAACGACAAATACAATTAAGAAACAAACTATACTCTCTGCCTATGTTTCATACATTTACATTGATAATTTGTAGTAAAAAAATATTTTTCTATTCCGTTATATAATACACAAAATACCACTTAAAATTTTACTTTAATATAATTTGTCTCGTTTAAAAAAATTAAATGAATTAAATTTTTGTTATATTTACAAAAATTTAATTCATTTAATGTTTTTTAACATAAGCAAATTTAAGCAATTTAATCTTCCAATCTCCTTAAGATGCGTTCTATTTAACCTTTATAATGTTCACAAGTATAATTTCATCCTTGTATCATCAAACATTAAATAAGGATGAAATGATGAATACGAGCGTTGCGAACAATAAGTGGAACACACTCTTATAATAGCATGTTCGCGATCGGATTCGACTTGTTCCCAAAATCTCTGATACAATATATCGATTCTTTTACATCTTTACATACATATTCGCGTACATTAATTTAATTGTTGCATCAAAACCACATGCTTACGATGAAAAATATTGAGAGTGCATTATTATACACTTGTCTGTAACGTACATATCTATAAGTATTGCCCAAAATATGTATTTCATATTGTATCATATGTGTGTATATACTTGTGTGTGTGTGTGTGTGTGTGTGTGTGTGTGTGTGTGTGTGTGTGTGTGTATGTGGATTGTTATAAGTTGATATGTCATTGAAGTAATATACTATATGTATCACAGTGCTGTGATTGAGAGAATAACCGCAACAACTTTAATTTCCCTTTTTTTTCTCTCCTCGTTTTCCGTCTTTATTCTCGGTTTTCTGAACTATCAAGTTTATTTACTGAAATTTTGTTTTCGCCGTACGACAAACATCGTTCGAAACAGTTTGGAAGGAGAGCAATGTCCGAGGATTGAAACATTCAATTAAAAATAACAAATTTCACAATATACATGTACATATATTACATATTTTTCTCGTACCCGTAAAAGTGTTCTTCTCAGATAACTAGAAATCGTTTGTTTTTTTATGTTGTCCGTTTTTTATATTTTTCTTAAAAGCTTCTGTATAAACTATAATTCGTTTCTTTTTTCATATTTTTATAGTGTTGAAAACATCAATGTTTTTGGTCCCTATGTATATAATTAAATACAAGCGCGTATTCTGTAGTGTATGAAAATTGGAGAAAATATTTAATCGTGCGGAGCAAACTCTCCCCAAATATATCAAAAAGTATATCTATCCGTTTTCTCTGTGTTAAACGTGCCTATTACCGGAGTACGAATAAGTTTAATCACAATCCTTAGGAATTAGCGTTAGTAATCCTTTAGTTTTTGGTCTCACTTCTAACTTATGTCTAGATATATTGTCTCGCTGAAAACAAAATTTCGCGTGAAACCAATAAGTTCGTTTGGCATTTCTCTGTATCTCTTTGTTCTCACTCTTTTCTATGTGATACGCGACAGATATTTCTAAATCGTCGACTTGTTCGCATAGATGATTATTATTCGTATTATCACAAGTACCGAACTGCATTTAATTGCATCGTAAGATGATTTGTAATGAAGAGCTGATTTCTTGTAATATCAAAGATATTTCGAGAAAAGATATTTCGAAAGAAGAAAATGTTTCTTCTCTCTCGTCGTACCATATAGATACCAATATTTATGAATGTATACGAAAAAATAATATTGCGTTAGTAACATTAGCTAATAATAATCTAATTGAAAATAATTTTGTTAATTTAATAATAGTGTTACTAAACAAATAACATTTTATTAAAACAAGAGTATAACACACAAGAGTATAACACATTTGTTTCATAAATATTATTAAATTAAAATTATTTTCAATTAGATTGCTAGCTATTGCTGTAAATATATCACTTTTTCCGTATATCCTTTTATTACGTAAAAAGACACATTCAAATTGTTATTCTTAACCCTCAGCTGGAGCACTGGGTTACATACACCCGAGCTGTATATAACAGTGTTTACAAGCCATAAGGGCGGAATGGATTAGAATAAATAGAGGTAAAAAAAGAAAAATTTTATATCCTCACTATCGGGATTGGTAGTGCTAAGATAATAAAAAGATAAAAATTAAGTTAAAAAGTTAATTAATTTTAACTTAAGTTAATTAACTTAATTTTAGACTCTTAACTTTTTATTTAATTTAGTTACATTTTATCGGTAACTAACTTTTAATTGGATTTTTTTAAAGTCAATCCTCAGATACAATGCAAGAGGCTAATGAGTATATAATTTAGTAATTTTATATAATTTTGTATTCGTAATCGTTATTTGTAAACAAAAATAATCATCTGTAAAAAAGAAAAAATATGAAAAATTATGTAAAATAATAATCAAACTTTTTTTTGTTATTCGAACCAAATTTAACTTTTAACTTTTTAATTATTTTTTTTATTAACTTAACTTTTAATTCAATTAATTTTATTATGGACTTGTATTTTAATTAAGTTAAATTTTCAAGACTGTTAACTTTAACTTAACTTAATTTAAAAAAATAATTAATTTACCCAACCCTGCCCACTATTAATTCTTCATCATAGTTTCGAGGATAATTGAGAATTTTCAACGGTTGTTTTTTATTAAGTTATTGAATTTCGTATTATAATGAAAATATTTTTTGAAAATAATCGAAATAATAGTTCCCTTTTCAAAGTATGTTCGATTACATTTGAAATCCGTTAAAAAAAAAATCTCCCAGTTTTCTTCTCGAAATTAAAAATATTCAAAAAACCTTTTTTTTCGCAAATTAAAATTATTTTCTTTTTTCCTAAATATTTAAAATATTTTTAATTTTTCAATTTTCACATCTATTCATTCCTCTTTGTGATCCTTCGATGTACCAATTGAAAAAAAAATTGTTCAAATTCTATACATTACATGTAAAGATAATACACTCATGTACTTCAAAGTCTCGAATCAAATATTGTGCGCTAGTTGAGGGTTAAAACACATCTACCAAATTACGAAGAAATCAAGGTTCAGGTACAGATACAGTTAACTCATACGTACTAAACGATCGTAAAATTAATTACATTTCTTAAATCAAATATATCTCTCGGTATTGTAGAAAAGTCGTATTTACAAATAATATTATTAGAAAGTACAAAGATACATGTATCCACTTTCGGATACTAGTATATCTCTCGTGATCTACGATGTACTTTTAAAAGTATATGTATGTGTGGCTCGAACTCGTGTAACCGCATCGTATGAAACGCCTATATATAAGCTCGTGTAAGAATAGCTCGCTTAAAAATAGAAATGGTATAAATCCGCAGAAACTCCGATCGATAAGAAGGTCGATCGTGCGTACTGTTACGTTTAAATCGCGAATGTTATATGTTCGATCTCGTCGACTATGTTTGACTGGTAGATACTATACTTCGACATTAGTATTTACAATTCGGTAAAAACGAAGCATCGTTTATGTCAATTCCATCCTTTCTACTAACATTTTCAACTTTTGTCAATTCCTTAACTTAATAATTTCTTAACCCCTCAAACTTTAATACACATCATATGAGGGATAAATTATTTCTCTAAATAATTACATAATTAAAAAGATAATATAAAATAATACATAAAGTTTGACGTACAAACTAAATTAGTAAATATATAAATTTGCACAAATAAATTATATACAAGTAGCCTTCTTTTCTTTCTATTATATATATACATACATATATATATATATATATATATATATATATATATATATATATAAATTATATATACATATAATATTACGTTATACATATAATATAACGTCATGTAAATACATATGTATATAATGCAATATAAATATTTTTATACACAATTTTACTACTTAGAATAATCAACTTTTTATCAATTTTAATCTGTACAGTTTGGTCTGAGGGGTTAATTAGCAATGTGATAGCCGCTAAAACGACTATAACTTATTTTTCTAATCAACATCAATTCGTCAATATTAATCCACCAATTTTGTAATGGGCCATAATACGACGAGTTTTTTTTTATAACAATCCATTTATGGTCTCGTATAAATTATTGATCTTATCAACTTTAGCTGCATTTCTCGTTGCATCGCTTGATTATACGCGATCGGAGTCAGAGTAATCTGACTATCGAACATGAATTGTTTGCTATTTTTAGCCAATCAATAATGAGCAAGTAGATACTTGAAAGAGCAGGCACCAATTTTATAATATTTTCATTAATATTTTTTACTTACAATATTCGTCAAAAAAGTCAATTCCAAGAAGAACATGAGATAATCCTTCAAAAATAAATTTAGTTTGTAGTTGTTTCTATAGATTTCAATTTCTCTCTCTATAGATTAGTCAATAGATTTATAGTGATCACAGATGAGCTATATATTGACATACTGATGCGGATAAATGTGAAAAGAACTTTGTATAACTGAAAGTCAGCAAAATAATAGTTTTCGAATGATAACTGAAAGAAACGTAACGAAAATTAAAATATTTGTACGTACCTGTTTTATATTGATAATTCAACGAGTTAAATGTGCTAAAACAAAATAATTCGCAAGAATTCGTTCTATCACAACCAAATTGAGCGATACTTTGTTAAGCAAAAATATCTGTGAAGCGCATAATATCTTTCTTCTGAAATCAAGAGACCATAAATAAAAGAACTGATTTTGCACAACAATTTTCGCAAATATGCACGACGTAAGGGCCCCCTGGTGGAATTTAGATTGACTTCCACTGCGGCTTGTGGGGACCCCCCCTTTTATGTCAGGGACCTCCTCTAGGAATCCACAGTGCTTTGCTCTGTTCCTCTTCTACTGAGGCTTTCACCTGTGTGCATATATATGCCACACTTATGCCCGCCGGAATCACGGCTGAAATCATTAAAGCATAAGTAAACTGTGATACTACGCATACGTTTACATTACATTATTACGTTATTAGAATAAATATAATTTAACTGAATCATTAATTTACAGTATAATTTAATTTTTCTTATTTTTTGCTACAAGTTGTTAATATATTCTAAATTAAAGTAAGAAACAATAATATGAATATTCAACTATAAAATATCAAATTGATTTATACTATGTTATTAAAATAACAACAAGCACATATAAAAAAATTTTGTATATTTTTTACGTATGGGAATAAAATTAGAAACACAATTTGCTTACCAGAAATGTAATGCTTGTACTCTGCCTCTATCTTGAGCGCCTGTTCAAACATCTCTTTTGCAGCCTTTGTACTGATTTTGTCGCTTGGATATCTAGAATCCTTTACCTCTTTAATTTGCGTCCTATCCTTGAATTTGATTAATAGGACGATAGGATAAATTTGATGTCTATGAAGTCTCTCAATGGAAGCCATTGATACATCCAAAATACAATGCGTATTCTATAATGGAGATAACACAAATAAATATCGATATATATTCATTAAATAAGATCAATTACTTTTTGTTATTATCATCTAATATATTATCCAAGACAATATTGCCATACATTATTCTTGTTATTCTATTGATCGTTATTTAATAATAATAAATTTGTTTATTACCTTCTCACATATATCTTTAACGGCTTGTACTGTTGTGCATTCGAAATAGCTGCCCTTTTTCCTATAATCCACATAGAGAGAATCGCGTAATCCTTGCTCCAAAGTCGATTGCGAACAATGCATCGCCTCCGCCAGACATCTGGTAAACTGTCCCGGGTATTCTTGCAAAAGTTTCGTTACTACACATTCGCTGAGCGGACCGATGATCAACACGGGTCTCAGAGTAGGATCTGTTACCAGAGATAAGTGAATCATTATACTTTCCATTCAAAATGTAAAGGCACAATATAATAATATTGAGAAGCTATCATTTTAGTTAATCCTTAAGACTTAAGCTAGACTTTATATGAAATTCTTACACATCCTAGTATTTAAATTAAAAAATACTTTTGCTACTTGTTCTTTTATATTTTTTATTTGCATAATTTAGTACTTATGTTATTATTTCGCTTTGCATAATCTTGTTATTACGTTATGTTGTTAAATATTAAACAAATTTGAATTTTTGAGCGTCTAAATTTGATGTAAAAAGAAAAACTTTTCTGTAAAACGGAACCTGAATTTCATCTGGGTAAATGCTTTAAACAGTATCATACATTATTAAAAAAATAAAATGTCATAAATTATTTTTTAAATATAATAATTCATAATTATAAAATATCCTTAATATTCTCAGCATCTAAAATTTTTATAGAATTTTTTTCAGTTTTATTTAGAATTGACAGAGTAAAATGTTAAATTTGTTAGAGAAGAATTAAGAAATTGATAATATATACAATCGAGTCTCTCGACGCGTTGATAACTCGCTGGAAGAGTGTCTTCGTTTAACGTTCCACTGTCGCTGTACCATCCCAGATTGACTCCCGTAAGATGCGATATTTCCTTGCAACTATCTCTACTACTGGATGATCGTTGTTGCTGTTTTTTTCGACGGAAGAAACTTCTTCTCGCACTAGTATTGCTGCGTTTGCCAGTGTCTTGTTCCAAGTCGCCCAAAGATCGACGGAGGAGTAATTCTTCTTCAACCCTGAACATAAATCACAGTTTAAATACCATTGATTAAAATATCGTATCAATCGTATTTTCTCCTTTAAATATTCTATCATTCACCACAAACGTAACTCACTTAAATTTGCTTGGAATTATCCCGCAAGTCTGTCTACGACCGGTCTGATCAACTATCCAAGCGCGCCAGTGGCCTGGTGTGCCATTGAACATAGTATTATCCACGTAAAGAATATCGTCCTTACTAAATCGTAGCTGCAGACTATCACCTACTTCGCCAGTTCTATCAAATAGTGCCTTCACGTAAAAACTGTCGCCTGGCTTGTCTTTCACTTCGTTATATCGCTCTAACATGTATTGAGCGACCAGCGTCACCTTGTCCGCTGGTCGAGCCAGCTCAAGCGCGGCTTGCTCAGCGGTCGCTTGTCTCAGATCTACGCCGTTATACTCCAGAATCCTATCTCCGGCAAATAGACCGGCCTCTTCAGCGAGACAACCTGGCTGAACAGAATGTACGAAGATACCGACACCGTTCCCACCTACTAGCGATATACCGAGGTTTGAGCATTTTCTGGTCTCAATCAGTAGATACCGGGGCTCAGCACTCGGTGGTGGCTTTCGATTCTGTTCTTCCTGTGTAGGACTTCTCATCGCATTTTGCCGCATCATCTGTGCGCGACTCAATCGATCCAGTGTGGCAGCGCTGCGAAGTTCCGGTTTACGAATGTTGATGTCCAACGACGCAGAAGGCCTCATTTCACGTTCCCGCTCTTGTGTGCTTCTTACCTCCAGCGAAGCGGATGGCCGCATGTGCTCGACGCGTAATGTGCTCATTGTAGGTGCAGCAGTAGTGGTAACGGTAGGAGCAGTGGTGGTGATAGTGATAGTTGCGTCACGTTCAGGTTCAGCGGGCTCCAGCGTTTCCACTGTACTTTTTCGAGGTGCTTCTGGACTATTGCACGGTGTTGGCGAGCCACTACGACTTCCGGTCGCGGCTCCGTCGCCGGCTTCCGACGAACTCGAGGATGCCGAGCCTTCTAACTCGGTGTATTCTTGCAAAGAAAAATGTAAGTTTTTAAAAACTTACTTCAATAACGTATCTCAATGCTATAAGAAATAAAATATCCTGAAAAATTACAATGAAAAATTTTTCAGACTTAAGTTATCGAAAGATATTGATGGAGAAGGAAGAAGATGGAGAAAGAAGATGGAGAAAGGGAGCGTTAAGACATGCTACTTGAATAAAGAACATGCTACAGATTGCGTTACGAAAATGCGTTTTCAAAAATTGCATTATTTTTGTGCAAAAAGATTTTACTTACTATCCGGGCTGTATTGCACCAGCATTGTAATCGAGTTACCACACTGACGTAGAACATTAGCAGCCAGTTGATAGGTCGCACTTCGCATATTTATACCGCAAACCTCCAACAATTGGTCACCAATCTGTAAGCCGACTTGTGATGCTAGGCTGTGCTCATATACGGTGGAGACGAACACACCACCACTCTCCAGGCACGAGATTTGAATTCCCAGCGGCTCCACGGACTTGTCTATATGAACCCTGCGCAGTTCTCCGGGTGCTGGCCGTGGCTGCGAGTAACAGTAATCTGGCATACTGACGCGCTTGTTGCTGCTATTGTTTCCTCTCACAGTACCGCCGCTACTTCCAATCCCGCTAGTGCTACCGGTGCCTGGGCTCAACACTTCTACGTGAAACGTCGGCATCGGGCTGCCACGCTCGGAAGTTCTTTCTATGCTGCCAGTAGACAATTTGCCAACACTACTCTTGGACGTGACACTGGTGTTGGACGGTATACGGATGCGCTGGTCTTCCTTCCGGCCTGGCAATGTGCCACCTTCGTATCCATGCCCATAGATAGACGTGTCGCAGGGTATACCGAGCGGAAGTGCACGTGGCTTGTGATAGTGCAGATCTACAGAGGGCGTGTGCAGATGGCCAAAAGTGGTCGGGGTCGTCTGCGAAGGTCCGGGACTATACGGGGGCTCGAAACAGTAGGTACGTGCGTCAGGCAAGCCTATGGACTCGCCTGATTGCGCGGACGGCAGCGACGGTGGCGAGGGATAACGTGAGGGCAAGGAATTCTGGTGCTGCGTGGGATGCGGATGCAGATGATGCAGGTGCGACGACGCGGCGTACGGATGATGCGAGGGAAACGGAAAGTTACCAGGTGCCATTTGCTGTCGCGACGTCGGCCCGCTGGTGGTCGACGCGGCAGACGTGGACGAACCACCGATACCTGATGAGTAGAGCTGTGAGTGAACGCGATTGTGCTGTAGCGTATCTGTGGTCACCTGCGTGTCGCTACTGCTGCCGGTCGTGTACTTTTGCGGCCGTTTGTTCGCGAAGTACGAGTCGACATCGCGGCCGGCACCACCGGACTTGACCGAGAAATCGATGCTAGTCTCGGATGGCGCCAGCGCGGAGCCAAGTCGCCCGGTCTCCGACGTGCTGCTCTCGAACTCCGTCGACGGCGGCTTCTTGCTACCACCGTCGATCGGGATGTCCTTGAACTGCACCGCCGGCGTGAACGACGGCTTCTGGTTAAAGAGCTGTCCAGTCTTGAAGCTCGGTAGCGGGGTCTCCACTGCTTTGTAAACGGTATGACGATTATTGACATTGGAAAAATTGGTTAGGGGGATGGGGTTGGAGATACGATTATAATTATAATTATCGTATTTTGGTGGATGCAGGAGTACACTGAGAGGAAAACGTTCTTTCGATTTGCGCGGGTGCAATATAGTACCGGTCCCATTTTGTATGAGGGGTCCGCGCGCCTTCGGCCAAGTGCCGCCGTTCTTCTCAATCTTCTCAGTACCATGGCGTTTGCTGCGCTTCAACACGCCGTTATTGCTGTTGCTCGCCTTCTTGTGATAGCTATCGATCACCGAATCCAGTTCCGCTATCGCGTCCTGCTCCTGCTCAAACGTATTCGGACTAGAGTTGCGATGGCCCTTTTTCTTGCTATCGTCGCGCTCCTTGCTGTGTTTGCGACCACGCACTATATCAATCTTCTCCCTAAAATTGTCCCAAGCATTGCTGATTCCGCTCGATTTCTCGCCGCTCACAGATTTCGCAGCTTTGTAGACGTTACGGTCAGCGAAATTCGTAGACAAATACCGTCTCTCATAGTCATCTGATGAGGCTTTCAGCATCATTCTCTCCTGCTCAGTTTGCGAACAGCTATTTACCATCTTTTGTTTCTCCGCAACAAAACTGCCGTCTATCGCCACCGTCTCCGAGCTGGCGGCGGAAGGTACCGGAATACCTTTCAATGTCGTGATGGTTAATACATCTACAGTATCATCGTTTAGAATAGCCATCGCTTCATGCGCTGTAGTTATAGTGTCCATAGGTTTACTATTAATCTGAAAATAAATATAGAAAGTAAATAAAATGTTTAACTTAAAAAAAAAAGCTATTTATGACATACACTTGTCGTGTATGTATATTACAGATATTTATTAATCTATACAAATTACAAATACAATATTTCATATAATACAAATACAATATTTCATATAATACAAATACAATATTTCATATAACTTACATTTAATACTCTATCTCCTACAGCAAGATTTCCATCTTTAGCAGCCAAACTTCCGGGCGATATTTTCGAAATGTAGATGCCAAGTTCTAAAGTAATACCATGTGGCACTGTGCCGACCGATAATTGTGTAGTTCTCAATGATCGCCTGGTTATCCGTCGCCGTTTTACGATTAATGTTGCCGGATTTACGGTGGACGAGCGCAGAGTTTCTAATATCACACGGGTCGATACAGACGTGCAGTCGACATTATTCACTCGCACAATACAATCGTTCACTCGTAGTTTACCATCGAGAGCGCTACCCTGTGTCACCTGCGCGACGTAGACGCCAGTATCGTTCGGATAATACGGGCTGTCGCGGCCGCCGACGAGAATCAGTCCCAAGTCACCACGATCTGAATCCAAACAGATTCTACCGGGTTCGACGTGAATTGGAATCATATCCCAGTCGTTACTATCATCAATCTGCGCCAGCTGACTAGTTCGCAATGCATGGTCGCCAAACTCGATTTTCTCCTTCAGATCTTTCAATTCCTTCGACGCTTCGTTTCGTTGCTTCTTAATATCGTCGGAATCACGTAGGGCACCGGCCAATTCAGAGACCGCGCGATCGCGCTCCTTCCGTAATCTATCACACAGAGTTCTTATGCTCTCACGTTCCAACACTATCTTGTCGCGCTCACTGAAGGCCCAATCTCTCCTTCTCTTAGAGACCTCGGCCTCTTGAACGGCCTCCTCCAATTCTGCTTGAAGAGTATCCACGGATTTCCTGAGTTTATCCAACTCCAAATTAGCTTGCTCCAAGTTATCCATGCGTTGCTTGTCTCGCGTCGCGTAATCTCTCGTGTTAGTCTCCTTTTCGGCTTCCTTACTGACACTGTCGCGTTCGTGACTGAGCGAGTTTAATTCCAAACGATGCTTGTAATCCCTGCTAGAACCTTCGGAGTAATCGCCGAATTTCTGCCGTAATTCATTGCACAGCTTCAGGGTATCGTCTCTATCTTGCAAAGCGGAAGAGATCTCTCTCTTTAGAGTCTCGATTTGATAAGACAACGTTTTCTTCTGCAAATAAACGGCATCGATGTAACAAATTGTATCAACAGTATAACAAATAATTTATTTCAATTCAAAATTGCATAGATAATATCGGCGATTTCCAATGACTTTAGCAAGAATAAGATTGTTACCTTTAAAAAATAAACACGTGGTGCACGCAATAGTTATCTTTAATCTTGACATTTCCCTTTTAGTACTACGTTAAGTGTAACTATATAAGTATCGACAGCGACAAACTCAACTGAAAACAAAAGCGTATTGATAATCGTAAACTGTCAGACGCAAACTGAAAGTTTCCAACCTTGTAATAATTTGTTTCAGGACCTCGTTTCGCAATCGTGACACGAACTAAATGCTTCTATGACATCGGAAGAGTATGTTATTGTCGATACTATTTAAATGTCATTATACGTATTTACTTATTACGGTCAAAGACAGAATTGGAACAAGTACGTTATACCAAGAGTAAAAATAAATAATACTTATTATTTTTCTTATTCAATTACTCGATTCATTACCTCCTCAACAAGCTGCTTATTCTGCGTTTCCAAATGCGTGACTTTTGTGTACGCTTGCGTGAGATCGTCACCTAACTTCTCAATTTCCTTGTGTACCGTGTCTCGTTCTCCCATGATTAAGCTGTATTCTTGTAGGGCAGCATTTCGTTCTTCTGTGAGACGTTTCATATCCTTGCTGGCTTTCATACGCAGCATCATCGCCTGATTGATCTCCTTGACCGCTTCCTCGTGCTGTTGCTGTACCTTTGCGAGTGCTTCACGATACTCGTTTCTCTCTCTTAATGCAATGTCCCACTGGCGAATCGCGGCGGTACACTGCTGTTTCAAACCGTTGCGCTCGCGGAGTGCACTGTTACGTTCCTCTAGAACGCTGTCGTACTGCTTCTTTAATCTCTTTGCTTCCTCTTGCGATAACTCTAGCTGTATTGATCATACGAGTAATTTTTGCATAAGTTTTCATTGCGCAGAAAAATATGCGCGTCAATGTTGCGTACAAGAATAACGCCTATCAACTACTTGCCTTATTAACGGCGGAAGAATGAGACGCAATAAGGTCGTCGTATCGTTTCCTGAGGGAATCGTATTCGTCCTTAACAGCTTCGTATTTTCGTAACGCGGACAGATAATGCTGATTCATAGCATCGTTGCCCGTAGCATCGGCGACGAGTACCTCTTGATTCTGCATGCGCTGCAATTCCGAAAGTTCTTTCTGCAGTGACTGGACCTCCCGGTCCAACCGTTGCTTGTCGTTTGCCAGATCACCATATTTTGCTCGTAACGAAGAGCTTTCTTGCGATGTGGCTTCCAGTTGATTCATGACTGCTATATGTTGCCCCCGATAATACTCCAATTCTTTCATAGTAATCTCACACCTGTGCATTATAGACTTCTTTTTACAAGCCCTTATAATTAGCCTGAAAGTGCCAAGTTTTTAAGCATCAAGCATATGAAAAAGAACTATGAGATGTGTAAATATGTACATACATGATTGAATATATGTTAAAATAAACAAAGTGACGAGAGAGGGATACCAAGAGAAAAAGAGAGAGATGCTAAAAGCAAGACAAAGATAAAACAAAATGGAAACAAACCGTCTTATGGTATCGGAGTGCTTATGCCTAAGTAACTGAAGCTGATGCATCGCCTGATCACATTGAGCCTGCAAACCGTCATAGTCGCTACGACATTCGGGGCCACCAACTGGGCTTCCAACACTGCCATAACTTCCACTATCCCCCTCTGGTTTTATGCCACAAGTGTCAATTCCAATAGCAAACATATCAGGGAAATAATCGATGTAACTTAATATAAAATGTAAAATGTACATGTGGAAATGGAACATGTTTAATTTTATGTAATTTGTGATAAACTAAATATGGAAAACATTTCAAAGAAAAAAATATGTTGCGCATACTACATTGGTGGAATAAACAAATTTAATTGTTCTCAAGCATTATACAGAAATATTAAAAATGCGACAAAAGGTATCACATAGAGATTCTATTGAAAATATGACGTATATTGACGGTCTATACATCTATGTCTATGCATATGTATTTTTGTAACACTTGTTTAAAAATAACTCTTACCCATATTAAGTGCACCATCTGGAAAATTAATTATAAACACCTGTATTACTTCAAGATGTAAATACTAATCACGCATAAAGGAACATAGAGAAACATAAATAAAGAAAAAGAACGAATAAAATAAGTAAAAGTATGAATAGCACCCCGAATAGCGTGTTAAATTTCACAATAAAATTTAAAAGTCTGATATGCTTGTTACAGTAGAGGGAACATAATCAGAGGTCTCGCTAGCTTTCACCAGGAAAGAAACTCTAGGTCACGCATGTAAGCATAGTTTGACTCATTGTTTTCCTCAGCTAATAAAATTATCAACGATATTTCATTATTACAAGCAGTATAACAAGATATCTGTCGTGTCTCTTTCAAATCTTTCAAACATATTTTTTTTTAGTATTTTATTTACCGAGAACGCTACTTTCTTTGACGGAAAAATAATTATTCTACACTATTCTACAAGAACAATTACCTTGTGAAATTATATCTCAATTGAAAAGAAATAAGAATCACAACTGAATGCAATATCTAATTCTGGGCTCTGAAACACATATCTTCGAGACCTACATTTCATCCTAAGGAGACTTCTCGAACGCGCTGCAGAGTTTAATTCTCCGATAAAAATATTTCTGCGACGGCGGCTTGCGGCGATGTCGAGGACGACGACGTATCGTCCTGACGTCGCAATTAAAAATACAATGACGCGCTGACGTTAGCCGTACATACACAATGGAGAGAGACATTATCGAGCCGTTCTCTCTATACAAAAAGGAGTTGAAAATAAAAACTGTCACTCACCGCTGCTCCCAGCACTGTCCAAGGAGGATGCACCAGAAGCCATGCTGCTCAGTGGTAAATCTCAGGGCACCACAAGAAGGAAAGAGACGGAGAGAGAGAGAGAGAGAGAGAGAGAGAAAGAGAGAGACACACACACATACACACAGAGCGAGCACCGTGTATACGTGTGTGTGTGTGTGTGTGTGTGTGGACTGCCGTCTACCAGCACAGGTACCTGTCCTCACACGCCAACAGCAAAGTCCGAAGCGGCAGGTATCGCCTGGAAAAGCGTGCCATACACTACCCGTACTTCACGGAAGAGCGAACCCTTTGTAAATTACTAAGAAGCAGCCTTCGGGATGACATTATGGCCACTGTACACGTTCGTTTGTATGTGTGTGTATATGTGTATGTGAGCGCCCACGCATGTATATGTGTCACGTCACGCTGCAACGGTGTATATATCAG
>NW_012130103.1:2371063-2376534 GCF_000143395.1 Atta cephalotes | reverse complement strand
TAGCGCCCACGCATGTATATGTGTCAACGTACACGCTGCAACGGTGTATATATCAGGCCGCGTATTATCGGGTAAAAGATGCTATCAGGGGAGATAAATAATTGCAACTGACAACGCGCGCGCGCGTACAAACACACGCGTAAACGTTACTCCGACGCGCGTATGTGTGTATGTGTGCACACCTCCTCCTGCTCCTCCGCCACGACCTGTCGTCGCCGTCGACGTCTATACCCCCAATACACAGACACGTGTCGCGCGTACCATCCAAGAGATTTTCTATGCATCACTTCTCTCCCGTGCACTCCCGTGTGAGCGAGTTGGAGCGAGTGCACGCAGCAGGGAGAACGTGGGAGCGAGGAAGGGAGGGCGGCAGAGGATCCGCGACTAAGCTGACCGAGCGACCGACA
This sequence comes from Atta cephalotes, assembly GCF_000143395.1. NCBI lineage: Eukaryota > Metazoa > Arthropoda > Insecta > Hymenoptera > Formicidae > Atta > Atta cephalotes. The sequence goes on along the minus strand of NW_012130103.1, from coordinate 2,376,127 downwards.
CGCACGTCGCGGGGGAGAGATACGGGGGAGGGGGAGAAGATGGGGAGGGGCAACGCGTGTTTCTCGAGCGGCGCGTAATAAATTAATCTACGCGCCAGCAACGGCAGCGTGCTCCCATCGCGACGGATTCGATTCTCCGATCTTGCCGCTCGTTGTCCTTCCTTTTCTTCCCTCCGTCAACACTCCTGACTCGGTGAGTCTGACGTTTGTGAAAATACTCCGCGCTCGCCGAAGTCATCTTTCGCAGGCATTACGGAGAGGGGGGGGGGGGCGGTCGCTTGTATCATCAACGCGAAGAGGAGAGAAATCTCAAAAATAATCGATCCGATGATCAACGTAATCACGTCTACGACGACGGTGAACCTTGATGATGAATTTCAAAACATGTCTTTGGCCGCGGTCGCGTGCGTCCTCGGTCCGTCCTTGCTCGCTGACGACGACGACGACGACGACGACGAGGACGGTACGTAAGCACAGGATGAGAAATCACATAGTCTGCTCGCTCACCTGCTGCACCAACCAGCCTGACAATTAGCCATTTTGGCTTGTCTGGCTGCGCGCGCGCGCGCGCGCGTATGCCTTTCCGATGCGTATATCACTAATTGATCTCCCGTGTCGATAAACACAACACACAGCATGAACGGCGGACGCCAACTGTGGCAGACAGTCGACTCAGTCGACTGTGGTCCGTCACAGAGTCGCCGCTATCGAGGAACAGCCAACTCTCGCGGAAGTCGACAAGTTCACTGCGTACGCGCGCCGCAAATCCGCGATTGTTGTTGAGGAGAGAGCCATACGTTGGCGCATGCGAACTGATGGAATTGAACGGAATGTCCAGTTGAATTCTCAAATATCATTGGATAATTTTGCTGGACTCATCGACAATGTGCAATCATTGGATGCTTAACATTTGATGACACAAGTGTTCTATCTTTGTCACTCCCTGAATGTCAAGAAGGATAGAACGACTCTTGTCTCGATCGACTTGGATTGATTTGTATCATCAAATGGAAAGCACTCATTTGCAATTGACTGTGAAACCTACTTTAGAAGCATGCTTCGACAATCAAGTCAGTTTCCATAAAAAAAAGAGGGAATAATGTTGGTAGTAACGAAAATCTCTAGACGCTACAGTTAATTTTCTATGGATTGGTAGTATTGTGTAAGTAATATCGAAAAGATACAGGACAGAGAAAAACTTAATGAGAGAGAGAGAACATGAGAGCCTTTTTCTGGTAACTACAAACACCCCTGAATACTAATCTGTCCAGCAAACGAGAATGGATTCAAATGGATTCAAATTTTCAGAAATATTGATTCACGAATGTTAAAATGAATGCTTTTCAATCTTGAATGCATTTTTATTCATTTGTAGGAATTGCATGGAGCATATCTCTATGCTTTTCAATCTAAAAATAATATTAACTTTTTCTGCATTGTGAATACTGTTCAATTCAAAATTTTGAATAGGAAATGCAGTTTTTCTAATCTAATTGAATCTAATTGAATCCAATTAAATCTAATTAAATTCAAAAAAAGTATTCGCTATTTAAAATGCGCATTGAAATAGAAAAAATTTCAATCCATTTTAATTCATTCTTGTTTGCTGGGTGAAAAAATAAACTAGATGTAAAACTACATAACAATATCCACTTTTTTCGGTGTTTCTGATGAAAATAAATTGTTGAAATCATGAGTGGAAATCTCTGTTAATTTGATTTATTTCAGTGATTTCAGCAATTAACTTCCATCAAGACTTAATTTATTTTCATAAGGAACATGTACAATATTTGTTATAAATATATACAACTATATAAATACTTTCCAAAGATGTCAAAATATACGTAAAAATCGTTTAATAATTTTTAAATACTTGTAAAAGTAATGAAAATTAAACCAGAACAGGAAGTTGACTCAAGAAATATATAGTGAAGGTATCCAAAACTAAAATGTGTATAACTAATAGGATTAAATAAAATTATTTAAAGTATAATTATATTTTGAATAAAAATTATAAAAGAGTTATTTAGCATTTATTACTTTAAATAACTACACTTCTGACTTATTTTTTATTTATTTTAAATAAAGTTTTCTTTATCTGATACCAAATCTATTTTATATTTTTTATTTTAAACAAGTTGTATCTATTTTTTAGATTCTTATTTTGTATTTTAAATAATTTAAAAAAATTTTAAATAAGTAAGTTATTTTACCGAGCCATGATCGACATTATACGTAAGTTTAAAAAATGTCTAAAACACAGAATAATTTATAATAATAATAGTGTTTTAAATTAATTTATTAACTGAAAAATTAAATAATGATTAACAAGATATTTAATACTTTTAGTCAAAGTTGTATTTAACACAAATTGTTTCACGATATTAAGAAAATTTACATATATCTTTATATAACGAATATATAGAATATTATCAACCTTTGTTTAAGCATGAATCATTTGAAAGTATAATGAAAATTGAGACATAATGTTGGAATATTAAAAATATCTCACACGCGAATAATTATCAATTACGTTTAAGAATCACGCAAGTAATATAGGATTAAACTAGTGCCAGAGATACCACAAAGCAAAGCGCAAAATGTACAACGCAAAATGTATCCGTTTGTTAAAATCATATAAAATACGAATAATTGAATAAAACGTGAATGTTTTTCATACGCGACAGTTGGGTATTCAAATGGCGCTCGGCGAAAAGCGAGGGGAAGAGTCGCGCGGCGAAAAGCGTGGGGGAGCGGCGCGGTGGTTGCTACGTCATCACTTTGGCATTCGCTCGGCGACCTCTAAGGGAGACGGACGTGTGGCATGAGACGCTCCGCGTGTCGCATTAATAAATAAAAATTAGATATCTACAAACGCGAATTACGTAAGGATGCCTAAAACTAAGGAGTGTACTAAGGGTTAATAGGTAAAATAGGTTTTATTACATAATAATATAGTTTTTGTTTTATTTCTTAGATTCACTACGCACATACACAGCACATGAATATTTTAAATATTTCACATATACGGTGTAAAAATGAGATTTTTATTGTAGATATTGCAAATTGTGGCTTTTTATCACTTTAAATCGTATAATTCTGTCATTTTCGTGTTACTTCGCATTCTTAATATGAGAAAAGTAAGATAAATTATACTTAAATTACATATCTTTAAATGTATGTGCGTGCTATTTAGTATTTATACGTATTATTTTATTTAATCGGAATTATTTCATAATTTAAAATAAATTTTTGCATTTATCTTTTATTTAAAGGATGTATGACATATTACTAATCTTTATTTAATTGTAAATTACAAAAAAGAGTAATAAAAATTGAGATATAATGTCAAAAGCATTTCACGTGAGCAATTATGTGAGAAAACGCTAATAAAAACCTCTTTTACTTCTTGCCTTTTATCAGCACATTATAATTGATACGAAATATTTAAAATTATAAAATGAATGTAAAATATTTCTTAGTGTATCACAATATATTATAATTACGATATTAAACGGCTCGCGCCGCTAAAACTAGATATAAGAAATTGTTTTATTAATCAAAGAACATAAAAAATGTAAAGAATATATTATTTTACTTATTCGTAATATTTATTATTATTTCGACGGTTAGAGACGGTTGGCGCGCGACCTTGAGGTGGGGATAGCACGGGGTGGCACGGAGCGGCGCGTCATGTTTGTGCGTAGTTACCGTGCAGTCATTCCCTTACTGAAGCTCGTAGACAGGTATCTGTGTCGCGTGCCGCTCTTCTTTATATTCCTTTTTGAAACATAATCGCAAAAAATGCTAAATATAATACGAAACTTTATGAATAATTAATCATACTAGTAATCGTATTATGTGAATATTCATAAAATACAATTTTCGTATTATATCTAGCATTTTTCGCGTTTATATTTATATTTTCCAAAAAGAAATGTGAAGAAGAGCGGCTACTTATCTGTAAATCTCACGAACGGTGTCACAAATCATAAAAAAGCAATGTTAATTTGAATACTCTCATGCAAATAACGCAATTCCTTTCACAATTAATGTAGTTTAATAGTTTAATTAATTTTTTGTTTTTGTGCACCTTTCGTTATATGATCCGTTTAAAAATGAATTGTAACTTTGTAGCAATTTATCGGTAATAAAAGAAACATTTCTTTTTTTTATTAATCTCTAGCCTACTTCATTCTAGACTTTAATCATATCTTACAGACATCATCTATAAAAGATTCAGCCCTTTTATCTGCTCTTTATTTCGCAATGACGAATTGCAGACGTGATATCCATTTCTAAAAGTTAACCGATTGCATAGTAATATAGATAACAGCTATATATTAGATTTTTCAGATTATCTTCCCTCTCACGGGTACACCTTGACGTGATGAGAGAGCTTAGTATCCAGAGGATGAGTATACGAAAAGAACGTTTTTCTCAAGTATCTAAAAATTTTCAAATAAATCTGTAATATATCTAGATAAATTTTTAGATATTGAGTAAAATCATTCTCTTCATGTAAAAATCCAATGGGGAAGCTAACGTACCCTCGCCGCCGATTTAAAAATGAACGAACCGCAGCCGGTTCGTCGCGTCGCGCGTTTCGGGAGTGCCGTTCAAGTTATTGGACTCAAGTTATAGTCCGCGCGCGATTATATTTTATTATTCGCGAGTGTTTTACGCGAGTGTCCTGTGCGAGATGTTAATCACATTCTGAGAGGAGGAGGAGAAGAGACATCAGGCACCGGTGGAGCAACCTTGAGGTAAATATTATTTTTTACTTGTGTAAAATTAACCTTTTTCTGTTTGTTTTCATTTAATTTAGATATTGATTTAAAAATGATTATTTTAAAATTATTGTTAAATAAAATGATTTAAATAATTATATATTCTATAAAATAATTATATAACATAATTATATATATTCTTTAAAGTAATTATATATATTCTCTAAAATAATTATGCATATATTTCAAAAATAATTATGTATATATTTTTTAAAGATCTTAGGCAAAAATAAATTTGTATAAAATATATATATATATATATATATATATATAT
>NW_012130103.1:2302515-2370525 GCF_000143395.1 Atta cephalotes | reverse complement strand
ATTGTTTAAAAGGATTTACATAATGATTAGATATGATATAATGATTTAACAAGAGTTTTAAACTATTTTTAATTCGAATAATATATTTATTTTATTAGAAACTTTTGAAAATATTTTATGACAATAAAGTGTAATTTTGCAATAAAGTGTAATTTTAATATTATACTTAAAATTGTAAAAATATATCAATCAGATATATTATTCCACTAAAAAAAATAAAATTATTATTAAGAAAAATGATTTAAAACTTTTGTCCAAATCATTATAAAGATCTTCTTAAACAAAATAGTTTTTATTCAAAAAAGTTTTTTATATAATTCCATTATTTTTAAAATTATTGAGTGTATATACTTAAATTAAACATAATATATGTGTATATTCTTCTGAGAGCAATGAAGTATTCGAGTTAATTGTAGAAATGGATGATTAATATTAGATACAAAATATATTTATGTATCTGACAATAATATTTTCCATCTCTCCCTCTTTTCTTTCAATCCGTTTTCTCGTTTTTGGTAATATAATAATGAATATTTTCTCTATAATATAATCTTTCTTTGACTTTCTACAAGGCCAGCATAGAAATCACACTAGATAGTGGTGAAACTTAGTTTTCGGAAATGTCGAACAATGATTTCCGTAATTGAACGCAATCTTCGTCGTTATATATGTACATTGGTAAAAGTAAAGAGGCTCATTTAAATTCTTCACGAATATTAAATAGTCATAATATAAATCCTCTATAGATATCTAACAGTAGGTACAAGTATATAAGATGTTTCCGAAAATATTCCAACTTACATATTCCACTATCAAAATGTTACTTTTTTGATAATATGTATACCAATTTAGACTCAATAGACGCGTCGATCTTTCCAGTATTCTTTAGTTTATCGGCCGTTTATTTTCTTGCAAATCTAATTGAATCATGAATATTTTGACCGATTCTATCGCGAATCTATATTGAATACAACATCAACGATTAAAAAAACAATCCGTCAATATTTTAGAATTTAAACGAGAAATTTAATTTTATACATTATTTTCAATTTAATGTATTTAGAACTAATATATTTTTCCTCTTTCCGGAATAATTTTAACGTATTCATATATGATATATAATTCCTATATCTTTTCTTTTCTAGAATAATATATCTCGTTACTGAAAAATGTCCACAAGCCTTTGAATCTTTGTACAATGACATATACAAAAGCTTATTTAAATAGTGCTATATGAGTATTAGTTGCCGTTTCAATTAATTTATAGATAATGTGAAAGCATAAAAACAGCATAGATTCAGAATTATTCCTATCCAGTCTTCTAGTGCTATAAGAGAAAATACTATTTTATTATAACATAAATTCATTCGAAATACTATGACTTTAGTATCTTCAATTATATTTTTCATTTTTCTTATTTTGGTATTTTTATTTTCATTCAAGAAAGAAATCAATAGTTAAATTATCGGTACTACAGCGACAATAGTCTCTCTTTCTTTTTTCTTTCTCTCAAACGTTCCTTTCAGTAGTATATAAAGTGTTGTTAGTACAATCAATCATGTTATATAAGCAGTAAATTTTACGTATTCTCAAAAGAGTAATTCGAGGCGACATCGCAGAGGCAGTGATAAATGTGATGTTTTATCAAAATGAAAACGATAGTTCTATTTTTTCCCCGATAAAAATATTTGACGAAACAAAATTTGTAGTTTTCTTTCAATCTCTAAAAATAATATGGAAAACGGGAAAATAAGGAAAACGAGGGAAATAAAAAAAAGAAAAACTGTGAATTTTACTACATTAAACTTTGGTATTATATGTGAGTGAACGTTGTTGTTCCTCCTCTTTGTGCCAGTTTGCTTAACGCCTTCAAGTGTCTGTCCTATATTAACGATTATTTACAAACATTATACAACGTAATTTATGTTAATAAAAATATTAATAATAATAAGATTGATAATAATAATAATGGTAAGAGTCGTATTAATACTAGCCGTACAAGACAACAGAAAAATCGACATTCATCAACTAAAAACGAATACAAAATGCTTAATTTTAGATGGTGAATGGTAAACGCATCGTTTGTTTGCACGTGCGAAAAAATAAAAATATTTTGTGAAAACATGTGATGCATATACTTAAATAATTTGGTGCTGTGTGCGATTGGTTAAAAAAAAACGCTTGAAATCAGTTTCTCACTAAAACTAGCACGCGAGGATGGTGCGGATATAATTTAACCTCATAGAAGTATCTTCTAAAACTATTCTCTGGTATCTAAGTACTAGAAAACTAATAAACGGATAAGTGTTATGCCGAATAAATGTATCTAACGAATACTGCTAATGACATATTACTTCCTTCTACAATCGCGTTGACAAAATGTCTATCGACTATCTTAAATAGTATCTAATTATGGAAAAAATTCTGTCCAATTGTGGATGAATCTACGCTGTGGAAGAATAAACGGAAGTTATTAGGATTGTGATGTTGTTAGCGATAAATAGATATAACGCGTTCTTATTGCAACGCATTGCGATAATTTTTGTTTCTTCTTAATGTTGAGTGCTCAATCCGTCTCTTAAGATAGCTAATACTACAGATATTCCTACTGCTTCTTTTTATATCCACATATGTATATTGACTACGAATGGTCAACTTAAGTCTACTAATAAATTAATAGATATAAATATTACACGTGTTTTATAAGTCAAACAAGAACTAACAATCTTGAATCTATACTACAAGTATCTCGAGGACACTTTGGTCACTATACACAGTTTCAGGATTTGTGTTAATCTTACTATCTCGTATATGACTTATAGAACTTGTACCGATCTCTATCTATAGAAAGAAAATTCACTTTGAATGATTAATTCTCGTAATAAAGCATCTAAATTGCAAATATATGCTCTATATGCTCTATATATGCTCTAACGATAAACCTTTGGAAGTAATGAATGATTCCTGGTGAAGGTACACAGTGTTTAAGTATTGAGTACTCATTAAGCGTTTGAAAGACATCTTAACATTTTACTTTAGGTTTCTATTATGTCCTTTAAACATCTATTGGTATTTCGTATGTCATTTCAGTAATCTCAATATCAGACTATATGCAAAATGATGTAACGAAAAAGAAATAGCGTGCGTGCAAAAGCCATGTGAAATTCGACAGATTTTCTAACAAAGACAAAAAAAATTATTGCGCGCATTTTCGAAGACAATTTTCCAGATCTATACATGTAATTGCATTCGACCGTAAAGGCCATATTATCTAATATCTCATGAGAATAACTATCGATCGCGTCTAAGATTACACGTTGTGCTCGTAAATTTCACACGGTGGACGTTTGCTGGTTGTTGTTATCTAGCGGAATGCTCGTGGAACATTCCTTTAGCATTGCACGTAATCGTAGGATCTCCTTGGACGCCGTCGCCAAATCGGATTCTAGTTGTAATTCTTTTTCTCGACGTCGTTTCAATTCACGTTGACATGTCTACAAAACAGATTGCATTTCTTTATGACCGCAAGTGTTTGGAATTTCAGTATAAAAAAATTTTAATTTAATTTATTTCTTACTTACCACATTTTGCCGCAGTAAATCCAATTTGTCGCACTTGAGTCTAGTGACCTCCATCCTTAAGTTTTCGTTTTCCGCGATTCCGTCTTTACTGGTACACCTTGCGGTATCGTGAGTCTCCGCGGAACTCATAGATTCCAGGCCCGTGTCACTATCGGGATATACAGCCTGATCGAGTTCGAGTTCGCTATTGAGCGAACTGTCATCGCTCTCTGAAATCACTCGCTGCGTCATCTCCGTTGTTGTTTTCTCCTGCGTGCGCAGATTCTCGTGTGTTAGTTGTTGCATCATTGCCGATGTTGGCGCCGGGGATTTATCGATAACAGAAGTATCATTGAGGCAGATGACACTCGCGCCTTGCGATTCTCTACGATCATATTCGTCTTGTTGCAACGTTATTAGGCTACTATCTTGATTGTCAGTGTTGGATAGGCTGCTGTCTTGGCTACCAAGACTACCACGCTCCGAGTCTCTTCTCAAAGTCAGATCCGGCGAGCCGAGGGGACTGGACGGTTCCACCGAACGCTTGCTGCCGCTCACCTGAATAGTTATTACAGACATCAATTTATTTAATCTAATTTTATAATAATTTATAATCCACAATTAAAAATTTTATAGTTTAGCTTATATTTATACTTTGTATTCTGTATATTTAGTTTTATCGTTTTGCATGATTATTTTTTTTTTTACGTAGTAAAATCAGTTACTAAAAGAAAACTTTATTTTGTACATTGTATATATCAAGAATGACAAGAGTATTTATTACGTTATATAGTATACAATACTGTATACATACTGTAATAAATATTGTCAACTACTCTTATTCATTTACCTTTGCAACAGTCGATTGTCGATTACTTGGAGGACTGGACTCTGTCTGTTGACCTTTCTTAGCTAACTGTTGCGGCACGCTTTCCGTTGATGCGTTCCTCACACGGGAGATCAGTGCTTTCCGAACCGTGTCGATGAATCGCGAGCCACTGCCACTACTTCCTGAAGTGGATACATCATTTGTCGTTGGACTTACTGGACAAACGCTTAAGCCAGAACTTCCTAGGCCAAGTGGACCACCAAGAAATTCTGCCGTTTTAGTTTGCAGTTCTTCCGTTAGAGATTCTAACAAGGCCGATCTAGTCCGTAGCTGAAAATCATACAATTATTTTGTCTTTTTTCGTAATATTTTTCAAAAATTATCATAGTAATCTATTGAATATCTATTACGGGGATATTCGAGTTTTCTCATTTTTGCAATATGAAAAAGAAAAGAAATGAGATAAAACAAAGAGATTTACCTCTAACTTGGAAAATTTCTCGGCTTTATAAGCGGCGTTCTCGGCGTTTACGAGTTTCGTGAGCAGAAACTCTTTAAATTCGACACCTCTGAGAAAAACAGCTGGAGTCGGTAGAGTAGGTCCAAACCAAGGAACATCATCACGCGCTGTCACACTGACTTTGTACCTTAAAGTTTAATGCCTCTGTTATTCGTTGTTTCTCGTGTTAATCAACAGCGATAGTTTTCACAATCGCGTCGAGAGATATTAAAATAAATAATGAATTCTGTTAGGTTTTAGCTTCGCGGAGCAAACAGCGTATAAACGGAAAGTAACTAAGAATCTAAGAATATACCTTGTATTAGGAGTGCAGGGGTCGATGACTTGCACGACGATGAAGGCATGCAAGAAGTGACTGGCGATCATGTCCGGGCTGAAGGGCGTTGGTTCCTCCTGAAATATGATGGCAACGATGTCATTGCCGATGTGTCGTTTGCGCTGTAATTGCTGCGAATCGCCTGGACTATACGGCAATAATGAGGCCACATGGAACAATACTTCCCGACCCCGAAACACTTCATATACCGCCGAATCGCCAGTTTGGCCATGTCGAGTATCCAACCCACCGCGATAACTATAACGCAATCAATTAGAAAATAATATAAAGAGTAAAATAAAGTAAATGTTAGGTGTAGTAAAAAGAAATCCATTATTTTTGCATGCCATCTAATGGAAAAATAATGGATTTCTTTTTACTACACCTAATATTAACTAAGAATAAAGGAGAGAGAAGAGGGGAAGAGAGACAATTTTCTACTAATCAATCTTTGATAATTTTATAATTTTATATACCTAATTTATGAAATTATTTTTTATTAAAATTTATGCAAAAATGTATCGATAGATACGTGCATTATATAAATCATGTATTAAAAAGAATTTTAACATAAGCTCTTTGAAGGTAAATAATATTATATTAATTCTTTAATCTTTAAGGCACGAACTTTTTTAAAACATATTTTGCTGATTCTTAATATATATACAGGTTGTAGGGATCGTTGATTGCAAATCTGAAGTCGAAATTTAAAAAGTCAAAATGAATACAAATCCAATGTTAAAAAAACTTTATTACGATTTATACATAATTAAAATTTTATAAGGATTTCTTTAGATTTTTAATTTCAAATTTGCAATAAACATTTAACAATTCAAAATAATGGATCTAATATCAAGAAAATTTTTATTACTTTTTAACAAAAAGTATCGCTGAAATGCAAAAAGTATCGCTGAAATGCAAAAAAGACAGGTGTAATGTATATAAGACATACAGCAAAGAATTAAGAAACCTTACCCCTTGTGATCCTTGAGATCGATTTTCTGACCAAGCAAATCGAGAAACTCCTGAAAGGCCGGGGTAATCTGCCGATTGCCGAAGAGTTGTTCCTCGGTGAGTTGACCGGCTCGCTGATGAAGAACACCAAACTTAAACCTGGAGACCAAGGCGTGCTCGTCGTACCGTGCTATCAAGGTACCGGCGCCGGGGCACATGACCGGTATCAGAGGGCTCACGTTTAGAGACTCATTGATAGCCTGTAAAAAAATATTTCTGATAAGGCGCGAGAACACGTAATCGACGTATAATTACGAAAAAGCGAGGCAAGGTCTTTCCTGTGTTTTATCACACTAGCGTGCCTTCTTATCTTTCTCCTTTCCTCAATTTTCCTCTCTCTTTCTCTCACTTCCTGCCATACGATCGCGCACGTAACAGCCGAGAAAGATAAAGCATGCACACACGATGAATGTTAAATTATTCAGCGCATTTATGCGTTTTTACGCGCATAGGAATACACCGGTAGAATATAGGATCCAAGGCCGGATATAGCATTTCCATCGCCCGAAGATAACGAATTTTGAACAGTAGTTGCTCTATGAAATGTTTTATTCATTTTTTGAAAGCGCTCGAGTTTTCCATCAATACATACATATTTCTGTAGTTTTGCATGATCCCAAATGTTTTATAGCCAGAAATGGTACAAGATGTAGATATAAAAAAAGAAAAATAAAAAGTAAATTTTATATTTTGTATTGTATACTACTACATATTCGCGATCGATTAAAAAAAAAACATTTTCTCAAATGACTAATAATAATAATTATTATTTATTTATTTCAATTGATAAAGCTTCATATATATTCGGATAGAGATTTATATAGATTTGTATAAATTCGAGAATTTTTAAACCTGTCTGATGATTTTATTATGACATTCAATGTTTTTTTTTTGTGGAAGTGCGCCAATGTGCAGGGCCGCTGTAAACAAGTGTGCAAATTGTGCACTGCGCAATAGGACATGGACAGTAAATTCAATTTAAAAAAAATCAATCCTGTAACACTAATTGCGCATGCTGTTAAATTTAATTTCTTCTGAAACGTGTACTGCATATAAATTTCGTATCATAAAATTTGAAATCATTAATCGGATCGAATAGTTATTTCTCGATACTATTAATATCTTTCAATCACATATAAAGCTATACCAAGTTTTAATACGAATAGTAGGATACTGATCATGTAACATTTTTTCTAAAACGAAAACGTGAAAAATGAAAAAATCGTTCCATTAACTTCATTTTTCATATTTTCGCTTCAAGAAAAAATTACAATATCCCAGAAATAAAAAATTGCGCTCTTTCTAAAATTATTTAAAAAATTATTTTAAAAAGTAACTTATTTAAAATTGATAAATAAAAATATTAAGAAGGGCAGTAAAGTCCCCATAAAGGCGCCTTATATTTCAAGCTCAGCAAATGTGTAAAACAAGAAAAAAATGCTATTACACAGCTATTACGTAACTCAACTAATTGTAAGTACAATTAATAATTCAAACGCGCGGTGAGTCCGCTTTTCGAGAAATTACGGAGCAATTGTTTGATTTTAAAACAAAACTTCGAAAAACTGGGTCTGTAAGCGTTTCAATTTGCTTGTATTAATATCATTCTCCGTAAACACAACGTGACTGTTGTCTCAGGCGTTTCTTATTATCTCTTCAAACACACAGGTAATCGAGTATGTCTGTCTCGAGTGCGCCAGTATAAGCGGCGTCTCCAATACATAAACGCATGATAAATTGCACAATAGCTCAAAGAAAACTAAGTACAATTTTCACGTGGCAGGTTTAAAAAATGGAACGTAGCGTCCCGTTGAAAGAATTCACCTGGATTGATTTTAAAATATATCGAACTATTTTACGAATTACGCAAATATGCAAATAAATAATTTTAAACCAAAATTTTATATTTTCCAATGTTGATCAACAGTGAAATTTTTGAATTAATATTGTTGTGAGGAGTTTCTCAGAGTCTTTCTCACGCGCTTTTTACGTAAGAAACGCGTTTCGATGTTTCTCCTTGCGTTTTAATCTAAATTTTATTCATTTAATGTAATTCACGCCAACTAGAAAGAATTATTACCAGAAGTGAATGTCTTTACCTTGACCATTTTCCTCGGTGTAGGATTCGAGTTGAGATTCGTAGTTGGAACCAGGTCATGTGTCGATCCTGCTCGAAGTCGCAGTAACACCCGCCAGTGTTCTTGTCCGGCGACCGTCTCGGCCTTCACCGAGACCAAAACCGGACCGTTCTCATTGTCCCTTCCCACGAGATTCACGTGTTCCTGCGAAAAAAAATCGAGACGTTAAAACGACATAGTTGTACATGCTAATGATATGCAATAATAATTAGTCATGTTTTCTAGTTCCTTCGCGCAAATCGTTTTTCGCACATCGTTTTTTCAAGAATTTACCAAAAACCTAGGAAAATCATAAATAACACGAGCAATATTCAAGGATGGGTGGAAAAAAACTGGATTGATCGAAAAAAAACTTAATCTTTTGTCCGCGATAATTTTCTTCCGATGCAAGCCTGTTGAGAAATTCATCAAGATCATCGAGACTCTAGTTTTCGAATGTAAACACAAAAAAGAAATATAATAGAAAAAATATTTTCAGAAAGTAGTGACAAATTTAATAAAAAGATGAATTCTTAAGTGTTTTTAAGTAACTTGTTATAAACGTTTGTTAAGTAACTCGTGTTCGGCGATATTTTTTTAACGCGTTAGTTTTTGATATAAATGTTGCTTAATCCCTTGAAAAAGTCATAAATTTTTTAATTCTGTTGAATTTTTTTACAATAAATGTTTAAAATAGCGCCTTTCAATATCATTCTTCTATACAACCATCAACAACGTTTAAATAAAATCGATGTCTAATATTTTAAAGAAACGTCACTAAACATGCATTTTATAACAATTAAAGTTATTTAATTTTATGAGATCTTTTAATAATATTTTATGTTTGTCGCTATATTTTCCGGAAACATTCTGGATATACGTCGGATACAAAAAGCGTTAGTTGACGGATGTGTTAATACCGCGGGATGTAACCGGCGTGGCGATGTGCGTGCGTTAGAACAATTACAGTAGTTCACGCGTTCCGGATTCAATTAGTTGTTACGAAATTGTCGTAAGTAAAATAGTATGTATACGCGAGCGATACGACCCTGAGCGCACTGTGTTACGCAGCAATGTATCCGTACGCTTTTGCAAACTGCAGTTAGTGCGTTTTGTCCCACGTATGTATATTATACATGATGTCCCTCGCGCGAGGCTTCGTATTGAGGACAATATATTACGCAAACGGTCTTCGGCGAGTTTATTAGCAGGTTTGTTCGATTAACAACTTTTCGTCGCATCCTCATTTCGAACGTATGTTCGAGAAGTGAAAAAGAATAAATTCACAGTTTTTCCTTTTTTATACATATATATCCTCGTCGTAAAAGTAAATTGCACGAATAATCGCAGAATATTCCAAGCATCTATCATTATCAAAGTTACTTAAGAGACTTTTCATTATGCACTATAAAAACCGCATGATATCTTAGATAGTAAATAAAAAAATGTATAAAATTTAAAATTTAGAAAAGGAAATTTTTATGTATAGAAAAATACGAACTGGTCAAAATGGGAAACATTCTTCTTATTTTGTAGGTTTGTCAACAAAAGTTGATCAACAAAAGTTGCGAAAATTTTCAGCTTTCTAACGTGAAAGCTTAAAGTTTTCCTTACAATCATTTTTTAAAAATGTTCGTAAGATTATTGAATTATTAAATTAATTAAGCGGATTAAATAAAAAGAACATTATGACTTTCATTTTCATAATTCCATTAAAAGTCATCGTACTGCAAAAAAGAACAGCTTAAAGTTGAAACTTTAACTGCTCGATCAAGTGGTATAATTGTCAATTTTTTTTAATGTAGATATAAAAGCAGTAGCGCTACAAAAAAGCTTTTGTTCCAATTCAATATTATACAAAAAATGTTGACTTCAATTATCCGATTTTTTATTTAATTCATGGACAACAATCGCATGACGAATTCGCACGTGCTCGCGAGACTTCTCAACACGAGGGAAAGGACAATCCTCGGACTTTCTTATGTTTCTCGGGTTTTTTAAGTTAGCTGCGAGCAATGAGCGTTTTATTAAAGCTGCACAATAGTCGGCAGAGTAACAACGGCGAATAAAAACGGTGCATCATCGTTGACGGTGCGTTTGCATGCGAGCAAAAATGCCGAGAGAGGTTTAGAGAGCCGCATGGAAGGTCGGGTCGCATGCAGAATGTGGTGTACGATGAAATGCATGCACACACCATTCCCTTCCCCTCCGGTGTTTTACTAACCTTCAGATGGAAATAGTGGAGGGAGTTAGAAAGGGCAACGTGCCCGGAGTTCACAGGAGTTCATGCCATCGAGATATTGTACATACGTTTATTACTACCATTGTCATTATTGTAATAATACACTTGTGTGTTATTACTGTAATAATGCATACAACGGAGTGATTTTATTAAATTATTAAATATAATAAACATTATGTACGTTAACTGATCTAGCGTAGATTTCGATGAGATTAATTGCAAATTGAAATTAAGGTTAATAAAATTAATAACTTTATATAAAATTAAGAATGTTATTCTCTTAAATATTATAATCCTTATCCAAATTTTATGTTTCATTCTCGAAATTTCCATTTCCATAATTCAAGCTTATATTTTCCATTCTTTCTACCTTTTATAGAAGAACTTAATTTTTATTTGTATCTAATATTTTCTTCTCCTTCATAAATATTATTATGACTGATCACAATCATCCCTTCCACTTAATAATCTATAGTCCGTCCCTGACCAATTATTATTTTTTTTTAGAATTTTTAATAATTTAATATATTTTTTATTTATAAAATACTGAGAAAAAATATAGTCAATTTTAATAAATATTTAGTTGGCAGTATTCAATTAAATATTTATTAAATATAAAAATATATTTATTGATATAAGAAACATTAATTTAACAATCATTCTTTTTACTGAACAAATATTTATTTACTGTAAGTAAATGTTTAGGTGGCAATATTGAACTAAATATTAAAATTGATTATATTTTTTTCTCAGTATATTATTAGATGATTCCACAATATTAATAACCTAATAATTTCATTCCTTTTTAATATACTTTTATATATGTACCTATAATGCCATGATGTCTTTCGAAAACCAGCCGGAAATTAAAATTATGAAAAAAAAATTGCGGCGAATTTCAAAGGATATAAATTCTGATATAAATTTAAAGTAAGAACACACATAATATATTTCCTATATATTTTGATATTTTTATTTTCGCGTGTATTAATTTTTATCAAGAGGTCTCGAGCGAGATCTCTATGTCTTAAATGGCAAGAAAATATTCCAACTTGCCATTATACGAACTCCAAGACGGCGCGCCCTCCTATTGTAAGCAACGGTCTTACTCTGTACTCCACCGTCTTCTTTGTTCTTCAACCTCTCGATTGGTATCGTTAGCCGTTATGATCGGCTTCGAGGTGTATAATCGTTTGCGCTGTTACGGTTCGAATTACTTGCGCACCGTTGTTATCTCCCGCAATTAATCGATTCTCTCTCTCTTTTCCACGTGTATGATCGAGGGCTTCTTCTCTTTTCTTGACGCGCGTAACAAACGACATTACAATGAAACACGCGATACCGGTGCATCGCGTACTGGCGAAGATGCGTGTTCATGCTGTACTATTTTCACGACGCGATGCGTAAAAAAAAATCGACTTCAGGTATCGAGATCGTAAGGATTCAATTTTAACAGATCGGTTAATCGGATCCGGCTTGTGTTAGAATTATTATATTATGTAATACGACTGTGTGATGTGTGTTTTCCCTGCTGAACTTCTTACGAGATTAGTAGAATAGTAACAAAGAAGTAGAATAGTAAGAGACTCAATTCTAAACAGAATCGTAAGACTCGTAACATATTCTTGTAAAAACTTATGATTAATATTCTAATTTTATGCATATGTATAATAATCGTAAGACGTACGATTATTCATAAATATCGATTTCTTGTTAATTTTATGATAAGAAGCTATTGTGTAAAAATATTAAAGATATAAGCACTCAAAAATTTTTACAAGTCTTATAAGAATATGTTACGATCCTTATTCAGCTTAGAATTTCGGCATTAGTTTTTTCAACGGATTTTTTTTAGAGATTGGAGAGCAAAATTCAAAAATTAAAACGCAAGCTTTCTGAATTTCTATTATCTTGTATCAATGCGGAGAGACTTATAACATTATGTTTCAGTATACTTATAGTATTTAAGTTATGTAATTCAAAAAGTTGGACTTACGCCAACGTTTTCTCACGGATTATTATGAGAAGAGACATACGTAAGCAGTAAATAGTACAAGGCCTATACACATCTTTCCATAACAGTAATCGTAAGATGTATCGTAAGAAGCCAATCAGAACTGAACAATTTTGACAATTCTTAACTGTGGCTAATTATTAAGGAGCATTTATACTGATCGTAATCTTCTGCCGTCGTATCTGTAAGAATTGATCAATTACAGTCGAGTATTTCTCCCTTAGTCGAATTGAGAGAGGAATAAATTAATTCTTATAAATTACGGTAAGTATAAATGCTCCTTTATATACATTTTATGGTTACGGTTATGGAAAATGCGTACGTAAGCGTATCAACACAGTAGAAAACATAAAGCAATAACGGGAAATTTTTAATGAGAAATTTAAAAATAAACAGTATCAAATCCAAAATATTCATTTACTTACTACTTACATCTTACTGTTTACTTTTTTTTATTTTATCAGCTTTAGGCTGATATTTGTCGTGCGACAAATTTTTCAAGCGTTAATTGGCTGTAGGACAGAGAAATCCGAGAATCTCTTTGTTTTGCAGCCAATCAATAGATTTGAAAAGCTACTTACTGTTGTACGACAAAAAACGGACAAAAACGGATGAATGTAATATTAGCTGTAAAGCGTTATTTCATAAAAGTAATGGCTTTCTATAATAAGCTATTACTTAAGTTTAATGCTGATTCTACAATGAATCGGTAGTCCTAAGTCTTATCGGGAATCGATGAAGTTGGCCAACAGTCAATTTATACGACTAAGGCCCGGTTGCATCAACATTACTTTGACTTTAAGCGAGACTTAAAACTCTCTTTGTCTCGTTTTAGAGCGAAAACGAGACAGAGAAAGAGTTTTAAGTCTCACTTAAAATCAAAGTAACGTTGATGCAATAGGGTCTAAGACCGATTTTCTTAAAACTGGCCAAATTCGACTTTATTTCTTCCTATTAGCTAAGCTAAATGAATCACTGTACTTAACAACTGTAATTAACAACTTGTAGATGCGAAAAATCATATTTAGGTTAAGACTGGTTAAGACTTAAAGATTTCCGACTGCTCATTGTAAAGTCAGCTTAAATCTTAAGCCGTAAGAAATTGATCAATTATCATAATTATCGATTATTTTTCTCACATTTGACTGTGATTGGTCAATTTTTCACGGCTTAAGATTTAAGCTTAAGTAACTAAGTAAGCTTCTTGTAGAAAGTCTATAAGAATTTAAAACCTTATATGTCAGAAGAATTTCACGTTGTAAATCAGAAAAACAAGCGCGATCCGAACACCGCTGCACTGTCGGGTAACAATAGACGGAACGGGAACTCATCCGTCGAGTCTTATCTAGAAAAACTGCTTGCTCGCTACCGGAAGCGGAAAATAATGCGTTCTTTTTCTTACGAGCTACGCACGACTTAACTATTCGTTAATTAGACCTTCCAAGTAGATATGCAACATATATTCTAAAAAAAAACTTGCAGAGTTTAATAATAATACGAGTACAGTAACCTAAAGAATATTATGATTCTCACCAACGCGATCACAATTATAATATTTCGAGATAGTCCTAATCACCTAGCTAGAATATTTTATATATCCTAAATAAAAGTCACTATTATTAACTATTATTTATATGTATACTAATATTTGAAATGTACACAAATTTACTCAATATTTTCTCAAAATGTAAGGTGAAATAAAAAAACTAGGATTTTTTTATCAGTAAAGAAACTACTGTGACTGAATTTCATTTCCTCTATTGATAAAGTGTACAAATTATTCCAGGTGACTATAATAAATAATGATAGCTTTGGTCTCAATGGGAAATTTCGTTATACTGATTATGTTGTCGTTTGATTATTGCCATTTGCTCTATGCAGTTTTAGCAACAATTTTATATCGCGAATTTCCATTATTAACAGTTCTGTTTCTCGCATATACCCTTTTTTGATCGAGAATTGTTTTTTCATACACAAATCGCATTTCTCTCTCTCTCTCTCTTTCTCTCTCTCATATATTTTCAAGAGAAATTTTTAATCACATCATGATGATGATTCGACTACGGGAAAGGAATAAAGAGAAGAAGAGAATCAAAAGATAGAAAAGGTTGAAAGAGAGCGGTAGAAACGTAGAGACAGAAGAAAATCGCGGGTAGGGATCGCGAAAACGACCAACAACGGATGAATCAGAAAAGAAGGAATGAAGGAGAGAAGGAGAGAAGGATTCCTTCTTAATTCCAAGCAGCGGACTTTCATGCAAGCTATGAGAACGTTCCCACTCCCACGTCCAAAGTGCTCTTTTCCTTATCCTACGTGCTTCCTCCTCTTTTCCCTCCCGCGCCGTGACTCTTCCTTTTCTCCCTCTCGTTATTTCAGTCTCCTCCGTACACGAATCCTCCTTTTTTCCTTGCACACCTACGTACGTCGGTTGAGCGATCGTGGTTCATCACGGTTCTTGCGCTCGAATATGGTTGCAGGGGCGGAATAATGTCCGCCCTGATCCCAATGACGAATCGAATAAATTAAGGAAATCGTTCAAGAAAGGACTATCGGTAGGTACGAAATATAAGGAAAGCCTGTGGGAAAACTCATGATATTTTCAAAACTATTAGATCTTAGAGCAGACGCACCGTCTTAAAATAAAGACGCCTACAGATGTTGACAAACATCCACAATTTTATCGCGCGTCTGTCACGCGTAAATTATCTAGATTATCATATATATTTCGTATATGCTATATTTAACCGAAGATCACAGAGATACAAAGGTCCCGCTGATGTTTTGAACTTTTCCGTACATGTTATACAGGGTTGGAAATTACATCTCGAGAAATAAGTAATATAATTTAATAACGTTAGAAACATATAAGATCTTTGTATTAGGTGTAGTAAAAAGAAATCCATTATTTTTGCATGAAATTGAATGGAAAAATAATGGATTTCTTTTTATTAATATTTAATATTTAATATAACAATGCAATATTTAATATTTAAAATAGCAATGCAAACAATACAAAAAATTAACAGAACTGTAACTGAAAAGTAGCAACTCTTGATCTTTTAAAAAACCATAATTTGATACTTTTCAGAATCGATAACTTGTAACGATAACTAATTACTTTTTAAGGGAAAAAAAACTGTAACTGTAACTAGTTTTACAAAGTAATTTTCCCAATTCTAGCGTTATATTGCGTTTCCCGAAATCTTTCTACTATTCTTTACTGGTTCGGTTACCCAGCTCTTTTATCTTCATAAAAAAATCCCGCGATGTTAGATAGGAAGTTGATGAAAAACGAAACTCACTCTGCCGACAAAGAAGCGGCGGTAGCATTTGGCCGTGTCATCCTGGTCTATCCTAGGCTGCCAGGCTGGCTGCGCCGGTAGTAATGCTTTGCCGGCGGAATCGAGAGTATGTCGATGATCGGTACCGTCGACCCAATACCCGGATGGCGTGACAACTAAGGGTGGCTGGACACCGGACACAGCTTGCTGTTGCAGAGCTGCTTCCATTAGTGCTCTCCCCAAGGGCGCATCGCCCATCGGTGATGGCGATAACGCTGATGTGTGATTGCTAGGCGCACCACCGGGACTCGACGTTGTCCTGTCATCTCTCGGTGTCTGCAACAAAATTGCAAAACATTCATTAATTCATCCGGGATTTGATTAATTATTTCTGCGAAGTATTCAGGTAAATATTGACATATATAAAAGAATGAAAAAGCATTAATCGAGCATATAATTATAGATTGAGTAATTTTATTTTCTTAACTTAGTATGTTAGAATCTAAAAATAATTAGATTCTAATTCGTAGCATGTAGTGTTATTATTTTTCCTTTGTCTCACAAGTGTTTTTTTTTTAATATCTGAAACTCATCATTAATATTTTCACAAAATATTATTTTTATATAATAAATTTTTATTTATTATTTAAATATGTAATTAAATATTAAGTAAAAAAATATCAAATAATCAATGTTATAAAAAAATCCAAAAACTCTAATAAAATTTCTCAATAAAAACTCTCCAATAAAACTTAATAAAAATATTCACTGGGCTGAATTTTTTTAAGAAAAATCTGGGCTTTTTTCAATCCTACCAAAAACGAAATGTTGTATGACAGTGGTTAAGTGAGAAATAAACCAAGTGACATATAAACACTAGTTATTCCCATTAAAAGTTTTATGTAAGTGACATTCTAATAAAAAGATATTGTGACTTCATTGTAAAGGTACAAAATCAATAATCAATAATCGCATATAATGCAATAATATAACGTAATAATTAACAGAAATTAATAATTAACAGAAAAGAAGAAATATTATTTCATATAATTATAAACTGAGTAATTTTATTTTTCTAGTATGCGCAGCTATATAAAACATCATTTATCAAAATAACAATGGATTTTCTTAATTTAATTTCGTTAATTTAATTTTGTTAATTAAATTCCTTCAATATCGATATCCAATATTATTATTAATATTATATATAATCATGAATCCGAGGCAGAAGCGTAATACAGAACGTCGATACTCTCACATCAACTTCCTCACATTGATGTCACCGAGTGTTATTGGCTACTTGTTTATCAGTTGCAGTGTAGGTGTTCAATTGTTCGTTTTCGTGGCTGGCAACATTGATTGCTCTATATTGCTGTCATATATCTCTCTTTCTCTCTGTTCTCCGAAGCAAACACGATCGATCGCCCTGGGAGGATGCAGCGCGACCAAAAAGGAATCGCGCGTATCGTAAATGTCGTAGAGAGATTGAGGCGAGTAGGTCGAACGTTACGACGATTCTATGCTGGCGGCGAAACTGAAGAAATATATGTCCACGTGTCACTGTACACCAATCGCACCCACGTAGAGTTTCTGCGGATACCAACCGATCAGATGTCGACTGTGATTCGATACGAGTACTCCATATTCGTCGCGCGAAGCACAGCATGCGATAATATGTGTAACTCTAAGCATCTCGCCCACGCGAGTGGAAACACCTCGACTGGATAATTATGGTAATAGTTTATTCGTCAAGGGATTAATGTCTGCATAATGTCGGTGACACTCATGATAATAGTCATGGTTTATCTTGGTCGATGTTTTTATACTTTCTTCTTTTTCTTAAAGATATATAACACTCTTCGATTATTTTAATAGAAGAAGAAAAGTAGCGTTCTTCATCCGATTAGCCACGTGCAGTTAAGTGCTTTTACAAAGTTAACGCGCATCGAACATCTGCAGATTTCTCCAGCTGCGTAAACGCGGTCGAATATAAAAGTGCGTTTTCTCTCAGGTTTTCATTAGACAAGATCGTGGCCCACTAATATCGAGCATAATTGGTTATTTAGTAATCTGAATCTCTCATTAGCACGGTTATTTAGTAATCTGAATCTCTCATTTTATTAAATCGACTACTTCTTTTACGTACTTTCCTCTTTGATATAACTTGAGCGCAAGCTGTAAATGTACAATCACAAATGTACAATTATTAATTGTTATACTGTTTAACAGAAATGATTTCTTTTCAAATGTAAGGTAAAAGTAATCGTTTTTGCTACAGTTTTTCAAATGTTGTATACAATTACGTTTATTAAATTGCTCTATCATATGATCATGTCACAAAGAGGAATTAATTTGCAATTAAAGTTATAAAAAAACTATTTTAATGTATTTTGGCGTATTATATTACTATGATAATATATGATGTGTTAAAGGACTTTTATTGTAGTCAATATTAAATGTTGTTAGGACTTTAAGTCCCTCAAAAGAATTTTTGTATCAATTATAATTAAAAAGATATTTATGATCATCGCAAGATTTATTGCGATTATATAGGATTTACTAAATACCTTTTTATTTATATTATTCAAATTTAAAGATTCAGATTATTGGATATTTTCTCCTGGATGAAACCAATGAAAATCTTGGAGAGGATAATTGCAAATCGAATTTTTCTTAGAGTAAGATCCAGGAGAGTATGTCATCTAACCAGTATGTTTTCCGCGTAAACATACGACATAATTCTTCGGCTTAAGAACATAATCTGCAATAAAAGAAGGAAGAAAATAGTTGTCTCCGCAAGAAGTTTTGATAATGATGAGTCATTATCTCCCATGGCCACATATTAACGAGGTCATGATCACGAAGGAATTGCTGAGCTACTTTAAGGTTGTAACTATCTTCGTGATAAACGGCTTGTACATACACGGATAGGAAAGATTACCTGATAAGAATCCAAGTAATGTGTGGAATTCAAGACTCTGTTCTGGACCCACTGCTCTGAATTATTGCTTATGACGTGATCACCAGAACGTTGCACTAACCTGTGCTACACATAATAATAGCTAATACGGATATACGAAGAGAGACTGTAACTTTAGCTGAGTTTGGTAATTGTAGTTCATGGAATTAAGCAACTAGGATTAAGAGTCGTTTCGTGATCGACAGCCTTTTTCAAGAAAAACATCATCTAAGTACTACAATCCTAATTGGAAGAAATAATCTTCATATCAAGACTTTTGTAAAATACTTGGATCTTGATAATTGATAGTGTCTGGACATTAAGCATTTCAATATCTTCAATTCAATT
Organism: Atta cephalotes; assembly: GCF_000143395.1. Classification (NCBI taxonomy): domain Eukaryota; kingdom Metazoa; phylum Arthropoda; class Insecta; order Hymenoptera; family Formicidae; genus Atta; species Atta cephalotes. The sequence continues at coordinate 2,351,325 of NW_012130103.1, read as the reverse complement.
TCTTAATGTATATAAAGTCAAATGCATAATCGCGGAACGCGATATCAGACCTAATTTTCAAAGTCCTGGTGAAACGAAAATGGCATTGAATAAAAATTGTACATTCGATTATTATTATGTCAGCTCCTATGTGGATAAAATTGTTAAGAAGACGAAAAAACCTAATCTTAACAAGACTTATAGACTTATATTCAGGTAATGAGTACGCCATCACCAAGTGGAAAACTGAATAGATCGAATATGGAGTTCGACTTAAAATGGCTAATAGTACCAAAGTTGGAAATTGTGTAACGAGATCATACGAGTGCCTTAGGCAAAAATGCTTTAATTACTATTCTCAGTTTGTTCTCATTGTTTGATGATTAAGGATACTGCTCAGCATGTGTTGGAAGATTGTCCTGTTTCGGATTCAGAGAAGAATTGAATTTGTATCATTGGAAGAAATATAAAGTACTCAAGATCATGTTGATAAATCAGAATAATTAGAATAATTAGCAATAACAAGCTTTTACAAAGATTATAATAGAAAAAGTGTTAATGGAGCGCATTCTTGATTTGTCATCTGAATCCAAATGTTAAGGGCATTGTAGAGTATCATCATTGTAGAGTATCAGGGATCACTGTAGAGAGTACTTCTTCTAGAAGGCACAATCTGATTTCTTTCGATTGATTCAATGAATCCTGGCTATGATAAATCCTCCGAACTATCCGTAATCAATAATCTCAAAAATCTCTTATATATTAAATTTCAAAGAATGCGTATGTAAGAAAAAATGCTCAAAGAATTAAAAAATCTTAAAGTGTGTGTATATGATTATTAATTGTGAGCGTGCGTATTTGATTATTAAAAATATTGGGATAGATACCTTAAATATATGTAAGTCACAACTTTGATGCAATAATCTTATATTAATCACAAATATATTAATCACAAATATTTTAACTGATGATCGAAACAACAAATTCTTTTTAAGGATTGAAAATTCTATTTAATTTTGATAAAAATTTTTCCAATATGTTAAATATTATATAATTAATAATATATTGTACAATAATATATTGTAATAACGTAAACTAAGATAGTACTTTTTGCAGTTTCACTTCAAATTTCTCAAAATTGTATGTAGCAATTTGTTAATTGGAATGTAATTCGAATCAGCGCACAGAAAACTACGGAAACTTTTTGTGCTTTTTTTTGAACAAAAAGATAGGAAGAAATATACTGAAAAAATTTGCCACTTCGTAAGTTTCTGCAAACATTCGAGCGGGAGAATTTGATGGAGTTTAGAGACGCGCACGCGATCGGTCGCCAGATCGATATACATACATTATGACCTCTCGACGGAATAATACTCCATTCTTATGGAAGTACAACCCGCGATAGCTTTATCGATCAGCGAATGGGATTACATTACCACGCGCCTCGTTCGCTCCGTTTAATGCACGTGTATCACATACGATCGATCCGCGACATTGGACGCATATTGGCGATTTAGTTATTAAACTATACAAAACAACACGACCATAACCGACCTCAATCAACAGTCAAATTGAGAATTATTAATGTCGATTGCGAGTTGATTACGATTCGCGTGATATTGCGGTAATTGCGACGATCTTTCGGGCGTCATATTAATAGTCAATCCGCAACCGATTCCAAATATATATTAATTCTAATGATGATACTTTAATATTGAAGATACTTTAATATAACTTTTTCATGTGTGACTTTTCAAAGAAAAAGTTGACTAATTTCTTAATTATTCTATCCAGCGAGTTTTAAAATGCTATAGTAAAATTTGAATTGTTATCAGTCAGGTCTGTCCAATTTGAGCTTCGGAAACGGAGCTTCAAAACGCAAAGTCATCGATGCAAAAAAATTCAACAAGAGTAAGATTTTAGAAATTATATAAAATGTTGATAAGCGTCACTCATAATCGTATCAACACTTTATAGTGAAATCTTATTCATATTGAATTTTTTTTTGCGTCAATAGCTTTGCATTTTAGCTCCAGAGCTCAAATTGGACAGGCCTGTTATAAATATATATGATAAAATATATTTTATATATAAAATATTATAATAAGTGTACATGATAAAATATTGTGTAATATGACTGTGTAAAATAAGACTGCATCTTTGTAGATATCTTTAAATAGTACATTGAAAAAAATTTCTGGTTGAAAATGAACGAATCAGAATTTTCTGGTTAAATTTATTAGAATTCTAGTTGAAATAACTGGAATTTTAGTTGACAATACAATATTTCTGGTAAAATCTACTAGAATTCTTATTTTAACCAAAATAATTATCTGAATCAGAATTCTAGTTACCTCAACTAGACTCCTAATAGATTTAACCAGAAAATTCTGATTCGTTCATTTTCCATCAGAATTACTATTTAGTCCAACCAGATCATTTTTTCAGTGTACACTGAAAGAAAAGATTGGTTGAATATAGCATAGCATTTTTAATTGATTGCAGCCAATTAAAAATGCTCTGCTATATTTTATCATCTAATTTGCTGCAATCTTTTCTTTCAATATATACTTCAGTGTATACTTTTTACTTACTTTTACTTCACATTGTTACTTGATTATATGTTCAAAATTTTATATTAGATAGCGTTTTTATAAGCGTTATAGATTTTTATAGCACCGCCTGAAAGATCGTCGCAATTACTGCAATCGCGCTAATCGTAATCAAGTCGCAATCGATATTAACATATATCAATAATCATTACAACAATCAACATATCATAGTAGATTGGAATAAAGCTTTCCTTACTTTATTATATGTGTATACATATATCTTTTTGTCACATTTATTATCCTCAGATGATACGGATACATCGAAGGCAAGCCTAAGAAAACTCAGTTCGCTGATTTATCTCAATGGAACCATTCTATTTCGAGTTTTGTTCCGTTTGAACGGCATGATATAGAATGAACACGATTGTAACGAGGCGAGGTGAGGCAAAGAGGAAAAACGGCGGAGTGGCATGAAACGCAGTTTAAAAGTAATGCGGATGTGGCCTCTCGGATTACGTTTCTTCCTCGTCTCGACTTTTCTGTATTCTTCCTCTTGCGAGAGCATTTCCAGCCGCCACATGTCTCTGGAAAAAGTGGAAAAGCTAAAGAAAGAAAAAGAGAAACTCCCCTTTCGCCCGCTAATTTTAAGCATCTCTAATTTCGAGTGTGTGAACAGAAGAAAAAAAATCTGAAGATGGAAGCGTTCGAAAAAGACAATAAAAGTAGAGAGAAATACAGGGAATGTGTGCAGCCTCCTCCGCCAAATATAAACTTCGGCATGGCAGTCTGGGTAAAGGACGGGGAGAAGCAAATATCGCAAAACGTTTTGGTTTCGGCTACCACGTACTTGTTATATTTAGAGTACTTTCGAGGTTCGGTCGCGATCGTGACTTTGGATAGATTCAGGCTAATTGGAACGCTTAGTAATATGCATATATATTTAACTTTTCTTCCGTCAGTCAAGATTGTTCAGTTGTTGAACGAGTTATTGAAGATGAAATATCTTTCGAGACACTTTAATGTCAGATGGATCTTGATGGCTTTCGAAAGTGTTAAGGAGAACCCGTCGCGACCCCGATAACACGTATACCGATATTCAACAGCTGCTGTCAATATATTATTACCGGTACCACCTGCCGCGATACCATATGTTCGTATTATTAGCACTGCCCGCGTTTAGTGGCTCACGTTCACCACGTGACCGTGTAACGGATGGAATGTACTTTACAGGTGACTAAATGCCATCCGGACTTTTCGAAATCATGGTCGAAAAAGAATGGAATTAAATTCCTAAAGAAAAGCAGAATTTCATGTAAAATCAACAAGAAATTGCATTCTAATTAGGATTTCAAAAAGAAAAAAACACTCAATATCACCTATGAAATATAATATACAAAATTTTTGAAGATAAATAGATGATACATTTTGAGAATTATAAACTGTTGGTTTTTTTTCTAGACTGTATAAGAATATTTAAAAGAATATCGCTAAAAAATTACTACAGCGATTGGAACGTTTCATATTAATTATCTACTCTCTAAAAATGAATCAGTGTATTATTACTGACATCAGTGTTACACTTATAACTGATGTAATCACAGTCAAGTTCAGTAATAATATACTGATTCACTTTTAGAAATTATGATTTTCAGCAGATTCAATCTGTAGAAATCATAACTTTTAAAAATGAATTAGTGTATTATTATTAAAAAACAATAAATATTTGCTGATGATTACTAGTTATAAGTATTATAGCACTGAAGTCAATAATAATACACTGATTTACTTTTGGAGAATAGCTTTCGTGAATTGACCATCAACACTAGATCTTTAATAAAATTCATTTTTTTGCGTTCAATTAATTTTTTCAAAGTTTGGCAATTTCACTTTTACTCTACGGTTGTGCATCTATGCGTATAATATTCTACGTCTACGTATAGACAACGTAAACTAGTGTATAAGGTGTTATATATGTAGACAGTGAGTACTATTGTAGAAAATGAACTAACTGGTTAGGTTTTTTCGATATTATATCGATATTATATAATCAAACGAAAATTTTATACAATTATTTATCTTTTTTTATATTATCTATATACAGCTGAAATGTATACACAGCTGAAATGTTCAAAATACTTCACAGAAATATTCTGAAAGTGCCGCGGTATCTTTAGCCTAGATGTATTTTGGACATTTCATAGAGACTATTTTATAATTTAATTCTTTTATATTGCATATATTGATACAATTTATAATTGTCTACATGGGATCCGTTATTCACTGCGAGTACGGAAAATCTATAGTTTATATAACGTACACTACGGATTTTCATAGTTTACATAGTCTACATTGTCTACATAACAAACAGTTCATGTAAACATCATGATTTCACGCAAATAATCCGTGTAGACGTAATCTTAAAATCTACGGCACAATCCTGCTATTACAGATACTAAATACTGATACTAAATAACACAAACATTGGTATACATATCTATGTATAATTCCGCGCGCGACTTACTGTCAACCGTCGATGTGATTGTAATGTCCGCAATGCGTGCACATGTATTATACCATGCACTCTATTTCCGTCGCAGAGAATCCGAGGTGAAACTCCTTATTATCAAAACGCATTCGCGCGTCTTGACATTTACGCCGGTTTATTAACGTGAGAGTTAGCATGTATATGTTGCGAGAATAACGAGCAGAATAATGTTCCTTATTATGCGCTTTTTGTTATAAACGTCCGTTCCCGGCAAATGGCAACTTTTTTCCACGAATTAATTAATTACGACGATGAGCGTTGTAAATAAGAAATTGACGCGCATAACATCATTTATATCGCGCAGTAATGATCTAACAATGATAATGACTGAACGCAAGAATGCTTCGATATATTATTTTCTATGAAAGCACAATTTTAAAAGTATGAAAAAACTGATTCTGGAGTTAGAAAATCTTGGATTTATCTGGATTAACTTCAAACTCAATTTGGATTATTTGATTAAATATAATTTGATTACAATATGTAAATTGTATCAAGCTGTTAAGTGATTACTACATGAATCAATTAAATAACTTTAAATAATTTTAAATAACTACAATTTTTTTATAAATTATCCAAGGATCTATAAGAATCTTATTGGTTAAAAATAATTTAAAAATAAATTTTTATAAGCTAGCGTTATTATCACGCGTAATTTTATTCGTTGCTTATCTACTTTGCAATTAATTGATCCTGATTTAATAGGAAGGCCATGCATTAAGTTCTGGAGAAAGTTACGTTCAAGTCTTGTAAGAGCACAAGGGCTGATTGTATTCGATTGGCTTATCTAAAGTGATTCACGTGGCTGAGTCACACACGTGCGAGGGAGCAGACGAGTCTTGGGAAGAAACCCATTCGGATCTCGTCAATTGAATGAAATAAAAAGTCACGCTCGATTCGCATTTCGAATAATTTTACCAGCTTAAATTCGCATTAAGTTTAATGGAAATCGCTAGAAATAACAAGGTAGAATTCAAAATATAATTTCATTTGATACATACTTTAACATCTCATTCTACCAGCACGAAATGAATTATTTAAAATTATAATTTTAATATAAATATTCAAATTGTATAATTATAAATTTAGATCGGAGCTTCATTTATTTTTACTGCTTGTACAAATTTTTTCAAATGTATTTTCAAATGTATTTTATTAACAATGAGTCTTACAATAATAAAGATAGAATAGTAAAGATAGAATTGTATAAAAATTTTGAATTTTCAATTTACAGACAAAACTAAAAGAATAAATAAATAAAGTAATAAATGCTTTTAACTAAAAGGCCAAACTAAAAGACTTATCGAGAAAGTAAATTCTAAACCAGTTACTATTATAGTTACATTTGACTATCTACACTGAGAAAAAATATAGTTAATTTTAATAAATATTTAGTTCAATACTGCCAACTACTAAACATTTACTTACAGTAAGTAAATATTTGTTCAATAAAAAAAAATGATAGTTAAATCAAATTAATATTTCTTGTATCAAATAAAAATATATCTTTATATTTAATAAATATTTAGTTGGCAGTATTCACAACTAAATATTAAAATTGACTACATTTTTTTTCAGTGTAATAATATATTAATAATAAATAGAAACTGATAACTATATAAAAAAAGAAACATTTTTCTAATGTATTCCTTAATCATTATTAGCTCCAGAATCAAAATAAGACAGATATATATATATAGAATGAGCTGATATGGAGTAAACTAATTTAGAATTATTAGGATATTTAGGATTATTAAATTAAAGAATAACATATTTTTTTTACATATTTTAAACAAAAATACAAAAGTATGAGATATATGCATCTAAGCAAAAATATCTTTAATAAAATTTAAAATCTATTAAAATTTCTAACTTTTAATATAATGTTTAATATTATAGTATTATACGTATAATTTAGTATTTATATGTATAATTTCATTATTACTGTATATTATTATTATTCAAATTCATTAAAATTAAAAAAAATTAAAACAATGCATCTAAAACAAAAAAGAATACTCTAAGACTCATCACTAAATGAGTCATATAGTTTCATGATAAAGTTAGCCTAATAGTTCAACAATATTGGTTCATAATAATAATAAAAAAAAAAAAACAACGATATACGAATACAGATAAAAAATGAACTGTTAGACTTTATTAAGTTTACTATTTATTCTAAAAGTTTACTATTTAAATAGAAATCAAATACGTTTTATTCTTTTTTCAAACGTATTTTTTCATATGTATAGACTATTATTGCGTATGATCCTAAAACAAAAATAATTCAAGAATAAAAATATTTATTTATGAGAACAATTTTTTTAAAATGTATCACAATTTTCTAACATAAGGTGCGTAGAGATATCACAAAACTGAGCAAGTCTCTGCATGCTTTTTAGGGCCGCGACACATTTTAACGCATAACGAACGCAGTGTATAAGAGAATCAATCAATCAAAGTTCTTCTTTTCTGTGAAGTGAAAGGAAAGGAAGGATACAGATTGCTTGATTTTCTTATGCAAAAATCTATGCTTTAGGATAGATTAGCATTTCGATTTTCATGCATTATATTAATTCTTGTCTATCTATCTACTAATAATGTTAAATAAATAAGAACAAATGATGCTTATAACGCTGTGTGATGCTGAACGCACAAAACGGAATATATTCTTAGCCTGATATTTCATGTGTTGATCGACAAGGCTTTCCAAGCCTGTTGATCTTCAAGCTGCGAGACAGAGAAATTCTCAGATCTCTCTATTCTGTAGCCAATCAATAGATTTGAAAAAAAAAAACGACATATAAAATATAACCTTAGATATTTGGTATATTTAGTATTTTGTCTTTAAACGATACTCTCTGATCCTCGAGAATCAAAATTCAGATCACCGTATTCAGAATACGTCAGTATTCTATCTATGGCTACATTTACACCGTGCGCGATCTATACGATAAGTGTCTTTGTTTAACCTACAAGATAAACAAGGACATATCTATGATATAGGCCGCGGTCTAAATGCATGATATAAACGTAGTGATTGTCAATTTACCAATTAATTATATACAATCAGTAATACTACCAGTATTTGTTAATACTGACAATATTATTGACTGTGTAAGATCACTTTTATAATTCCCATATGAATGATATCCTCTCATTGAAAATTATAAAATTCACGCAAAAATATTATTAGATATTAAGATCCACTTTGACGATTAAGGTTTCCTTCGCTTATTTGTTTACAATTTATTATTAATGTAGATATCAAATATATTACATAAACCATTTATAAAATGTGGACAATATATGAACAACTTTAAAAGAGGTAGATATTTCATATATAAGAGGATATTAAACGGCAATGAATAAAGAAAGAATATGAAATCGCATATTTCATTTCTCACATTGTTCCAGTCTCGATGTATCGCTGTCTATGCGTTTTTAATTACATAATGAAAGCGAAGAGCGTATTGTCCGTATAATGCAAAAGGGATCCTATCTCTTGGTCAACGACGCTCAGGAAACCGTATTGCTCATTAGCATCCGTCCGCCATGCGACGTACAATCATGTATACATGTATATCGCCCATATCCGACTTATATAATGTCTCTCTTCATGTTTATAAATATCTACAAGCGCGGTAGAAAATGTGAAAAGCCGCGTACGTGTGAGTACATAGGCGATAATTATACCTTTCGAGATTGCTTCACGGATTGCTTCAGTTTATGTTCGATCATTATTGGACTTCGAAGCTGATTTGCATGCACGAATTATTTGCAATATCGACATGCAGTATCAAACGTTATACGTGATTACTTTATAGATTGCCGCTATTATTAGTTAAGATAACAATCTAGTTAACATTTTCATCATTTATCGGAATTTTCCAAAATTGCACATCGTGCAATCATAAAGAAATGTCATGCTGGATCGCGGCCCAATTCGCACGTTTACAACGCTTAAGAATCATTTCAGCCTTGTTTGCTGAATATTAAACAAAGACAAATGATGCTTATGAGCGTGTGAGCATGAATCGAACCGCGACCCTGGTGAGCTAAGACAAGAAAATCGCAAATTAGTTGTACAGACTAACGTCTACCAGCGATTCAATTATAGTCAGAAGATCGTATAACGCAAGTTCGAGAGAAGAGAAGCTCACGCGTGGAGTAGTTTGCTATTTCCCAAGGGCGGAAAGTTCCGAAACAGCATGATACACTCTTCGATGAATAACGGCTTCTATCAGGGGAGTCATCGTTGATATAGTGCGTAGGTATCTACTTCTAACTAACCAACCTCAGTCTGGTTGCGAACAATAGTCGGCCGGTGGGTTGTCGGCATGCAAGCATGGAAATTGTTCGATCCGGATAAAACGAGCTAGTGAGAAGAAGATGAATTGCAGGGAATAATGTCTACCTGACGTTTGAAGAAATAAGGAACCACTAACAACTGCATACTTAAATTTAAGAAACTATAGACACTTCGTTCTACAAATTTTAAAGAGTAAAGAATATTAACCTTGTTTTAATATTCTTTTATATTCATTCAATGAGAAAGAAAAATGAAAACTACGCGATTAATCTTTTTTAAGATCCCCTTAAGAATCGCAATATTAATCATGCAACATTAAGCGTGGAATACAAATATTAAAGAATTTTCTTTAAGTTTGTAGGAACACGGTTAAGACAATGTTATCATATTTCCAGGAATAATAAAAATAAATAAAGCGATTCCTTTCTCAGCGATTCCCATCAGAATGATAATCAGAATGTTGCTTTAAAAAAAAAAATAAGCCCTTATTCTACATTAATAGTATTTCCATATTACTTTTATCCTAATTGTATAAAGATAAATTGTAAAAATAAGCTTCTTGAAAAGAATAGCATCAAGTTTTAAGAAGAGGAAGTTGATGCAGAGACAAGATGCAGATATAAGGACGGTAAAGGAGAATGGAAGGAGATTACAGGAAAAAGGAAAAAAAAAGAGATGGTGAAAGTTGGATTACGGAGGTAGAAGTAGCATCTATAAAATGATTCATCAAGTTGTGGGTAGCAGGAAACCCTCGATTAAATCAACGAGGAGGGACAGACAAATATATAGGACTTACAGAAAATTCTGGGAATCACGAAATCATCAGGATATACGGTATTATATGTATAGTTAATAGAAAGGGAAAAACGTTGAAACATTGCAAAAAAATTTGAACTAAATATTGATTAACAAATAAATAAATAATAATAAACAACAGGATAAAATAAATAATTATATTATAGTTAGTATAATATATTTATAATTTTTTTTATTTGTTGATAAGTATAATAACGTGCTTGACACTGATAATGAGTAAAAGATTAAACATAATGTAATATCTTCTTAAAAATTCGAAAAAATTAATTTAAATTTATCTTTTCGTTTGCTTTTTCATAAACTCGGTAAAGTAAATCTAATTAGTAAGTTTGTTTTTTTTCCATTAAAAATATTAAACTTCTCGTGCTTGTGAAAAAAATTACACCGCTGTTATAAAGTTATCAAAGATTTCTCAGTTGCATCGCTCTAATTTTGTGAAACTTTATGCCATTTGCCATTTAAACATAAAAGAAGCCAAAGGGCAACATGGCTCGTTTATTTAAAAATTAGTACATTTCTCAAAAAACAAAGTACTTAATGGCATTTTGCTCAGAGAACAAGATGCTACCGTTAGTTCTCGGGATGCGGAAGTGAAAAACGCGTGAGAATCGAATTCTCTCGTACAGATATTTTCCCTTCTCTTTCCAGGAATCGCGAAAGTGCCTGCAGGGCATTTGAAAGAGCGAAGATAGGAAAGAGAGAGCAGAAGGTAACCCTTTCGGGAGAAAAAAAAATATCTCCTCACCTCTTTTCTCAGAATTTCAAAGAACAAAACTATCGATGTAGAGGAACGGCAGTCGACAGCGTTTCGAAGAGAAAAGGAAAGTCTTTTAGACGCGGATGCTGCGAATTCTCGCGCCCAATACTATACATGTTTCTTACATAACGAAAAGCCGTTCGCGCCGTCGGAATCGATCGAAACAGCCTAGAGCTAGTTACGATAAGCACAAGCAATTTCGCCTTCATGAGTCATGTATCGGTCGCAATGGTAATGTCGGAAGGGCGTATACGTATAATGCCACGCTCCACGACGCAATTCATCCGTGGGCCGTAATAAGCCTCCTCCTTCTCGCCCCCTTCCAGACAACGAACACAAGTATCTTCGTAGATAAATTCTTTTTCGCCTATCTTGTCTTGATAATATAGGGCAGGCAAATGCCAAACTGGTCCGCAAAATACTTTCATTTTGATACAATATTCTGGACTGCATTATGTGAAAAAAATGCTTATAGCAACATCATACAAAGTTCATTTATAATGATGAGTGACTTTTATGGTATGCTATGCAGTGAAAAAGTCGAAACAAACAAGACACTTATGATACTTATGAGATTATTCCTATGATCTTTTGTAATTCAAAATATCAAAATTTTATATTAATATAATTATAAAAATTAAGTTAATTATAAATATAATATTTAAATACTAAATCCGTTAATTAAAGAAGCCAGTTTATGTATTTTAGTCATTACTTATAGCCACAACCTCGTTATAATTAATTTTCTATGAGCTTAGCAGTTGCTTATAGCCACGTGTATTCTGTCAATGTTTGCCTCCGGCATGCTAACGAGTCGCTGTTCGAGCGTTAATGAGATCGCTTCCATGAGCTGATTAGTTGCAATAGTTATATCATATTTAATTACATAACATAAGAGCCCTTAAATAGGAAGCATGACGCGTTCACGTGTAATTACGAAGAATGTTTCCTCTTTAATGGAATAATTATCTTAATAATATTTAGAATATTAAAAAAAAATTTCGTTAAAAAGTTACTTTTCTTAGAGATCTTAATCAAATATATTCATAATATAAAATATCATAGTTACATTGTGATCATAATTAATCACGTAATTAATGATATACAACCTGTTCGTGTTACTTATATAACGTATTATAATTATTACTATAATTATTAGAAATACGTGATTTTATTTTTCAATTTGTATTTTTGCATTTCAATTTTGCAATTTTCTAAAGTTCTTTTGAATAACTCTTTAGATTATTTCTTTATCGACATTTATGCTTTTAATGTACTTCTATATAGACACATACCCTTCGATAATATGGTAATAATCCTTGTTATAAATGGGAAATATTGCCATCTTTATTATTCTCTTCCTCAAACCAATCACAAACGCCTAATTCATCATTCTAGATAGCACGTACGTCATCGCACGGTCATAATCACGTACATGTGCACACGCATAATGTCATTACGTAAGACATCCAGGGGATGACCTTAGGGGGGTGGCGCGTGTGTTTCGTGACGAAGTGTCGTTTGCGATTAACCCCAGTGATGATATCGGACGATCCTTAACGCGGTCATGAAAAATCAATCTCGTGTTTGCTATGACTCATTCCTTTCATGACTAGATCTTACTTGTTCTAGATATAGACTAGATATACAAGTTCAAATCGCAAGTTATTCGTGATAGTGACATATAATTCGTTGTTTACATTACTATGTTATGTAATATATCCCAGAAAAATCTCTCAGAGAATAAATGAAAATTAGAGATTTCACACAATCTAAAGATCGTATGCGATATCTTGTAAAATTTATGCGAAGGTTACGCACTTCTGCATTGTGTTTGCGTCTTTGTATGTAATATTTGACCAAATTTATGAAACAAGTATAATTGTTCTTATCCATTGAACCATCACATAGTGGGGTCAAATTTCGAAAAGGTAGTCAAAATTCGGAAAAATGAAGATTCAATTTGGGGATTTGATAAAGAGATATTTGATCTATATAATTAAGCAGTAAAACAAAGAAAATTACTAATTAATTAAATTTAAACCGAATAGTTTGATAATGATGTGCTCGATTTTAATTTTATAAAATAGAAATGATTCCTAGAGATATGTAGAACATCCCATATAGGACATTTACAATCGACCCAGTACTGGGTCAGTACTGGCAAATGATACTGGCTCAGTCATTTTAGCTAGTCATTTGCCAGTGATGTGGGCCAGTATTGGCTGACAGAATTTTGATAGCCAGTCATTTGTCAATAATGACTCAGTACCGATTAACAGACCCTTGGCCGTCAGTTGACAGTCGTAGCGTCAACTAAGTGTCGTAACTATTGGCGATCCCATATGGAATGTTTTTACTATGATACGACATAAATTTAATGTTTGTCTTATTAAAATAAGGCATGATTCGGCCGAAAACGAATCCAAATTTAGGTTTGTAGTTTATTATCTTATGAAATTCACAAATTGATTGCTAATTTAGCAACTGTAATAATCTTTTTTCCATTCATCCGTTACTCGATCAAGCACATGGTGTATTACGGCATTTTCTTTTATATATTATTTTCCATCGGTTAGCGGGATTTATGCGTTTTTCTCTCCTTGAAACTATGAGTTACTTACTTATCAAATGTAGTTTTTATTTTATTTAAGCGATGATACGGTTCTGAGAATTAGTTGTGACACGTAAAGACAAACGCTCTTTAATGCTTGCGATAGCATACGAAATAGCTGTGCATCATGTTCTGCTGTGAAATCACATAAGCGATGATGTAATGCGCCCCACGATGAAGAGCAATTATTTCGATACATCGCAACGATCATTAACGTCGTTCCTCAGCGTAGATTCACACAAGTTCTATTTCCTCGTATGCAATCAAAGAAATAATAGAGGAGATGTGAGAGAGTATAAATCAAAACCGACATAAACCCAAGATAGAAATCCCCTCTTTGCAAAAATTCAAGTTTCCTTCTCGCTCTAAAACTATAGATTATTGGATTAGAATTTCACAATTCACCAATTTTACGAAGTATTACGTATTCAAGAACAATCATGTGAACTTCTATGAATTTGAAAAATTATTTTTATAGAGATTTTAAAGAAATTCTGAAAAGTGCGTTATATGATCCGTTATTGAATCTTAAGACATTCATTGTCTATTCATAAATGATAATAGTAGACGAGAAAAACTTGTTATTATTTTTATGCATTACGTACCATATATGAATTTAAACCTATTCGAAAAAGGCATTATCACATATCGAATCCTGTCAGAAAGACAGAACATCTCGAGTAAAACGCATGATTCTGGGATATTTTTTCGATGACAACGTGACACGTATGGATTGCGGAGGGTCAAGGCGCTTGACTTTTTCATTCGTTGCTTCTTGATCGGATGACAACCTGTATGTATGGCTGGAAAGAGAAAAAAACCAAGGGAGGATGGGAAGCCATGGAATACAGGGATCTCTTCCTCTACAAATGAGAAAAAAAGAGAGTTGAGTAGGTAGAACAAGCAGCAGAGACAGAGAAGAAGGCAAAGCCGCGAATGAGAGAGTAGTCTTTGAATATCTCTCTCTCTCTCTTTCTCTTTTCTCTTTCTTTTTTTCTTTCTCGCGAGGATGAATAATTCAATGCAGGCGCGCATTGTTGGACGCGCCCATGTACAATCCCATATGTACATACATACACGGACTTGTAAGGTGTGCCAGGAATGAAATTGTATGTTAGATGCAGTCGACGAGACTCCGATCACTCGTACGTAACAATTGCACTTGTAAAAGCTTCATCAAATAGAATCACGTGAAAAGGACAACAGAATCATTGCAAACTGCGATCTTTATATTCGTTAAAATTAATTTGTTGGAGTTGAAATCTAAGCTTTGGCAAAATCTAATTTGAAATTAGAAAAAATTATGCAAATCATTTAAAATGATTTAAAATGATTTTAGAATCAAAGAGAAAAAATGAAGTTATTAAGTTTCTTTAAATTATTTGAAGAGGATGGATAAAGTTACCAGATTCTGACCTAAACGATAGAACCTTTCTTATATCTCTATTACTAACTGCAAGTGATTTTCTTGAGTGAATATTGCAATTGCATTGCGATTTTCTTTCTCAGTATTTTAGCTATAATTTTAGTCAAATAGAAATTCGTCTTCAATATAAGTCTCCATAATCTCTCTAATCCTTAAATTTCAGAAAGGTAGAATTCAAAAGTATGAAGACATCTCTGATAAATTATTATCACGATGTACTAACGAATCCTAACTTATACATCATCGCCCATCTGATTCTATCCAGTAGAATCGGTTAGACAGTATATAAAAAGGTCAAGGATGCGTTTTGTGTAGATAAATCCTCCTTTTCTTTTTGCTCTTCCGTGCCCTATGAAAGAAAGGTGAATGAAATTTCACTCTAATTCATTGCATGAAAGCCGACGCTGCATATTTATCTGACTTGAAGGCTTGCTTGAAGATAACAGATAACAAAACATCGCAATTACTTGCAAATTAGTTATTTGATATTTGAATGCTTTTAATGGAATAAACTGAAATGAATGTTTGATTAATCTTTTAATATTACTCATGTCCATTAAACAAAATTACTTAAAAAAAAAATGAATATTATCTAAATATCTTTCATAAATTTATCTATAATATCAATACGTATCAATATTAAATAAGAATGAAGTTAATCGTATTTTAGAAAAATTATATCAACATTTTATTTCGCTCAGCTCTGTCGATATCTAATCTTTTGTGCGAATCTCCGCGGATAGTCTAACTTAATCAAGCGTATCTGACTCAAATAGGAGCTTTTATCGCATTTAGCGCCTATAATTGTGTTCTACGTAAGAATGGGGTTAAGGTCGAAAACACGAAGCTGGTAACCAATCAAATACACGATTTTCCGAAGATCGACGCGATAACATCCGAGAGAAATCTCGATTAATCTGATATACAAATTTCTTTTCTAATTCTATGGCCATTCCGATAATCGGAAAGTTTGAGTTTGATTGAGTAATTGCATTTTAATACAAATATCGTTGTTTCAAACATCGATATTTTGCGATATAAAGATATTAAAAGATGGTAGCAAGAGAGATCGAATTTCGAACAAGACAAATCGATTTTTCGCCATTTCGTTAGCCGGAAACCAGGCGGCTCGACAGCTGCAGGGTGAGTGCACCTGGCTGTTTATATAGGGTGGTTCTCGTAACAGTCGCGCATTTGGATTCTTTTTTTTCGCTTAGATCGAATCTATCACTGCTTTCAACTTCAATTCAACAAATATCAAGAGGAAAATTTTTATTATAACGCATTTATTTTTATACAGAAACATACCTTTATACATATCAAATATAACTAAATACTTTAAATACTAAATTCTTTAATTATATATATATATATATATATATATATATATACATACAATTTTTAAAATGTAGATATACCATTTAAATTTAAAATAATTTTACAATAGAAAATTTAATTTCAGGAAATTCTTAATTATGATTTCATTTTTATCTCGTATCTTATATATATGTTTCCTCGCCTTGAGCTCTCTTCTCAATATTGAATATATTTACACCGTAATTATGCTTGTCGCAAAAGTCATTAGCACTATCTCGCACTAATTAAGATTGTATTATCATTTATTTCTCTGATTCACTTGTATCATTTCATTACATATTCTCGGTTGTAAGGAATCATTTCCCGGTTCTAGTATGCATACAAAAGAATTTATTTCAACATTTCGAAAGAAGCCCTTTCTCTGAGCGACACCCTATATGGACGTTCCTCGGTGGTGTATCGTTAGCAACGTTAACCGACTAAAATCTTCCTTCGATTGCGCATTCGTACGAGTTCGTACAAGCCTGCTTTGGCTTCGGGCCTTATATGTCAAAACGAGGAGAGGAAGACAGAGGGAAAAAGAAAGAAAAAATGCGAGACACACAAACAGCTGTGCGGCCTCTTTTGCGGAGCGACTTTTAAAACGGTTGCTCGTTCGCCCAGTTATCGTCTTTCGGTTACGAGAAAATGTTTCTTCGCGTGGCACGTAATTTCGAGTCTATTCTTAACAGTGTCGCGTTCGCGTCAAATCACATCATATCGCTCGCCTTTATTTCGGATCTGAATTGCGTTTTCCCGCTCGAAAATATTATACGAGATAGAGAAACAATGAGAAAATTTCCGACGCGACTAAAGACTTTCGAAGACGCGACAGATGAATTCCCCACAATGACCGTCGCTCGATAGAACGAAGCTATGACATAACGATAAGAGAGAGTATGCCATCGAAAGACAGAAAAAGGAGAGATGAGTCAGAGTATACACGGATACATCTAAATCTTTAGTAATGATTTGAAAGACGCAGCGAAATCGTTGTTTCTCTGCCGTACATGTCTGACGTATCTGAGATCGAGCACTCCGTTAATTGTATAAGTAATCACACACGTGCTATTATGAAAGTTTTAAAGGCGCATATATCAAAATCCTCAAGCAAAGTTTTCTTTCGAGCATGCTATGAATACATCTTTTCAAAAATTTAACATCTCAAGGTAAAGTGCTTTAATGATTACATAAATTATGATGACATATGTAAAGACACGAAAATTTTTTTATCAAAAACTATCGGCAATATATACTTCATTATTTCTGCATAAGAATCTTTCAGTTAAGAACCTACTGTCTTTGTTAGTTTCTAATTTCCCTATTTATCTCCATATTATCAGAGATTCTTAATTTCTCAATGAAAACATTTTAGATCATTGCGTGCGATTCTCGTTCAATTTAATGTCCGCAACAGTCGATTATGAATTTCACAACGAGGTTAGGAACAAAAAAAGGAAAGAACGACTGAAAGAAATCGATTGCGCATAATTAATTAAATTTCGCAGGAGAGTAGCCAGCACTAGTTATCCGACAAGAGTAATTCTTGACCTATCGGAGTTTAGTGCAACGTTTTTTGCGGGGAATTAAAATGCCTATTGTCGAGCACGTGCTTACTGGAGATCGCATTTAACTCATCGATCGAGCGTGAGCGCTGCGGTTCTTTGAACGTACACTGGCTGCGTTCAGCAAAAAAAATCAGTGATTCTTTAATATAATTGGTTTGCTTCAGCTCTACAGTTTTTAGCTCGAAGAACTAAAGGCAAGAACCAATCATATTAAAGAATCATTAAGCGCTAACTGATTAGTATTTTTTGCTGAACGCAGCTAATAATTATGTCTAATGTGTGCGCGACAATCAATGCAGTTATCGTTATTGCGATTTTTAAAAGATGGAATCGCGAAACATTAAAATAACCACGACCCGTTTATGTAAATGTTAGTTGAAAAAGGAATTTATTTCTCGTTACCTTTCAATTTTTGCTGTAAATAGACCTTTTTTATTATGTCCTTATGTCCTTTTTTTCTACCAATGTCTATTAATTTTAATTTAGTCTTTATTTTTTTCTAATTCTTAAGACTAGAGAGAAAAAGATAAAAAAAAATTAATCCGAGATTAAAATCAATTTGAATGGAATCAAAAATCATTAGAAGGTGGTGCAATAGACTTTATACCAGAATCGAAAAAAGTTAAGTAAATGTTTAACTTTTTTCAATTTTGATATAAAGTCCATTGCATTCTTCCTAATTTTACGCCTACTTTAATCCTGCAAAAGAATTTTTGATTCCATTCAGTCAATTCGGAGATTTTTATACGACTGTAATTCGATAATATCGATATAAGTTGATCACTCCAATATTCTTAAGGGGATCTAAAGTCGTTTGTATTACCGACTAAACCATATAATTTTTGTATAACAATTACTTTTTCTTTTCTTACTGATTTGAAAATCCTTTTGCAGGATTAAAGTATACACATTAATACGTGTCTGTGAGATGGAATCTATATTGAGAACGACAAAAAATTTCGAAATTGAAACCTTTACCATTTCTTAGTCTAATATGACGCTTCAGAGCAGTCACGTCGACAACACTTGCTTCATATAAAAGCTGTACAATCTGTACTTACGAAATAGTAGTCCACAGACTAGTAGTTTGCATGGCACAAACAGTGTGAAATTAAAATTGGACTTAGATATCTAATTAAAACATAATTATTATACGAAAATTAATTTGTATATGTGACGTTCATGAGTGAGATATTGATGTACTAATGTGTCAATGACACGTAAATCGTCTAATGTGTAAATGCTACTTTCAATATAATTAATCGTCTTTAGGATCCCCTTAACGTGATTGACAACTGGCGATTAAAACAATTTATAGCAGATGACTTGTTGTAGTGCTTCTACATTCATGTTAAATCCGAGTAATGGTTGGTATTTATTTAAAAAAGAAAAACATATTTGCGCACAATTCCGCATATAGGGCTACCGCCTGCTTCTTTCTCTCTTTCTCTTTCTCGTCTTATAAAAAGAAATGATGCACGTGCGGAAACCGCGAGGAGATTGCTTGTGGGAAAATAGAATTTTTTTTTAAGAACATATAACGGAACATGCTAGGAAAATGAACGGACTACTACTAGGCCGAAGTTACAGTTAATGCTCTCATTTTGCGATGCGATATCTTTCTTCTACTTCTTCTTCTTGTCCTTTACAACGTCACACTACTTTTTTGTCGCAGCTTGGTTTGTTACCAGCATTCTTAGACACGTAAAGAAAAGAAGCCGCTATAATTTTCTCATTTTTAAAACGAGAGTGGCTCTCTCGTATTGAAAAACGAATTCACATTCCTTCGATGAAAATGGAGGTTGTAAATATTCAAAGTACTGAATGTCCGATGTATCTGAATTTCGCGCGCATATATTGTACTATATATACCGTATATACTATATATTTTTATATTCTACATATTTCGTTATAATAAATAAGGGAGACCGGGGCTCGTTGGCATAAGAGGATTGGCATTGCGTTCTATTTATGATGAAGGAAACAATGGAAAAGTTACTGCAAAATATTTTTTTTACAACACAAATACTTCTCCTTAAGTTTCATTTAAATCAAACAAATATTATACAATAAAAAAAGAAAAAAGTCTGATTTAAGAGCAGTAAGTAAATTTATGAGCATTTCATAATTTCATATTAACGTCCTTCTGCTGGAAAAAATAAATCTAAGCGATCTATATTATAGATTATTAGTTAAAAGAACAGTATCTGTTAATATGCAATATATTTTTTGAGTAACAATGATAATTTAATAATAAAATGATCAAAATCAGACGTGTGCAGGGATGGGATATTGGCTCATATCATAAGAAGAGTTTGAGTTAACTCGCTGTACCGCACGTGTGAACATTCAATTACAATTTAACTCTGACAAAACACTTTACATTTATAAAATTTATATATTAAAACAAGATAGAATTAAAATAATTTACACTAGTTTTTCTGTAACAACATTTTATTATTTGATCACATTACAAAATAACTTTGAAAGATACGTTTTACTAAGAACTGTATATCTACTATTTAATTTTTATTTCTATTACTTTTTTTATTACGTTTTTGTTAAGTTAATGTAGAGTTTATTATAGAGGCAATTTATACTGCAATATGTATCAATTTTAGCTCACATATGAAAGTTAACTAGAATGCAGCATTTCTGTATTTCATTCATTGCAAAAAAACCATACAGTGTATAGAACTACACTACAGTATATTACTGATATGAAAAAGGTAAAAAGTAGAAAAAGGTTCTCTCTATCATATTGATATATTTTAATCATAATAATTAATCGTTTAAAAAATCTAATGCCGTAATTGTGAAAACTGTGCCAACAACATCCGATCTCCTCTATATAACTTCGTTTACAACGTACAATATACATATATATATGTATATTTTCATTGCTGATATACGTATCGAAAACTCAGTTCTATTTTATTGGGTTGCCCGGGAAGTTCGTGCCGATTTTGAAGGAAAATTGAAACGCAGAAGATTTAAATTTTAGTATACATTTATTAAATTATATAGGTTAGTCAGCATGAACTTTCCGGACAACCTAATATATAGCAAAAAATTTAATAGGATATCTTTTTTGATACATAACTTTTAAAATTTGTTAAATTGTTCAAAATAATTATCTGTAAAAGAATTATCATTCAATCGAAAATCGTTCATAAAAAAAAAGAAAACATCATCGTGTTATACTATAATTCTTTACTATTCTTAATCTAATGCTATATTCGTACGTAATTTATGTCTGCAATTTACCACATAATCTTAATTTTTTATAATGCCTGTTTACTTTTGATAATTTTAATGTATCAAGAGAGAATTTACTGACAATATAATCATGCACAATAATTCTCAATATTTTAAATATTAGATTCAATTAATTCTTATATGATAAAACGATCACGAATAAATTATAAATACTGTTTTATAGTTCTGACACTTCATGATTTTTCAAACCAACAGCACAACATTGTTATAAACTCGTTTATAATTACGGTGATCATATTTTCTTAAGGAAAATAAAGGACAAATTTTAAAATATTAGGACTTTGTTCCTATATGTTTTCAAATCAATTTGTAATTGTCAAAAATCTGTGCATTATACAATTTTATTGGACAGCGTAAATAAATTGCACAGTTTTCTGATAGTTTGAAATGCTACTTCTGCATGATTCGACTGTATTGGAACAAATCTTTGAAATAACAAAAGAAATAACAAAATAACTTCGAAATAATAAAAAATGAAAACAATTGTAGTTTGAATAACTTTAATTTTAAAAATTAAGATAAAAAATTAATAAAAACAAATTGTATTTATATGCATGAAACTGTAAAATATTTTCCGTAAAAATTGCTCATTAATATTAAACATTAGAACGCTAGTAAAAAAAAACTCGGAAAAGAATTTTCCGTAAAATAAAGGACAGTAAAGAACAATATTAGAAAATAAAGGATAAAAAATCGAGTTTTGAAGAAATAAATAAGTTTAAAGGACAATTATCTAAAATAAAGGACTTTACAATAAAGATATGGTCAACAATAAAGGTATTTGTAATTCATGTTTAGAACAAAGACATTTTTTTAACTGTTTCTTTTCGAACGGTTTAGATCTGATCTTATCATTTGAATTTGATGTCATATTTAGTATTAATGACTAAAGCAGACTCAGTTAAATCGAAATATTGTAATTTAAATCCATATTTCTTAATTATTTGACATTCTTATATTGCTCGTTCTCTTGGTCTTTCAACTCTTTTCATTTATAAATTTAATTAACATTAACTTTGAAATTTTATATTTCAAAAATGATCGAAACACCGAAAAAAATCTGTTCGCCTCAGATGTCGACTTATCTAAGTGGACGCATCGGTGTTGCATTCTTGAGACTTGAAAGTGGGGGAGCGACTTACCTGCGACAAGAGCTTTGGGAAAGTGTGCGCGTGATTGTTGTGTCCGGTTGGTCGCTCCGCTCTCTGTTGTTGCTGTTCCTGTTGTTGCTGCGCCGCAGCCTCCGATCTGAGATCGTGCCTCCATCTCAATACCCCCATCATAACGTGCGGTCACGATAAAAACCGCCGTTTAAAAAAATCCACTTCTTCCGATTGATCGACGTTGCGCTCGAATTCACAGCCAACTTCACCTCATTCAATGATACTCTACGTCTATGTTATTGCTTTCGATCTGAATTCGTCGGGCTTGAGATCTCGGATCCCGTCCGAGTTTCGTACCTTCTGAATAGTTAGAGGATTATTTTTTGCCTTGTGAACACAAATCTTCTCCAGAACGAGCACGTGCTTGTTATTTTATTAGCTATCTGTTTTGAAAAGAACTCCGACCGGTCAAGCGTGAAGTCGTCAGCTGTATGGACCGGCGATATCTTGAGACTTAACATGTATAGAATTCAACTCCAGTCTTTGGTACGTGCTAACGCTTCTCGATAAAATTACGAAGAAAGCGTCGATTGCATTCTACACCGATTCAAAGCGATACGTTTTTCATGATGTAAAATCCTCTCGATGACGCACTGTCTATCTTGTGAAAAAAAGACGATTCCAAAAAACGTAGAATTTTATAGTGTCCTATCGGATCTGAATGCGGACGCCGTTGTCCAGCGCCGATAATCTTCGTCGCTGATCATGCTGGCTGTCATTCCGCGTCGACCGCTCCGAATTTCGCACTCCCGAAACAACCTGTTTTCCCCTCTCTTCTTCTCTCTTATTTTATTTTACGCCGCAGCTTTCGAGAAAACGTCGCGATGTTAGTGCCGTTAGTGGGCGACGCGAGGCTCACGGAGCGAGGTCGGAATAGAAAGTCAGCGATCATGCAAGAAAATCACGCGACATCTTACAAGGTGCAACGCGCGTGAGCGACTGCACGCGAGACTCGAGAGGACAACGCGCGAAACGGGACGGTACTCGGAATGACACCACGTGACCTCGCACTGCGAGTACGAAGACGCGACTGGACGCGACTAGCAGCGAACGGCGAGCACGTCGCCGTCTCTCAGTGCCGGATGGAGAGGAGCCTAAGGGAAGGGGACACACGACATTAACACGAAAAAAAAATCTTGAATTGTATACTGGAGGAAACCGGAGCAAATTTCTTATGTTCCCACCCATCGAAAGAAATGCCTCTGAATGAAATAAAATTCTATCACATTGAATTTACAGCTTTCCCCGAATAAAGAAGTAAATCTTGTCTTTTCGCTGTTTCTATTGAAAGTGTCATCGATTTGTTCCAAATGCAAACTTCAACCATTTGAAATATTCGTGGAAGATCATTTATTCGTGATGCGCTAAGAGTCTCCAACGTGTTATATGTATATCGCCGTCATTAGGATTATAAATCGTTTTCTGAGACTTTCATCTGAGAATATGAAACAGAAAGGAATACGTATTTCTCTCCCACGTGTTGTTTCTATACATTCTCTCACGTACTCCTCTTCGATTTCAAGCGATTATTTTCTAGGCGTCAAGCGAACAAATGACGATGACAATAAAGGGTGCCTTCCACCTATTCTACATCCGTCATTGCGTCGTACTCGGCGCCATACCCCCCGTCTCGCCCGACTGTTCTAACTATGCCCTCTTCACCCATGGCGCATCGGTCTGTCGTTCTTAAAACTCCCACCATCGGGCCGCAAACGTTGCCATGGTCGCCATCGAGCGCGTAAACTCTTCCTGAAACCGCGCGCTCTTGTCTAGTCGTAACTATTCCCAATCAATTAGGTCAGATCGTGCTCTTCGACATTTTACGGTTGTTCACACAGCGGATTTTATATTTTCCGATCGGTTGAACTCGGCGACTGGCGCCACGTGAAGGTTCCGAAAATTTCGAAGAGGCAAGTTGGTATAACACAAAATCTTTTCTTCGCAGAAACTTTTGTCACCTGAGTAATTACTATCTACGTGATTCGTATTACATAAATCAACGTAGGAATTTTTTTGTATAAATATATTTTTGCAAAAAAATTCTTATGTTGATTTATGTACGAATTACTGAAAGAAAATATTGGTTGCTGCAGCAAATTAGATGATTATATATGGCATTTTTAATTGATTGCAACAGCCAATTTTTGCTGCAGCCAATTGTTTGTTGTGTTAATCTATCAGCAATGTCAATATAAAATTTCGATTGGCTAAAACAACCAAAAATTGATTGCTACAGCCAATTAAAAATGCTATGTCATATTTAACCGTCTAATTTACTGTAGCAACCAATCTTTTCTTTCAGTGCGTAAGTACTAATTACACAAGCATTCGCACACTGAACCAAAACTGTACGTAAATACAATATTCATTGAAATTATAAAAAAATAATGAAATTGATCCAATGAATTCTCATAATGGTTTAGATTATGAAATTATTATTAGAATTCATTGTAACAATAAATATATAATTACATAAATGAATCCAGTTATTGTATCAATGAATTAACTATATTAAGTCAGATATTGATTAATGATCATTCATTGGATAAAAAATAACCAAAAATTTTTTTCAGTGCATGTAGTTAATTAAATATAATTAAAAAAATTAAAACTGTAAATTTTTTCGAATGTGTCATACATGACGAACCAAAATTTATTTTATTAACTAGACCGCTTATACTTATTAATCCTGACAACTGTCATTCGCAAGAAATTTTAAATATCCTTCTTATTTGTATTACAAAAGTGTAAATTTTAATAGGAAATAACGATCTCTAGTAACGCAGTTCTGACTATAACACAGACAAACTGTATGACAAACTCGATGCTTCTAGATCGAAATTAGTTCGCATACACGAGCTTTTCAAGAGCAAAGTGAGCCTTTAACATCCGCATGGTAACGACAGGTGGTGCGGAAGGTGAAACCAAGAGGAAACGTAAGTTTGTGGCGAGAACCGAGGGGAGAAAACCAGAGGGAAAGAGAAAGAAGGGGAGAAAGAGAAAGAGAGAACGAGAGATACCGGATATCCTTTCGTGGTTGACTTATTTCGTTGTCGACGAGGCTTCCCGTTTCTTTGTGTCCACACCTCTTTGTTTCGTTATTTTGTTCAATTTCCTGCGCCCAAAAATTCGAAAGCATCACACTGTTCATCCATCCCCTCCCTCATTATTTAAATACGTGACATAAAAAAGTTATGAACCTCGCGAGATAGATATTCTCTCAATGGTAACGATCAATCGTACAAGGATTTTCTCTTAAAAAAAAAGAATTCAAAGTACTAAATCGATAAAAATAATCGTTCATGAGTCGAACGATATTGCAGTCACTCACGCTAATAATAGCGAATGAATCGAATCGAAGAATGAATCAAATTAGAAGAATAGTAGGAATTATAGGTTGAATTGATTTAATGAACAAATCGAATGCTACACTTAAAACTCGCTCATTGAACCGATTCTATAGATTAACCTCGTTTAAGAGATAAAATGTGTAATTATACTGATGTTGCGATAATTATGCTGGATGCCAGGAAGTAATTAACGCTTGGAAGCGTAGTAGTTACGATACGTAATAATCTTTTATTGAGCGAAAGATTAGTTGAAACTCGAGAAAAGCTGATAGCCGAAAATGGAGCGTATAGCGGATATCGATATTGGAACTTTTTTTCACAATATAGAGTTCAGTTAATAGATAACGAGTAGATTAACAAGCTGTAAGCAGCTGCAGTCTATGAAATAGTTATCGACAGGATATGGTTTAACGTTACGATTCGATTTTTGATGATGTATAGTTATCAGTCAACCTTATTTTTTGTATTTACTCCTCACGTTGTTTGATTAGTTCACAAAGAGCACAATGATTAGGTACTTTTTATGGAAGCAAAGACCTGTGACATGAAATCTGCGATCTTCACGGCCACTGCACAGAGGGCGAAGATCATACAAATCTAAAAATCTTCCCGGCCATTTGGCCAGAATACGATGGTTCGAACTTCCGGTGCGCTTACCTGACCGACCGGAAGCGACGCCGTTCTCTCTATTTCACCCTTTGCGCTAGCGTGTCTCGTTTTATCGCGTTGCGCGAAATCAGCGATGCGTTTCGGAGAGTTTCGGTTCACGTATGCTGAACCATATAATTATTTACTACTTAAAGAATGCTTGGTTCCCATAAAGATTAACAAATATGTCGTTTAAAGTAGCATAGTAAAAAACGATAGACAATTTGTTTCTATTGTTAACAAGACAAAAAGTTCTTCTCTTTCTTTCTTTAATGAAATTTATCTTGAATAAATCAATAACAAAATAATCTCTCGATACTAATATCTTAATCATAATTATTACATAAATAATTAATCATATTACTCTCTCGATTTCTTAAAACGAAATACAAATAATCATAACAATAATAGAACCATAATTAAACTCCCTCTTAATATGATGTTATTTGTTTCACAGTTCAAAAGGAATATATACTCAAATACAAGAATTTTGAAGAGTTAGAATTGTTTAACTCTTATTAAGAAATAAATAAATAATGAGTTTTAGCTTTCGTGTTCTGCTTCAGTTGTACGCTATATTATGGATCGTATTATTTATATTATTGTTCTTAAATTAGCTTTTTTTATTCCCACTTTTTGTCAAATGAGAGAGAGAGAGAGAGGATCGTAGATTTGTTCAAACTAAACGACTGTAAGAGTTAGGGGCTCTGCTCAATAAAAGGAACAGAGAATAAGAATTTCAACCTATCAGAAATGTATTGTGAATACACAGTTTCTGATAGATTAAAATTCTTATTCTCTATTCCCTGTTCCTTTTATTGTGCGCAGCCCCTTATTCTTGCGAAATCGAAAATTACAAAGTAACAGAATCCTTCCGCCATCTAACGGCAGCTTCATAAAACATCTTTTCCATTAAAGGGATCCTAAAGTCATTTGTTTGACCGACTAAACACAATAACTTTTCAAAAATTAAAAAATTAATTAAGACAATTCACAGGCTCTTAATATTTAAAATACATAAATATTAATAATAAAAAAAAGGCGCAATGTAGTTGATATTAAGTGATATATAGCTCAATCTTTTTAATGAAAATGTTGTTTATTTACAAAAACAAATATTTTGCACTTGCAAGCTCTGATTGTCTCTAACAAGGATTTTCTACTAAAAGTTATTTCAAATTTTTGTTTTCATTTTTTTTTTATTGTCCAGGACAACCGTTCTTTATCTTAGAAATTGAAATTGCTATCCTAACTTTTAAAAAACTTTTAAAACCGCTTTTTACATACTATAATTACACACGATTTAACATTGTTCTCTTATCGACCCTGCCTAGGTAAATCAAACCGATAAGTTAGGGCTACTGCTAAGGCGACAGGACCACTATGTGTACACCGCTGATAACATGTCTCTGATTATCCCGATGAATGCGATCTACATTATCGACAGCAAAAAAAACATTCACCGATCAAGGTATCTATCAATGGAACATGGCATGAATTCTGATCGAAATTATTCCGTTTTCTCTGGAGAATAGAAATCTAGAGAATAATTGAATAATTTCGATTGGAATTCCATTCCGATTTGTTCCATGATGGATGCTCAGAAAGAGATATGATGTAAACACAATAAGAGAAAAAGAAAAGCGAGTTAAAAGAAGTGAACGTTTCTCACGACATTGTGGGATAGCATGTGACACGCAGATGATTAAAACTCGTATGTCGAAATCCGGATCGCAATTCCACCAGTGAGAAAAAAGCGAGAGGCTCGCAATATTCTTTAATTCTCATACGCGCAACTTCCTGCAGATGTAACTTTTTTTCTCTTTGCTTTGTTATTCACGATTTTTTTTCTCTTGTCTTTTCTTACGAATGTAAAAATTACTTGATTTCTTCGATCGAAAAAGAAAATCCGATTTAGCAATGTGACTGACTAAATTAAAGGGATGCTGCAGTTGTTCTGTTTTACCGATCAAATGTGACTTACGTACGGTTTGGAAACTTATAATTTACGAGACATCGACACATCAATATCGCATACAAATTTGTAAAATATTTTTTTTTTTAGAAATTAAACAAAAATTAAAAAATAACTTCCTAATCATCGATGTTACAAGGTCACTAATAATTAAAGAAATCTTAAAATAAAAAAACTTCAACAATATCAACCAAATTCTTTAATTTCGAACTAAAATTTCGATAATAGTGATATCTTTTAATTCAGTTCTTTATATTATCGCTCTGTTTTTCTCAAACGCGTATACATCTATCCTTATCTAATATATTGCATCATATTGCATCCCTATATTTTGCAAGATTTTACTGCTATATATAATATTACTCATTTTTATCACTCTATATCTTCATTTTTTATTTTTTATGAAATATAATTCTAAACAAGACTTTTCTTTTAAACTTTTAATCTTAGTTTCAATTGTACGATATTGTCAGTGTATTGTCTCTATATGACGAGGCTATCTTATTTTATACATGTAAACTGTAGAATTGTTTTAAGTAACATAACGATGTAAGTCACATAACGACGTGTCAAAAATAAGTGTATTTTTAATTTTTGTTTGTTTTTCGTACAAAGTTGATGTTTGTGCGTATTTTAATCGTGTATAAAAATTTTACAATTATGTAAAAATTCAAAGATATTTTAGAATTACGAAAGCGGTAATTCGCTTCATTTAAGGATCTTTCTTAATATGCAAATCTTAGATCGGTATTCATAGTTGGATCTTATATTTAAGACTATCTTAAGTACAGTCTTAAGATGTCATGAATCAATCAGAGAGTATTAGTATCTTAAGATATTACTTGAGACTAAGAAGGTCTTAAAATAAGAACAGACTATGAATACCCATAGTATTTTCAATTCTTTTAATTAATTTTGGAAATCTTATTGCTATTAATGTTCCGTTTCTCATTGATATTAAAACACTAGTATTTTTTTTTAGTTAATCATTCTTCCAGCATTTACGATTGAAAGAAGAGAACATGTCCTTTTTTCTGTATCATCCCGTAGAATTTGTTCTGCGGTGTCATTCTATCCCGTTCAATCAATTACCGAGAAACCGGCAACCCGACACGAAGATGAGCACGTCTCTTCTTTCTCTCGTTCACTCTCTCCACTTCCCTTTTTATTTATCACCATTTCAACTAAATAAAAAGGGACAAATATGTTCCTTGTGTCGTACTGATTTACATCTGCGACTGGTATAATGCCCATTCTAGTGAAGGAAAAGACATGATACGGGATCCAATGCGTAGTTCTGTCTGATTGCAGGAAATCCTGAGAAGAAATACGAAAATACATGCTATTTGAACCATAATAGATTTTACATAAAGTTTTGTAATTAAAATATTATCTTTGACTTATACTATGTTCACTATGTCAGTTGAAGCAATATTTTGCTTAAAACGAAAAATAATTATTTTTTTCAAAAAATTTCTTTGTGAAAAAAAGAACGCCATTGATGCATGATTGGACGATTCGTTTTAACTTTTTCTGTCCCTGTTCTGCAGACAGCCGTGACGGATCGCGTTGTTCATTCATTCTCAGTCTCTTCCCATCTCCTTTTTTTCGCATCGTTGTCCATTCATCTACGGCTCCTTATAGAGTGTGGACAATGTCATGCGACATTTACGCGCAAGAAAAAATTGAAAATAATCGAACGGATGATTTTAGAAAAAAGGCATTATTTTTTTTTTTACAAAAAAATTTTTTGAAAAAATAATTATTTTAAGCAAAATATTGCGAAAATAGTATAATATAGTTCAAAGCTAATACTTTAATTACAAAACTTTGTGTAAAATCTATTATGATCCAAATGTCTTCGTAGTATTTCTTTTCAGGATTTCTTTCTATGTTCCAATACAAGTAATAGTATCTTTAATATTTCTAAAAAAAGTAATAATATCAAAAAATAAGAGATTGAACCAATTAAAATCAAATTTATACACATTATATATAACTTAATCCAATCCAAATGTAGTTTTGTGTTGCCATTCTTGTTCCAATTCAAGTAATATTTTTTTATTTCAATTCAAATGTCAAAGATTTAATACAAAAAACTTAGCACTACTAGAATTTAAATGTAAAATATTCACAATCATGTTACATTAAGATATGTTAACTAGTAAGCAGCATCAAACTTTTTGCGTTAAATATTTTTAACGTTTGAGATGAAACAAAAAAAATATTACTATTTAGGTTGAAATAAAAATATTTTTGAAATTACGAAGATACGTATTACTTGTGTTCTCATTTTCTTGCCTTCAACTGATATATGCACTGGCATACACTTTTTTCATTTTTTTCATTTATCCTTTCGTCTCTTTCTTTAAAAGTTTGCAAAATAAATATTTATTCTTGTCTCTGTATCGTTTTCACAAAGTAATATAACGATTTATGTATGTATGGGATGATTACGTAGTAGATTAGGTATTAGATATGCTTGAAATATTGATTGCGATATTGGAACAGTTATCAATATTTCACAACGCTGGAAAACTAAATCGACCGTGAAAGCGTGCGACAAAAGTACAATGTCCTAAATTTGACTCAACTTTCATGAGACTTTCAACTCGTTAAATTATAATTAAATACGTGAAATTAGATAACGAGGGACCAGCAATTCCGTTCTTTTAGTACATACGGACACTGGTATGTAATGGTTAACTTAAGTAAATGTTACATTGGAGAAAGTCATCTTAAATGAAAATAAAAACAGTTGGTTCTTAAATGCATACTTTATATTTTTATAAATATATGAAGTTATTATAGTCGATCATTTTAAAGAAAGTCTTATTTCAAAAAGATAATTTTGGTTTTCCAGATGATTTATAAAAGCCCACATTTTTTTCTCTAAAACATTTCGATTTTCTTGACAATTTACAGCGTCATTTGCACACATATTTATGTACTTCAGTGCAAATACGAATCTTATAACATACCTGAGAGAAGTATGATGGCAAAACACAGCGTTGATCGTCGAGACGCGAACTTTGCACTCGCTCAAGTAACTCAAATAGATCCTGCGTCGTGCTCTGTAATAGATATTTCAAAATACATTTCCCTTTACTTCCCCTTCTGTTCTATTTCACAAAGCTACGTAATTAATTGTCGCAGATATATATCAATGGTCATATAACAGTATTAGCTCGTTCTTGGAAACATTCCACTAGTGTAGTCGACAAACTTACCTTGATTTTCTCCGGATTTGTGCCCGATATGTCTTGCTTATCATCTTCCACGGTGGTAGGTCGCCGCGATTCAGACTCGCAGTATACAGGCTGTTCCAGTTGCTGCCTCCTGAAAAACAAGTGAGTCATGAACTGTTAGTAGCGTTAGTTCTTTCCACAGTTCTTTCGTAAATGGAGCATCAAGATGTACAGACGCCAAAATTATTGTTATGGCGACTAGCCACGATGACTCGTCTCGGAGCAATCTTAACGTTCACGTCGGCTCATAATTTTCTATGTTTTGTACTAGATATCCTTATGTATAATGCGATAATAAGGCTGATGAATCTGACTTGTATTGATTTGTTGTTCATATTAATACAATTAATATTATTAAGAAAAGAGCATAAAAACATAAATATCATATCTTTATTTCTTCGTTTATAAAATTGTGTGTAAATTTAATTTTTAACATTAATATATATAAAATTATATATATATATTTTTATTTAATGTATTTTACAATTAATAATTATGTCGCGATTATCGCAAGCATACAAGGATGTAACACACAATATCCTGATTCCTTTCTCCCCCCCCCCCCCCTCTCTTGACGGCCAATAAAATTACGTGAATGTTATAAAAAAATGCACAATATAAAAAATATCTATATTATTACATGGACCAATAATAATTATCAATATTGTAATCGAAGAATATTTCCACTAATTTATGTTATTAACTTTTCGAAAATTTCCGAGCTGAGCTGCTTCCTGATCGAGCCCATTTCCTGAAGTACGTAAGGTTAAACATGTAGATGGAAAAATATCACGTTTTCCTTCGACGGAGCGGGAGATATTGGTTGTTTCGAGAACACGTTTTGCTCGATCCTATAAAGTAAAGTACATTACCGATCGTATATTAAGAAATAGGCGTATTAACATATTTCCGTGGAGGCGCATAATAACTTGCCCGAACATACGTTACACGATATTATTACAAAACAATTTCTTTTTTCTCTCTTTTTCCTCTCTATTTTATAACGATATTATTATGACGTTTAAAATAAGGTATTATATAGATTTCGATAGAAACTTAAACGTTCGATAAATAACAAAGATAGATAAAAGTGAAATATTATGAAGGACACATTTTGTGTACCTCTCTTTTTCTATACATATAGAGAATAACTAATACAGTAACACGGAAAGTGATTCTGATAAACTTAAAAATTGAGAGCTCTCGAATAACTTTTATTACTTTATTAAGTAATGCATATTCGGTGACGTCTCCCTAAGGCACTAGGCATCGATGGCCATTAAATATTATTGATGATTGCGTAATGGTAATGAGACTGGAAGGTATCATTTATTGCAATAAAAAAATTTAAACAAAATTTAAAAACAATCTGTTTTATTTTAATGTAACCTCATAGAAACTTTATAAAAAGCAACATTCAAAAACTGACGTCTAGAATTTCAAAGGAGATGTCGGACACAAGTTATTAACAAATGTTGTTCAGTGTAGCCAGATATTTCTAAATCTGTTACTATTTTCCAGAAATATTTTCTATATATCTCTTTGCCGATAATATTCCACATATAATAAGATAGATAAGAAGAACAATGCTCAATTTTTTTAAAATAGAAAAACGATGACATAATCGAGTCGACTATGATATAATCGAATAATAATGCTATTATATTAGCGACACTATGAACTTAATATATTGGAAGGACAAAGTTCGATTATATTAAGTAGATCGGTTCTATATTCCGAAATTTTATATTATATAGAAGAAAGTTCTATGTTATTAAAAAGTTTCCGAACGAAAGTTAACGAATGACTTTTCGAGAAAAAAAAAAGGTGCTGGATTCATCAGAAAATACCCCGCAGTTGAAAGGCAGCGTGCAATTTCGTGAAATACTTTGAAATATAAATTCTTACAAGAATAGGTCGAATCGAGCACCGAGTAAATACTTATTGGAATGCTCTTTTCTACATAACAATCAACTGATTGCAAGACGAGAATTTATATTAGAAACGTAGTTAGTTTCTTTTCTTTTCTGTTAATGTAAAAAAAAATTCAGAAATATAAAAGAAAACAATTTTGAACGAATTTTTTAACTAGTTTTCTCATTTAAATATTAATCTAATAGTTACAGAGAAAAATTTGTGATTGAAAATAAACGTTGTGTTCTGATTGAAAATAAACGAAGTAGTAGACTCCAATCATACCAATCACAATTCCGATCATCATTATTGGATATTTAATTATCTCAAATAGAATTATAACAGATTTAGCTATAAAATTCAGATTTGTTCATTGTTTAACAATAGACTTAATTATACAAATTTGAGTGATATTTTTTAGTTGATTCTACAAAATTTCTAATTATATTTTTATAATAGAAGTTTTCCGAGAGCAATCACGGCGGAGGTTAATGTCGCGGTTAATATTTAAATTCACATGGGGTAGAAAAATTTCAAGCCGGGGGGTGCAACGGGTGTAGTGCAGATAGACGGCTGCCTTGCAAGAATATTTTTAATATAATTAACATTTATATGTTAAATTAACACATATTTCATTCATCTTAGAATTTACGTTTTAAAATACATTATTGTTACTTGTTCACTTACTCTCATAAATTATTGATACTATAAGAAACGTTGAATACCAATTTGATATAAAATTTTTAAATAATATACATTACATAATGTTAAATTGACATTCGAATATATTAAAAAATTCAACACAAATTAACACAATTAACAAGAATATGAGAGAATCGTTTCCAACACAAATACATAATGTTTTTTATCGTTATCAGGATTCATTTGGATTTAATGTGAAGATTAATATGGATCGTTTGTGCAATCAGTAAAAAAGAGCGGCAGCGGGTCGTTCTATTACTTAGACGCATCAAGCTTTCATAAAACGACGCTGTTAAAAATGTTTACTTTCATTTTTGTATATTTTTTTTATTAAATAATGTTACGGATCTCCTGATTGTTTTATTAACGTTGTTTAATGATATTACTTGTTATAAATGACAAAAAATCATTTATACCTTAATAAAAGTAAAGAAAGTTTCATCAAGTAAGATTAACAGTAAGAGTTTTTCGAACTACACCACTGCGTTCATTCCAAATACTCGCTGACCAAAACGCAACGAGCGAAACCGAGACGCAATAAGCGAGATAGCAATTATCCAGGCTCTATGCCGCAAAGAAATAATCGCTTCGTATGATCGTATTTCTATTGCGCGCGGCAGAACTCGCCTCGCCAGAGGATCGAGAAGCGTACGAGAAAATCACGCACGTAAAGCGCGAATGGTTGGCTTTACGCCGCCGATTCCTCGGTCATTCTTTGAAATTCAAGGACAAGCGGCTTTACTCAGCAAAGAATTGTTGAGTAAATGAATAAAATGCATGAAACGATGTATGGCTATGTACAATCAATTAAAATATTCAATTAATCAATATTTGAGCCAATGATAATTAAGCGCGAGAAAAAAAGCAGAAAAACGATTTTTTTTTTACGGATATCTTCTTATTATAAATTTATAATAAAACGTAAATCCCTGGTAAAAATAAATATTATATTATATTAAAATATAAATTTTGTTTGTAAAACAGAGTATTAAAATTGTATGTGTAAAATTGTATTTTTGTTAATACAAAATATTATTTATTTGAATAAATTTTCAGCTTAATATTATATCGTTAATACTATATTTTTATAATTTTAAATAATCGCAATAATATCTTGATTTAATAATTTATTATTTTAAAGAAAATAATTATATATAATATATATAATAAATATTTACTTTATAGAAGAGAAACTCTATAAAGTAAATATTTATTATATATGAGAGGCTAACAATTAAAGATTAAAATATAAAGGTTAAAATATAAGTTAAAATTAAAGATTAAAACTAAATAACGTTTGAGGTGGGAATGATCATCAGGAAACATTATTCAAGTCGAATGTTCAAGTCTTAAATCATCTAGTTCCTAATGCGAGATGTCTTCTAAATGAAAATGAAGCTGGAACGAGCTGAATCGAAAACGAGCGGTTACATCTGGCGACAACAGCTGCGGACTTTTTCGGATCGCAATGATGACGACGTCTCGACGGTGACATCCTTTCCTTTAAGACTCATTGCGTTGTCCTCGCTCGACTCAAGAAAAAAAAAAAGAGAATGGAGATTGCAACATATAATTGCAGTCTGGTACTAAATAAATTTGTACACGAAGAAAATTTTTCATTTTTTACTACAAAATTTGCTACAAATCAATTTATGACGAATTCAATTGGAAGCACTAGTACGTATATTGAAGCCGTTATACTGATTTAATTTGACGTGAAATGCAAATATTTCGAATTAAAATAAAATATATATTTTATACTTAATATACTACAATAAAATATATTGAGTATTTCAGTATTTAATCGATTTTTACAAACATATCTTTACGTTATTTTGTGGACGATGGCTTTAATGTTCACCAGTACGCACTGAAGTGCGTCCAATCGAATTCGCTATTAATGTAAATAATATCAATTTAATGTATCTAAGCATCAATAGCAAAATAAATTTCAATACACACACACGCTAGATTGAACAATTGTAATTCATCAGTCAGCATTTTTTTCAATTAATGCTGATATTTATTTTCTCTCAATGGATAAGACAATCTCATTGCGAGTGCTATTTATTTATTTTGTTTGTATCATCTGTACATATCTGTCGATATGTACAGACGCGCCGTGTATTTCGCCGTGGCTGCCATTGTCCTTTTCTATTCCCAAGCCGATTATTACGCAAACGAGATCACCCGTTAACTGAGCGATTGAAATAATAATGAATAATTTCGCGGACATTTTTGTTTCGTTCTTATCTTTACACATCAGTATCATTCAAATGCATTTTCAGTATCAAAGTAATTTTCAATATGACGTAAACAATTTAGCAAAAAATTTATAATTCAGAATTATAAAGATCTCGAATTTTTCGGATAAAATTTAATTTTTTGCGAAAACGTTTTAAATTAAATAATTTCTGTATGGCGTGTAAAAATAGCGACAAATTTATAAGTGGCGTGTGTTTACAGCAAACGAAATAAAAAATTTTTTATATCATACAGAAGTCTGACGTCACACAGAAATTATTTAATTTCAAGCACACACACACACACACACACACACACACACACACACACACACACACACACACACACACACACACACATACACACACACACGAAACATTTCAGAAGCCAAAATTATCTTCAATTTCAACGTACTTTTCATTCAAAAAATTCGAGGTCTTTATGATCACACAAGCATTACGTTTGTAAAAAAAAATGGAAGAGTTAACGTCATTCAACGGATTCAACACGAAATTGTGCATGTTTCCCATAGGATCGTGTTTCTTCGTATCCCGTGGGTGCCATGGAATAATGGACGCGCCCAATTAAACGAGTTAATTTGATAAAACGCTTGAATGACGAGCTCCGAACCGAAAGCAACCGGACGCGCGTCGCAGGACGAACAAAGGAAAAATTAGCGCATGCCAGGATGAACGTTTTAATAATCACGTTCGTAATCTCATACACTCACGAAGATTACGCTCCAAGAGTTTCACTTGTCTGTAACATTTAATTAGAAAATCTTCTAAAAGCTTATTTTTAACTTCAAAAGGAATATACCGATAACTTTATCCGAAATGACGAGTATTTTTGTATAACAATAACAATCAATTAAATGTAATAAATAGAAGGGAGAACCGTAACATCGCATTTCTATTTTTATCATTATTATCTGAATGTAGGCCACGGATAAAAGTCGGAAACGTAATAAAAGCTCGCGTACAAGTAATAAGAGTGTAAAATCATATTCGTTTTCGTATCAAAATGCAAATACGAAACTAAGATTCTGAATTAAAAAATGTTAACGAGATGCACCGAGGCTTAAAGCATTTATTTCAGGTTTATGAAATTGACAGCAACCTCGAAGTCATGTATGACAGGCTGACGATGTCATGGAACTCTTTATCCGCATTCGGCCGTTCGGAGTGTCCTGACACGGCCAAAAAACGATTAATATTCCGTAGCCTCGCGCGTTTATGGAAAGCAAAACAAAAAAAAAATGCGAGCGATCAATGCAAGCGCGAGCCGAAGTGCACCCGCGAATGGAAAGTAACCGGACAAACGAGTTCCGTGGCAGATGCCGTGCCACTTGCGTGTTGCAAAATCAATTTTGCAATGCGCACACAGAGTGACAGACAATTCGAAATCCCGTAGAAAGCAATCAAAACTTCAATGAATTTTTATAATTAACTAAAAAAGTGTCAGCATATTACAAAAAAGATATAACAACGGATATTAAAATATTATTATTAATGTAAGTATAATTAAAATACTATCAAAATTAAAATTTTTTTCGTGAAACGCCTACAATATTTGTATAATATTTTAAAAAATTGCCTAACACAAGTCCCGTCAAAAAATCATATTTATTCAATCAATTATTTTACCATTTTATTAAATTTAAAAAATATAAGTTTTTTTTTATATAACTGAGAATCACCTGTCTTGTATATCTCAAAGAGCTGTATTTACGGATTTATCGCGAGATGTGCTATTATAGGCAAATAAAGTGATCCGGGAATTCGTGCGATCGCTGCGACTCGATTACTGCTCGATAAATTGTGTTCAGGCCCAAGCAAGAATTTTATCTCGTGAAAGTTATCGCACGACTGTCTTTATTTAGTATAGATACAACGGGTTTATCACTTTCGACAAAAATATGCAGCCGACTAGAATGTAGGCGTACAAAGAAACGCACGTACGTGATTTGACTTAGAATTCCGTCCGTATTCAATAAATTAACGATAAGACAATACAATGTTCTATCTTTTTCAATTCATTGATATATAATTGTGTAACTTAGACAAAAATTATATCGGTCTGTACCTCGATTGAAATTATATTTCAAGATTTATTGATACAGTTATTTGCATTGATTATATTTGTATTGTGCTATTTGTACTATTTAATTTTATATTATATTTCATAAGTTTATATATAAATAATAACTGTATTATATAGACATGTATAAATTAATTACATCATCGATTTTCCTTGGCCGATGATGTCGGTGCTAATAATGTAGTATATATGTCTTCGTCGATTGATCGACGTGTACATGTTTCTTATGCATTCCTCATGAATTCCGTTACGTAATACATCGGCCGTTCCACAGGTCAGAATCGATCTATCTGATCAATACAACGCTCTGATCCAGACACGCAGTAGATCTCGAAAGAATATCATCATCAGATGCAAGGATACCTTATTCATTGCGACTTGAGTTCTGACTCGGTCTTCTATATTTCACTTGGTGTATAAATGTTATATAAATGGTGTATAAAATTAACCATTGTTTGAAGATTTTGAATAATAACTTAAGTTAAATAAATAACTATATACAAGGTGGGCCATTTAAAATTTGGAATTTAATTTGGCTCTAAAAAAAAAACGCATGAATATTTTTCAAAGTTTATGGCTTTATTGGAAAGGTAGTACATTGTCATTTACCGAGGTCTTTATTCAAAATTCTTTTCAAAGAAGTGCGTGAAATGTTCAAGTTTTGAGAACGATAGCGAGTTGATGTTGATGGTTATTCAAGCACTCTCTGAGTAACAGCAGCAATTTTCGGTTGACCTTACTGGACGAGCACGTAAACGAGTTGCTTTATCCAATAAGGATCCAGTTTGCCGAATTCGTTTCACAAATTGATCCATAAA
This sequence comes from Atta cephalotes, assembly GCF_000143395.1. NCBI lineage: Eukaryota > Metazoa > Arthropoda > Insecta > Hymenoptera > Formicidae > Atta > Atta cephalotes. The sequence continues at coordinate 2,311,959 of NW_012130103.1, read as the reverse complement.
CTGCGTTGAAGGCATTTCTTTTCTACCAAATTTTCCACGTAAATTTCTTACAGTTTGGGTTGAAGACTCACCACTTTGGAAGTAAGTTTTCAATATTTCCCAATTTTGTTCAAGCTATAGTGACATTTCGTAAATGTCAAACAAAAAACTAAATTTCTGATACGTCATCAAATGTTATTACGCCTTTCAAACTCAAAATAACCGGTAGTTGAAATTCCAAACACTAGATGGCTCACCCTGTATGTTTAAATATATACTTCGAAATTCAATTTTTTTATTTTATTTTAGTCTCATCTCTTGGGGCACGTGATCAGACCGCCGGGAGAAAAGTAAAAAAAATGAATGTTCCTCTTTTTTTTTCAACAGTCTCGTCCGTCCGGTTTCACACTTTTCACGATGCGGAAGGGGTCTCGGAGATTGACAGACAGATGTGTCCAGGAAGAGAGGTCCTCGCGCGCAGTTTGTCACGCATGAATATGTTAATACGCATCATACACACGCACACACACATATACGAGACTTCATTCGTATAGTCACTAATGATTGATGCGCGACCAAATTTTTTTCATCATTGTTTCTTATCTCCCCTGTCTAGTTCCAAATGGCTTTTCAGATCATCTTTTACTCCCTTGAAAAAATATCTCTTTTGTCTATTTTAACTTTCAAAGATTCTCCGTAAATACAATCTAATTTGTTATTGATATGGATATTCGTTCTTAATTTTATTTATTATTATTATTTATTATTTATTATTATTATTATTTATTATTATTATTTTAATTATTCGTTCTTAATTTATTCCTGCATTCATTTGACCCGTTTTTACGATTCTTTCGGGTCCACTTTCGAGGTCGAATGTGCAGCAAAGGGGTTGAACACGTGAGGGTATTCTTTTGTATAAGTGAGCAACTAGCTATAGAAATCCGATCTACGTGTACCTGTTTCTCGTGTAAATGCGATAGATAATCCGTCTGTCGTACAAGTACAACGTACGGTACTTTTAATGCGATTTATTTTTCAGAGTTGAAAAAATAAAAACGGTACATGAATAAAATAATAAAGTACGAAATTTATATACTGACATAGGCTAATCGCAATTAAAAATTTGCTGCTACAATCAAAAACTGATTGCTGCAGCCATATAAAAATATCAATCTTTTTTTTCAGTTTAAAAATGAATCAGTGTATTATTACTGAAAAACAGTAAATATTCACTGATAATTACATCAGTTATAAGTGTAGCACTGAAGATAATACACTGATTCACTTTTAGAGAGTAATAGTATTATTTTCTTTAAACTTTAAAGATTCTCTTAGATTCTTTCAACTTCAAAACATTCTCTCTCCCTTGCTTTATTAACGATGATTTCATCACGGCGGCATGAAAATTCGATGAATCGATAAATCGTTGGCGGCAGTGTATCAACGTTGACATTGTCGTTTGCCATGATTTATGATCTATCTATATTAGCGATACTGTTTTTTTTCTACTATCAAGATCAATTTTTGAACGTCCAGGTGATCGTTCGTTATCCCTCGATAAATAAATCAAGCAACGTGTGTGCCAGCAAATGCGGCTATAGAATATTCGCTACGCTGTGATAATCATTTGTCAATCAAGCGAGCACATTTCCAAAATAAATCGGAGGAGTAAATATTAATAATAGTTAAAAGAATTTCTAAGCAAATAAAACTCGAATAAAAATTTTCTCAATCATGACAACAGGATGTTTAGTCAAAATCTAAGATCATTCTAGAAAACGACCAATCTACGATCTGTGTCACACCCACATGCTAGACTTCAATGCAGCCTTACAGAATACTGGAAAATACACCCGGTCGTGTCGCAACGCAGAATTACCATAGTCCGGTCTTTTATATCTAGTGATATACGAGGCAAGAATCGAATAAGAAGAGAAACATATTCCGCCTAGCGCGACCATAATTCGAGACTTCCTTGTTTATTCGTATGGAGTTTCTGAAAATGCGGTTATTTTATTTATCTTTAGAAAATATACAGTGCAAAGAAAATAATTAAATAAGGATGAATACTGTCATTCGCGTGGCGTCATGTGTTTGGACAGAGTGCAAAGAGGCAAGAGGGAGAGAAAAATAATAAACAGACTCCCTCTCGTAATTTCGGGGGGTTCCAGGACTCGATTGCTCGAGGGGGTTGACGTCGAGACGTGATATATGCACGGTAGCATATGTCATGGCTATATGTACATGTTGACGCGTACCTCCGGTTTCTAATGTCGGAAAAATACGCTACACCCCGTAAATGCACGAGAGAGATGTCTCTCAGGGACGCAGCAATAACAGAAGAAATAAGAATCGATCAATATTCCGAATACGAATCATAATATTCTTGCATAAAATCACAGAAATGTAATACATTGTTGAAACATATAAATATTTTAAATATATCGTCAGATTAATAAATAGTTAATAAAGAAAGAGATTGAAAAATAATTAACTTAAAAGACACTTTAATTTCTGCGTAATGGCTCCATTTCGCTTCTAGATCCAAGGATTCTATCCATATCTAATGATACGGCAACTATAAATCCTTGCATTTGCATAGACCATATTTCTCCTCTCATTACCATTATTATAAGCACTTCGGCATTGTGCATCGGGCATAATGCCGCTAACCCCGCTGGCATTGCGCTAACATTTGCATCCCGACAAAGAGAGCATTCACGCCTCCTTTCTCTCCTTCTTGTCCTTCCTATCTCTCAATGGCACCCTCGAAATTCTACACTCGAGAGAACACTCGCTGCCGATTCATCGTGCTAAAGCGTCGCGGTGTAATGCATTATCGCCACCGTACATTCGAGGAAAATGCATTTATGTGTATATGTATTCCCTATACCAAATGATCAATCTGATAGTCAGAAAAATAGCACAAAAGGAAGAACTTCTTTAGTAAAGTTCTCATCTCGTGGAATACTCGGAATCAATTAACCAGTCCATTAAATCCACCTTAGATATGGTTCGCGATTGAATTCAGGATCGGAATCCTATTTATAATTTCATGAGCATCCTGTTTAAACCGAAATTCCATATATCGTTGTGTATTCTAACGTATATATATTCTAATGTATACAAGCATCTTAATTCTTCAAATCTTCGCTGTATTCTGATTGTGAGAGAAAAAAATAATTTTGGCAACTATAAATTAATAACTTTCAACTAATACTTGTAACTAATTTTAAAAAGTAATAAGAACTAAAGTAATACTGAATATTGTAAAAATATTATATACTATTATAAAAATATACCATTCAGTATTACTTTAATTCTTATTACTGTGTAAAACTAGTTGCAAGTATTTAAATTTTAAAATTGTTAATTTAAAAGCTGTTAAAACTATTTTTTTTTCTCTTAGTGTACATACAAAATTATAAAGAGATTTCTATCCTAAATTCTTTCGCTAATGAAGATGATGCTCTTCAATTGAACGTTTTAACAACAATATGAAGATGCTCGTCTATATATCTCATATTTCTATACTCAATTTGAGTTGAATCGCATGGACAATCGATCCTTACAGGCAACACTTCGATTCGCCGACGAAAACGTGACATGGAGATATGCAGGGATGCAAATTATACGAATGAACGAACGAGAATCGAATACAAATGCTCGTCAACGTCGTAAATACAAAATCGTACTGCGATTGTATGTGCGGTCGTGGCAATATATATAACGATATCATACTAGGTAGCTTTTCGAAGCAGATGACGTTGCCAATACTGAAGACTAGCGAGGACAGAATGTGCAACACGCGGTGTGGATTACCTATCTCTGGTTTCCATCAAGATATACGGGGAGTAAGCCTGGCAAAACGTTCTCGTATCCGTCACGTGCGTGAAAAGGGTCACTTCCCGGTCGAATTAACGTCAGATATAAGATTAATTGGCTTAGGTGAGACACAATTAGATAGACGATAACACGAGAACTAATTGGAGTCACGTGTCACGTAAATGAATTAATTCGTCTGTCGTTTATCGGATAAATATAGTTATCCGATTTTTAATTAGTTAAAATATAAAATATAAAAATTCAATATATAATAACGGTTCCTAAATAAATAAATTAAACAATATAATATAAGGCTAAGAACCAATTCAGATCTATCCTGAGTTGATTCTTAGCTCTATATTATATTGTTCAATTCATTTAAAATATATAAGTTCAGTAACAAAGGCTTTGAAGTAGCGCGGAAAACAGTGCACAGTAAAATTATATAAATTATATAAATTAATTTAAAATTATATAAATTATATTAATTATTTAATGCTCATTAGTCAGTGTTTATATAAAATGCACGTTTTGCTAAGTTCGAGTCATTCTAACGATCAAAAAACGGAATAATTGGATCTAATAAGTTATGTTGAATTATGTTATTCATCATCTTTTATTGTCATTTTGCGACAGTGAAGCGGAAACGAAGACATAATAGCAATTCTTGTTGCTATTATTGCACTCAAGTTAGTTCCTTGACCGAAATTACACAAATTTTTTATCGTCATACATTAAAATTATAACTGATTCAGTTATAGTTTTTACAATTTCAGTTATAGTTTTTAATGTGTAACGACAAAGAATTTTTAAAATTTTATTTGTGAACAATTTTACACTGATGGAGTTGAAGAATTTTATAATCCTTTCCATCCTGCATCACTGTGGCAAGATGAATAACAAACGATAATAATAGATGAACATAATTCAATATAATTCAATACCTTGTTAGGTATTATTTCGTTTTTTGATTGTTACGCTGAGAATGGCTCGAACTTTAGCCAAAACATTCGTTTTATGTAAACTGATGTTTTATATAAGCAATGAGCATTAAATAATTAATTTATATAATTTTAAACTACGCACCATTTTCCGCGCTGATTTAAAAGTTTTTTGTTATTAAACTCATATTTTGATTTCGAGAAATCCGTTAATTATTATTAACAAGTCAACAAAAACCTTAAACCGAAAAAGCTTTAAAGCCGGAGTAGTATAATTGTAATCTTTATGCACTATTCTATTTATTAATGATTGACAATAATTTCAAAGTACTTTCTATTCGATCCTTAACGTCGAAATTTTTATTCTTTATCATCCATTAATCTCAACATAATTATCACTTTTAATTAATTTCTTTTCACTTTATTCACGCGATAATAAATACAGGATTTCCGTACTCTCTCGACTTCTTCCTTCTTTAATTCTCCGGTATTCTCTAATTAGTTTTTCAGGCTAAGTTTGACTCGATGTAATTCACGCAAAACGATTCGCGTACATGCCTTTTGTGGTGGACGCCCGTGTCCACGCTCGGCCGATTTATTCAACGGTACGTCCATATGCCAATGGGATTAGAATTAGAGGTACTTACATGTCGCACGCGCCCACAATACACAGTGATATAATTCACTTTGAAGTCCGTTGACGTTTTAAGTGCGGCACAACCACATCGACACGCTCCGATTTCGATCGAAGACGCGCGCTGATTCATAATCGTATAATTTGCGGTCATTTACACTTTGCTTCCTATCCATATGGCGGATCATTATATCGCTCCGTTAAGCCCCGAAACCCCGTATGTTGATTCGTTAAACTCTGGAATGAATAATTTACCGGAATGTGAGTGGATACTTGACGAGGAAGTTAACTTTACATTTTATTGTCCCGAAATTATTAAAAAATTTTTGTACAAATTATTCGACGACAATAACAAAATGATTTTGTGATGAAGCTGAGATGTAAACTATTTATTTCGGAATAGGAATTAGATAATGGATAATTGCATAAAAATAATAACAATTAGGAACCTGCGAACGAACCTCGCTCAAATACCGTGCAAATAATGACGTTGAATGATATAAATATGTCGTCCATTTGCTTCTTCTTTTTTCCTCTCTTCGCCGGGTGGAGATTAAATGAGAGCGCGGTGATGCTATCGGCCGACGCACATCAGTAAAGCATCGCCGTGTAAGTTTCTCGTTCCCCACCGTTGCATCGCGGCCCTATAATATGTGCAGTGGTTGCATAAACGAAGCTATCATTATACTATCGCACGTATGCTTATTTCTACACAGTTTAGCCGGTAATTTCGAACTTTACGCGGTGCACGGATTTCTCATTGAAGTTGCGCATCGCAGTCTATCTCGATAAAAATCTTTCGGATTTAATAACCAACTATTCCGATAATTAAACTATGTATTCAATTAAATATGTTAACTTTTTCACGGTCCAAATCAAATTTACGAAAACTAGATAAAATCGTCATAAAATATTCCATTTTCGTTTTAGCATTTTATAAAATGGTATATCTTTCTAAGATAATTTCTAAAGATAATAATAAAAATACGCAGAAGAATTTTTTCTCCTCAGCAAGTTTTAAAATATATACTACGAATCTCTCTCTTCTGTATATTTTTCAGTAATTTAATCACGATTGCGCTTGTCGATTTTAATATACCTACTTTTGAGCGTAATATCTTAAAAATATATAAAAACGAAAAGTGTTCCGACAAAAATTGCGCTCGCATAAGCAAATTTTAATTGGGTAATTATTACTGATGTAAACTATATCGTAAATTAAAAAAAATATGAAAAAATAGCATTAAATAACATCAAATTAATATTGAAATCAATTGTGTATTATATATGTATAAATTAAACTCAGATCATTTAATATTTAAATTTAATTTATAACGTGTAAACAGTTTTGACAAACAGACTAACAACATTACTAAAATAATATAATAAAAATCACTCTACGTAAAGTACGTGGTTTTAATAATAATTAAACCATCCGTTAATTTACAGTAGCCATCGTGAAGAATAATCACGTAATAATATTTGAGATCTTTATAGCAATAAAACATTTAATAAAATAAACGTATTCAACAAATATCTATATATACTATCATTGAAAAGGATTTATTTACTGGTCACACAAAATACAAAATAAAAATTGATAAATGCGTTGTTGATGTTTGACTCTAATTGATATTTGACTTCAATATTGCAGTCATGAACAAATAACGGGTGGCGCAGCCGTTAGTCGTTCACGCGAGATAAAATACGAGTTCGAAAGCCACTCTCGGAACGAATTATCGGGTGGCAATAATCTCGAGGGTTGGTCCAGCCAAAATCCCGATGAATCGCATGCCCCTTCCCATCCCCTGTTCGTTCGTTACTCAGGCGTGTTTAAAAAGGTGTGATCAGTTCTCTTTTTCTGATCCATTACGTTATAAGTTCAAACTTGTTCACTCCATATGTCTATTGCGTATTTTCGGACCAAATTATAAATTATAAATCATTCAAGTTTTTTTTTTTTTAGGAAAGTCATCCAAATTGATGGAAGGAAAGTTATCTGTCTAGAAATATACATTTACTACATGCATATAAGACAAGTCATACACTGTTAAATTTATGTCAAATTTTAAGTTAAGTTTTTAATCATTTTTATAGGTCACAACTGTTTCTATTCTATCATTATTAACTGAAACAATTTAGTTCAAGAAAATGTTTTAACAATATAAAATAAAAATATATTAACAATATATAATAAATAATATTTTAACATTATTAAATACGAGTACGTTTTGAAACCGTAATATGAATATATAACAAATGAAAGTCTTAGATAAAAAATGAAAGTGTTAAATAGTTAAACTGAATAATCTTTAATGCTTAAATAATTTGGTGAAAATTTATATATCCAATCCTGCAAATTGCGCGCCGAATTTAATTTTCGATCTTGAAGTGCAATTACATTGCTTGTCAATTTAATTTGTGATTACTACTCTATTTCTGTTAAGATTGCGTTTCAAAATTAAAAGTTAAATTTAGCGCACGATTTACATTTACAGGATTGAATAGATATATATAAATTCACATCAAAATTATTTAACATTAAAGATCCACCTTGACTGTTTAAAATGTATTATATTTGATTCAAATTTAGTTATTTACTAAATGCATATATTAACATAGTTGTTTACTTCAAAGTTAACCATAGAAATGGATTGAATTTATATTTCGATACACATGGAATTAAAAATGATATTATATTTAACACAAGAGATTGAGTTGTTATTGCGCTTTTGATACTGTAAATTTATTTAATTTTAAATTAAATACTGTAAATTCGAAGATTTGTGAAAAGCGTTATTAATAAAAAATAATTTCTGTGGCGATTGTACAGCGTGAGAAATAGAATCTATTAAAAACTGAATGAATGTCTTAGTCAATAGTGAGCGTCAATAGTTTTTCTAGAAACTCTTATTAAATGTAAATAAGAATCTTTATTAAATATAAATAAAATCTCTAAATATACAGATATGGAACAAAAATTCATAGTAATTCAAACAATTGTAACTTTGTTAAAAATAAATAAAATTTAAGTTAAAAAAATTTTGAAGCTTAATATCTACTTTCAAAAGATCATCTTATGTCTCTTGAGTTTCTGTGTTTGGTAATTATTTTTATAGATATATAGTTTTCTGTTCCTGCACTAGACTAGATTAAAATTCTCTTTCTCGCTTTCGAGAAATATCAAACATACCTATTTCAATTTAAGGTCCAAAAGTGTACATTGGTTCAGCCACAGAAAATAGATCTATAGAAAACTACGAACTGAACAAAATGGAAAATATTTTTCTCACTTTGGGAGTTTGGCACGTGTTAAAAAAAATTTGCGAAAATTTTTAACTTTCGAACGTGAAAGCTTAAAGTTTTCACTAGAAAATCGGAAATAAATAAAAGGAGCATAAAATAAAAAGAATATTTTGACTTTGATCGTTTATAATCGTTAAAAGTTATCGTACCGCAATTAAAAAAAAAATATTCTTAAAGTTGTAACTTTGCTCTCGAATGGTATAACTGTTGATTTTCTTTTTAAACTTGTAGATATGATACAAATGAAGTAGCGCGAACTTTTGCTCAATGTTTCATAACTTTACTCGCCTAGCTTGTACATTCAACGATCGACTCAAGTACAATATCACATCGAGCTGGACAGCGGTCGGGACATAATTAAAGGGTAAGCAGAGGCAGCTAAAAAAAATACAGAGTACCCCTACGTGGAAGCGAGAAAAGCGTGGTCAAACCTCGTGCCCTACGTGGAAGAAAAGGCCCGTACATCTCGATGATGATCTCGAGAGGGGTGCGCATAACACGAGATGGATGACGCATGACTCACAAAGTGCCCACTGTCCCGCACACCCCTCCGATTACCATTGTGGCATACACATATATAATATACGTATGCCATTCGAACCGTCCCCCGACATAACCATTATGCTGGAGCTTCCACATGTGACGGAATTGCGGTTACGGCGTACGATTCCATTCAGATAGATTACGTGCTCGATAACGTCTGTTTGATGCAAACACATCTCTCTCTCTCTCTCTCTCTCTCTCTCTCTCCTCCTC